>NC_064629.1:734088815-734691784 GCF_023864275.1 Schistocerca cancellata
ATGTCAGCTGACGACCGACACGAGTGCCTTTACTAAAAGCGCGGCATCGCCTGCAGCGCTTCTTCTGGGCTCGTAACCATATTGGTTGGACACTAGATGAATGGAAAACCGTTACGTGGACAGATGAGTCCCGATTTCAGCTGGTGAGAACTGATGGTAGGGTTTGAGTGTGGCGCAGGCCCCACGAAGCCACGAACCCAGCTTGTCAACAGGGCACTGTGCGAACTGATGGTGGCTCAATAGTGGTGTGGGCTGTATTTACGTGGAATGGACTGGGTCCTCTGGTCCAACTGAACTGATCATTAACTGGAAAAGTTTATGTTCATTTATTTGTCCCCAAATAGCGATGAAATTTCTGTGGATGACAATGCGCCATGTAGCCGGACCACAATTGTTCGATTCCTTTGAAGAACATTCTGGCCAATTCAAGCGAATGATTCGGCCACCCAGCTCGCCCAACATGAACCCCATCGAACGTTTATGGGACATAATCGAGAGGTCAGCTCGTGCACAAAAATCCTGCACTGGCAATACTTTCGCAGTAGTGGACGGTCTGTAGAGGAGCATAGCTCAGTATTTCTGCAGCGGACCTGGAACGCATTGTTGAGCCCATGCTTCGTCGAGCTGCTGCACTTCGCCGGCAAAAGAAATTCCGACACAATATTAGGAGGTACCCCATGACTTTTGTAACCACAATGTATATTGCATATCGTTACCGAACTACGCTCACCTCCTGGGTGTCTTCGGGATCGTCCTTTCGCCTTCCATACATCAGTAAATCAGTGTGCTAGCGTTGTAGTGAAATAAGAGCGTTCTTTGATGTATTTAAAGATACCAACATCGTTCGTTATGAAGTGCGATATTGTTCCGTTTTGTTCAACTGGTGACAGGTGCCAAAATTCTGTCGTAAATATGTCCGCATCAGGCAACCCATGCAACCGGGTTTTTCCTATGGTAAAGTGCACGACGTATCTGCAACGTCATACCGATACACTTTAATTATGGTAACTTCCAACTTTCCTAAATTCTAGCCTTTTGCATGAAGAAGACACATCTCCACCCCTTACCTCTTCCTAATCAGACATGAACTAGTGAAGATGAAACTTTGCTACACGGCGCTTCTGTAACCGATTATGGATCCAAAACTGCTGTAGAAAAAACTGTAAGCCGGAGGAGAATTAGTATCGGCGTTTCACGGAAGTTTACTGCTAAATCGAGGTTTAACGTGCTGCTTTAGCATCAACGGGACAGGTAAACTCCGCGGCAGTACAGCGTCCTAGATTACCGCTGAGACACGAAAAGTTCATCAGCGCTCTTCGGAAGGGGTCGGGAAAGCTGTCCAGAGGTATCGCAGTTCTGTGTGTCGCTCATCGATCGTCGATTGCGTACTCGATCACTTTAGTTGGACAGCAGGCGTCTGTCATTGCTGGATAGGTGAACAGTTAGTCGTAGAATACTACCCGTTGTTCAGATGCGCCTTCCCTCTCTGTATTCGAAGCTCTTCTATAGTCGCAGATATCGCTGGTCGAGGGTTAGTCGTAGTAGCAGTAGTTCGCGACAGGAAAAATCGTCCGCCAATAGTCTGCATCAGACAATGCTTGTGTCCATCGTGCGGACTGTAAATTAATTTATTTACTGGACAGGGGCAGTGTATGTATATGAGCGATCTCTCTACCAGCCCTTTGAGTTATTTTTTGCAAAGTCCTGTGACATGCCGTTGTTGTTGATAACGGCTCTGGCTTAGCTACGGACTGTAAAAGCGGCAGAGTTTTTTTGCTGCGCAACGCTTGTAAACAGTGATGTGACAATGTAATCTGAAGATTTAATTATTGCACGCCTGTTTCATTATTTTCACGCTCGCATTTCTAATCTTTCTTTCCTCCAGTTTTCACAGAAAAGGATAGCGACGAGAGAGGAAGAGGTGAGTGAGTGAGCGAGCGAGTGAGGAGGGGGGGGGGGGGGGGAGTGTAGACAGTACACAAAGGTTAATGAGATCATGTGTGTGTTCACTCAGAGGATAAGAGAAGCCCCTGTGCGCTAGCAGCGCCTATATTAAAAACGGCTGTAGATGAAAGCAGTAAATTCTGATGTAATTTAAAATTCGCTGGTGAGACAAACATAATATGTATGCAAAGATTTGTGTGTCGAAGTTCTTTGTCCTTTGTGCACAGCGGTATCGGTCGCTGGACTCTGTTAGGTTGATGCAAAAGTTTGTGGAGTGTTTCCATGAGGTTAATAAACACAACAGATACACATAACAAAGACTTCAGTCATCAATAATATGTTCTACTTCACTATTTACAACAATCTGCAAACGCTGGGTAACTTTTCAATTCTGCGACTGTAGAAATCGTGTGGTTTTTAGGGGAAGAACTCGTCTAGGCATGTTCGGAGAGCATTTTCATCCGGGAACAAAGTTTCATAAAGGTTGTTCGATAGAGAGCGGACAAGGTGACAATCTGAGGGCGCAACATCAAGTGGAAAAAGATGACGCGGAAAGACTTCCCAACCTATCTCCTATATAGTGTTTTTTTGTCAGCCTAGCAGAATGCGGGCGGGCATTATCGCGGAGTAGTACCACTTCACGCAGTTGTGATCACTATTCCTGGACTACATCTGCAAGACATCTCAGTTGACAATAAATGCCGGCCGGGGTGGCCGTGCGGTTCTAGGCGCTACAGTCTGGAACCGCGCGACCGCTACGGTCGCAGGTTCGAATCTTGCCTCGGGCGTGGATGTGTGTGATGTCCTTAGGTTAGTTAGGTTTAAGTAGTTATAAGTTCTAGGGGACTGATGACCTCAGAAGTTAAGTCCCATATTGCTCAGAGCCATTTTTTTTATAATAAATGTCAGCAGTGATAGTTACACCTCAGAAAATCTACTCGTAGTAGGCCTACACCACACAGTCACTGTTCTGCCAGATGCAATACATCATCTTTTGTGGATGCGCGCAGGTCTCTCTACGGGGAGTTGCTGCTTTGTTAGGACTCAACCATTCCTTTCTTTTCCTTAAGTTAGTATAAATACACCACATCGTGTCACAAATAAAGATAGAGGATAGGAATGATCGGTGTTGTTCACGAACCAGTTGATGACGAGCAAGCAGAGACGCACATATGGCCATCCACTTACTTCTATGATTTTGGCTTAGGGCATGCGTTACACATACGCCCAATTTTTGAACCTTCATCGTTGCATGCAAATGTCGCACGACGGTGGAATTAACACATTTAATCACATCTGCCAGTTCTCTAGTACACTGACGTGGATCATTGTGGATTAATGTGTTTAAACGGTATGCATCAAAACTCGAAGGTCTTACTGAACGTGAAGAGTCACTAATGTGAAAATGATCCTCCTTAAAACGAGAAAACCATTTTCTTACTGTACTGTCCAATAGCATTATCCCCATACACGGTGAAATCTTTCTGGCTGCCTCTGCTGCTGTCACCCCTGTACTGAACTCAAACAGAAGAATATATCGGAAATGTTTCTATTTCTCCATTTGGCACTCCATTTTCTAGCGTCTACAGCTCCACTATCTCCAAATGGCAATATGTAAACTCAAGTAGCAACAGTGAACTACAAATAAAAAATGACAATCGATAAATAAACCCACAGCAACGGGAATACAAACATGCAAAACAAAAACGCTACCAGCTTATGCACAAACGTAATAGCTCACTGGACAAAATATTAGTTACCCCATTAAAAGAGCACACTGGTCGCATTACAGGACTGTGGATGGTGTAGAACTGGTGCCAGATGGTTATGAGACCCTGCACCACTGCCCTTAGTCATGGTAGGCGAAATGGTGCGTGGGTGTCTCCCAGCAGGTTATAAGGAATCAGCGCAGGGAAGCGGTTCAAAAATGGCTCTAAGCACTGTGGGACTTAACATCTGCGGTCATCAATCCCGTAGACTTGGAACTACTTAAACCTAACTAACCTAAGGACATCACACACATCCATGCCCGAGGCAGGATTCGAACCTGCGACCGTAGCAGCAGCAGCGTGGTTCCGGACTGAAGCGACTAGAACCGCTCGGCGTCATCGGCCGGCTGCAGGGAAGCAGGTTGATGTGGACGTGTGACAGAATGGTAGAAAGCAGGTATATTGTTAGGATGTGCTCATGACTACACAGTGAATTTAGCTGCCCACTTTTTGGTACATCAACGCACTGTCCAAAGAGAGTACAAGGAATGGTGTGTACGACTCGTAGTCGCGTAACACGGCTAAGAACACTGGTAGTAAAAGATTTTAACCGACAATGATCGGACACGAATGTCATGCCTTGTCAAAGGCAAACGGTTTTAAACCGAACAGGAACTGCTGCTGTCAGTGAATGCAAGTCCATGACAATCAGTTTCCGAGGGAACATAGCGAAGGGAACTGCTTGTAATGGTTATTTGGAGTGTGGTACCTCACAAAAGGCCACGAGTCACAGCTGCACATAACGAGCATGTATTCTATGGGCCAGTCAACACACAAACCGGACAGTAACTCACAAGACGACGTGTAGTGTGGTCTGACGAGTCGCGATTGTGCCCCTTTACAAATGTTGCGGTGCAAGGAATGCACAAACAGTCGATATGAAACCTGGTTTCCGCAGAGATTTGGTATGAGAATTTCACAGAATAGAATTTAGTCCCTTAGTACGGAATAACTCAGTTCTTCCAAGATCATGTCGTAATCAATCTTCCATATGGGCTGCTGATATACTGATAATAAAAATTCGCGGTATTGGGAGAAACAAATATAACAATGCCGAGCTAATTGTATTAACTTACTGAGCGATAATTATAGCGTAAAGCTTTCTACGTAACAGTATTCACTACTAGCATTGTTACACAACCCTAAAATGTGTGTTGCCGTATGTTGCCACATGAACGCTTACAATCCACGGCTGCGTATTCCATTCGCGCATTAACAGACCTGAAATGTCTTTCTGCACTCAGAGAAAGAAAGAAAGAAAAAAGAAGAAAAAGAAAGAAAAAAGAAAAAAAACGTACGACACACCACGACCCACTTATTCGAATGAGACGGAAATACCAAGATGTGATTTCAGAAAAAAACGTTTATGTTCATGAGAAATAGTTTAACAAAATGAACAATTCAGTAATGCGTTGTTCCTCTTCTGGCAGTTACGCAATCAGTTACTCGGCTTGGCACTTATTGGTACAGTTATTGGATGTCCTCCTGTGGGATATTGTGCCAAATTCTGTCCAATTGCGCGTTAGATCGTCAAAGCCCGAGCTGTGTAGGGTCCTTCCTCTAATGCTCCAAAATTTCTCAATTGCGGAGAGACCTGGCGAACTTGTTGGTCAAGATAGGGTTTGGCAAACACGAAAACAAGGAGTGGAAACTCGCTGTGTGCGGGTGAGCATTATTCTGCCGAAATTTAAGCCCAGGATGGCATGCCATGAAGGATAACAAAATGTGGAGTAGAATATCGACGTACCACTGTGCTGTAAGGGTGTCCTGGATATCCACCAGGGCGTCATGCTGCGAAATGAAATGGTACCCCCAGACCATCACTTCTGGTTGCCCGGCCGTATGTATGGTGGGCGACAGTCAGGCTGATATCCCCCCCCACGACTGCCCGGGACGTCTCTAGACACGCCTTCGCTGGTCATCGGGGCTCACCACGGAAGACAATACAACTTGACTGTCGCCGCCGTACGGCTCGACGACCAGGAGTGATGGTCTAGGGATACCATTTCATTTCATAGCATGACGCTTTTGGTGGTCATCCGCGGCGCCCGTACAGCACAGTGATAAATGGCTCTGAGCACTATGGGACTCAACTGCTGAGGTCATTAGTCCCCTAGAACTTAGAACTAGTTAAACCTAACTAACCTAAGGACATCACAAACATCCATGCCCGAGGCAGGATTCGAACCTGCGACCGTAGCGGTTTTGCGGTTCCAGGCTGCAGCGCCTTTAACCGCACGGCCACTGCGGCCGGCAGCACAGTGATACGTCGATGATTCTTCTCCCTGTTTTGTGACGCTTCACGGCAAGCCATCTTGGGCTTACGTTTCAGCAAGAAAATGCCCACCTGCACACGGGAAGAGTTTCTACTGCTTGTCTTCGTGCTTGCCATGTCGTACCTTGGCCCGCAAGATCGCCAGATCTCTCCCCAATTGGAAACGCTTGGAGCGTTATGGGCAGGGTCCTCCAACGGGCTCGGGATTTTGACTATTTGACACGCAAGTTGAATAGAATTTGGCACGATATCCCCCAGGAGGACAGCTAACAACACTACCAATCAGTGCAAAGCCGAATAATTGTTTGCAGAGGTGCCAGAGATAGTCCAACGCATATTGACTTGCTCAGTTTGTGAAGGTCTTTTTCTTGAATAAATCATTCATTTTTTCTGGAATTGTAACACTTTATTTGTGTCTATATACCGATTTCCGTCCCATTCGTCTAATTTCTTTGTGGTGCGTCGTTTTGTTTTTTGTGTTTGTTCATATGCCACACTTGTCCTGCTCAAAGAACTTAAGTGAATGCAGTTGGGTGTCACCTTCGACAACAGCCGACATTTCGCAGGTGGACTCCCTGTAAATTTTCGCGGTGCGAATGCACCGAGATTCCTCAAGGTGTAAATGCAGTGACAGATCGATATGGATGGAAATTGAAAGACTAAGTATGCAGAGCACACGCGGAAAGATGGGACGCGCACGCGAACACGCCCACGCACTCTCTCTCTCTCTCTCTCTCTCTCTCTCTCTCTCTCGTTAACACTAGCGCCATCACACAACCAAAGATGATCAGAAGTTTTCGATAATGAATAGATGAGGCAGCATTAATTCTGTCTCTCTGTTGTTTGACCACGGAGAGAGAGAGAGAGAGAGAGAGAGAGAGAGAGAGAGAGAGAGAGAGAGAGAGAGCAGGATTCCATGCTGAATCTAACCAAAAACTTGAATCTCTAAGATGACTTACTAATTTAATTTCGACTGCTTCCGTAATAACGCTACCCAATAGCTGGAAGTACACGCCAGAATCTCCGTGTTACATTCCATAGTATGACATGTGTCGCGCCGGCACACGGTCATGTTTCACATCTCTTATCTTATTCGCATGAGCCATATTCGAGATACGTTGTTGGCAATAGAATGACCGCGCAGTTTTCTGCGATGCAGTTTCATTAAATTTTGCCAACCGAGTTTCACGAAAACTACGTTGCCTTCCTTCCAGAGATGCCCATAATACTTCAGATGATGATGATGATGATAATGATGATGATGATGATGATGATCATGGTTTGTGGGGCGCTTGACATCGTAGTCATCAGCGCCCGTACAAGTTCCCATCTTCCCATTTCCAGTGTCGCCACTACCCGAATGATGATTAGATGATCAGGACAAAACAAACACCCAGTCCTCGTGCAGAGAAAATCTTCCGTTCACTTAGAGGGTAGCTAACCTTCCGACCGAACACGCTGATCTACCGTGCTGGCAAATGTATACCACGAGCTGCGGACGAGTTATCAAAGTACCTCTGCTACACTTGCACTAACATGTGTTGTCATCTGGTTGGAATTCCAGTTTTAAAAAATCTTATATTGTATTAAAAAATCTAAAATCCGCCACCAGACGCAGGTAACTACTCGATTCAACCGGCCGCTGTAGAATCTTCCCCCATATGGCACCATTCTGATGCAGTATGGAGAAGCATGGGGGTCAATACGCCGTTCCGCAGACTATTGCCTACCGAGCGAGGTGGCGCAGTGGTTAGCACACTGGACTCGCATTCGGGAGGACGACGGTTCAATCCCGCGTCCGGCCATCCTGATTTAGGTTTTCCGTGATTTCCCTAAATCGCTCCAGGCAAATGCCGGGATGGCTCCTTTAAAAGGGCACGGCCGACTTCCTTCCCCGTCCTTCCCTAATCCGATGAGACCGATGACCTCGCTGTTTGGTCTCTTCCCCCAAACAATCCAATCCAAATCAATCCAGACTGTTGCTGGCTTTGCATACCTAATATACGCTACCTCTCATTCAAGTCACCCTGCCACCAGAGAAAAATCTCTGCGAAGCTCAGCAAATTCAACTCTTTCTCTCCACATGGCAATCAGACGCGCTCATCACTCAGCCACGGAAACGGACTGAACTGTTACAAATACAGATAATACGAGCTTCTCAGCTGACGTAATACCAACACGATAAAACAGTTTTTCGGAAGGCTGTGAGATTTTTCTTCCCGAGTACTAAAATGACTTCCGGCATAGCTTATAACTGACAAGGTGAACCCGCGATAGGTTGCTCTCTGATGCAGTCGGAACTTGGCAGTATGATAGAGGGATGAAAATAAAAGGACACTTACTTAGGCGTCCATACGCAATAGCTTTCGAGAAAAATTTGACGGTCAAAGTTCCGACGCGACTTCATCAGGATACTCGCGCGGAGTCGGTTCAAAAAAATGGCTCTGAGCACTATGGGACTCAACTTCTGAGGTCATTAGTCCCCTAGAACTTAGAACTACTTAAACCTAACTAACCTAAGGACGTCACACACACACCCATGTCCGAGGCAGGATTCGAACCTGCGACCGTAGCGGTGTAAAACACAAGTGCATTGGCTAAGAGCATGGTTTCGAAATTTCGCAGCCCTGTTCAAATCCGATCTTAGGTGTTTTTTTTTTTTGTTTATCGTGGAAGTATGTCACATCAGTATTTTTATAGCATCATAAAATACAATGGAATTAATGTCAAAAGAAATAGACTTCAAATCGTATTAATGATAGATATTATCACAATAGACACGGATTAACACCCCCCAGAAAACTGCTACCAAGAGTTCTCGTTTGTCTCCAAGAAGTTAGTCACAGTTTTTGTTCTCAAGTCCACTAAGGTGTAAACCAATTAATGGAATCTACGTCAAAATGTACTCGCAACAGCCATAAAATCTGGAAAGCTCACAAAAGAAACGGTCATCTGTACCTGGATAAAAAGTTTGGCAACCTTGCGCAGGACTGGAACCGTTCCTGTACGTTAGTAACTCGTGGGGTGGGCAAACGATCCCTCCTTATACGATGGATGTTTGTCGATCAAATCGGAATACCGACATTTTCAAGAAAAATAATTCCACCGAAGTGTATGCCATTACGTAAACTTTGGGACGTATACTTTTACTGTAAGGTGAAGAACTATATCTGCTCTCTACAGAAGTGTCTTATTCTCATCGTACAGCAGAGGCCAATCACAGGTAGAAGGGATGCAATTAAAATACAAACCTTGATCTAAAATCAGTTGCAGGCCCCAGCTTTCGAGAAAGTGCTTGGATACGCGTGGTCTACCGTGAAATTATCGCAAGATCGCCAGGTTGTTGTCTTAATTATATTCACACAAAAATGCGACACTGGTATATGTGCCTTCGGACGTTGCTCATGGCGCTCATAATTTTTTGCTTTAAATGTTTATACGAGTGCAGTGATTCTCTTAAAGTGTGAAAGTAAAAATCAAAACGAAAATTGAGGTATTAGAACTTTTGTGTTTTATGATTTTCAGTTACCGTTAGTTACATGATATAATATTTATGATAAAATCTGTTTTTATAAGGATTGAAATGCTTAGGTCTTGTGTCAGTAATTCCATTGTATTTTACGACGTCACAAACAATATTGATGTGACCTACTTCCGCGACTACAAAAGAAAAACGAAATATAAGATTGTATCTGAACACGGTGTGCGAAATTTCGAAACTGCGCTCTTGGCCAGTGCGCTGACTCGTTTTACAATGCACGAGTGGACTGAAGAAGTCGCATCGAAAACTGACAGCCATTTTCTCGAAAAGTATTCAGTGTTGGCTTGTAAGCCGGAATAGGTGTCACTTTACTTTGACAGTTTTTCACCATGCCAAGTTTCGACTATATCAGATAGCGACTTACGACGGGTTACCCTTGTCAATTGAAATTGTGGATGCAAGCATCCATGCACATCTAAATAGGCGTCTAATTGTTGCCTTAGATTCCAGGTTAAGTCGGACCTTCTAGGAAACAGAAATCCAGTGCGTTACCATTTCACGCGATGTACTACTTAGAGAAGTGGAAAAGTATGAGGCAATCGGTAGTCGTCGCTTTTTTCGGCAGGGCACTCGATGCTAAAGAGGAAACTTTCAGGCGACTAGACGGACGCTACATTTATTCGTTTCTAGCCCACTCACTCTCGGCTGGACGTGGGCCATAAGGAAAAAGGGAAGATGTGTGTGTTTTGCGATTAACTGTCGCAGAGTACTGCAGGTGATTTTTAACTTCGTGTTTTGGGCTGAAGTCATGTAACTGTAAATCTGCTGACTTACGTACTTAACACACATAACTCAAGGCCCATTAGAAATGAGGATCTCCATTCACGTCTGCCCCTTAGCTGAGAGGTTAGCGCGTCCGACTGCAGTCAGCGGGCCTGGTTAGATTGCCAGCCGAGTCGGAGATAGTCTCCGCTCGGGGACTGGGTGTTGTGTATCCCCCATCATCATTTCATCATCATCGACACTCAAGTTGCCCAGTGGGGTGTCAACTGAAAAGACTTGCAACTCGCCGGCGAACTTCGCCAGATGGGGTCTCCCGGGCATCAATGCTCTACGATCATTTCATTTCGTTTTATCTCATCTCCATTCAAGTTTATATTTTCTTATTGTGCACCCGTGCTGTTTTTCGACTCGCGTGTAAATATCGCAGCCAGATATTTTGCGGTGAACGCCATTATTAATATATATTTTGGAATTGCGGAAAGAATTCATGGTAGTGTATCAATTGTTTCTGTCCGTTGGCAACAGTCGTTCTGTTGGCAGGTGTAACAGTGGGTGTAAGTGTTCATCTTCAGTGAACTTTTCGTTCATCTTGGTTCCGAACATGTCTTAAGGCTCTCTCCTACTGTGCTGAGCTCATAGTTTAAAAATATAGTGTATTCCGTAACGCTCTCCCAGTATATCCCCAATTTGTCAGACTGTTTCCTATGAGAGCTGCTCAGTCCATTGTTGTGTTATTCTCAATTTAGTAGTTAAACTTATGTTTCAGAAAATGTCAGTAGATGAAGAACAAGGAAAATCATTATTTTTAAACAGTTGCGGTGCAGCAGAAATTTGTTAAGGTACGTGGATGCGAAATATTCGGTTATCCTCGCCATAGAGCTGTTTACGGTTATCAGCAGCTTTAAAATGCATCTTTAATTTCTTCGCCTCTCCGGCGTTCGTCGTTTCGCACTTTAATTTACTGCCTGAGGGAGATTCTTGAATTTGTTCCTCTTAACGCAGTCAGCATCTGCTACTGTTGCAACAGCGAAATGTGGAATGACAGGAGGTTGGAATTAGTGACCGTTTCTGAGGACGTTTCAACACGCTGTGGCACTTAATTAATTTTTCCTTTTGTTTGATGCCATTATCTTTATCAACATGCAGCGGTACCCTTATTTAGCACGGTATGAATGCGTCACATTGCACTGCCCAACTAAACCCCCATTTTCATCTATTTTTCCAGCACTTCATTATTTGTTTGGGTAGTCCAATTATTTGAAACAACTGCTTGACGGCAAAAGTTATTTGGCCTTTAAAATAGCTCAGAGCTTAGTCCAGCTGTACATTAAGTGAGTTTATTACTTTCGTACTGCTTCTCCGAATGCTGGTTTTCTGTCAAATATCTGTAAACTCTGTAGCTATTTTCCGACGCCATTTGATATGAAAAATTTCCCAGGGCCTATGCAACGGTAGACTTGCAGGACGGGTTCTAGATTTAAAGGAACGACATTTAAAGAGGCGTAATTTAGAGAGAGACATTTCCGGTGATGAGCAGTAGGTTATAAGAGCCGATTCTGGACGAGATACAATCATATCTCTGACTTCTGTGGAGTGTGCAGTGTTACACTCCTGGGCGACTTGTATTCAAGATGTGCCCCCACTACCTCCATTACCTCCTCCCCCCGCCCCTCCACTTGGGAATCACCGGCAGTGGATCCACCCCACCCCCTCCCCTCCCTTCTCCACCCCACCCCCACCTCAGGACCAATAAGATTAAAGCACCCTCTCCCCACCTTCGTCTTTTACAACTGGAGTTCTTGAGAGGATGGGTTCACTCTGGTGCTGTTTGCCGTAGGGAGAGGATAGGCGTGTGACTATTTGTTAATAATAAATTAATTTTGTTATAGTTAAGTCATGTCACTCAAGGTGTCTGGTCTTGGGTATTTGTTAATAACAAATTTAATATTACGAGATTTTCGCCATTAGAGACGCCAGCAGAGACACACTCAGGCTGATATGTAAGTACTCCCGTTTCTTCGTGTTTTCCACATTTTCCACATTGTTCACAATTCCTCGTATTTTCCATATTTTTGACAACGCTACGTGTTTTATCCAATTTTGTGTATTTTCTCCCATTGCTCTCGACATCATGTCAGCGTCGCATTGCGTCACGACGTCGAGTCAACGTCACATATCGCGTCAATGTCGTGATATTCTCAGCCAATGTAACAGCAAGTATCCGAATTAACACTGCTAAGCCACCACTACATTACTAGCGTGCGTGTGCACAGCGCTACAAGAGACATAGAGAGGGCTGATCAGTATCTCCAACCAACCCCAACGAAAAGTAAGTCACCTGCACTGTACGACACACTTCGAACACTGATCCTTGGAGTGTGGCCGTGAACACACTCTCCAATCCAGCAATGACCGAGAAACTTGCATTAACTTCGGTGTAATCGTCTCAGACATGACCGAAGTGATTGTTGAAGCAAAAGTAATCAAGCATTCACTGAGGGGACTCCCACCCACGTTAATAACGACAGACAGGTCCCAAAATTTCGATGAAAATTTGTGAGCTACATTGCAGATAGACGTCATCCCCTCCGTCTTTTCTCTGAACCAATCAGAATAAGCTCCTCAACCACCGTGCCTTCAAAATCAGCACTTACTCGCCGGTGGCATCAGTGTCGGCCAGCCAGAGCTACCAGACAGAAAAAAATCATGTAACTTACCACAAAGCGATGTAAACAGTTGCAGTGTTATTAGAGTGTGTGTGAAATTTGTAGAAGACATAAAAGAAGTCAGAGTAGGAGAGTTAAAAATCGTCCTGTGTCAATCACATTGGTAAGATTAGTCTGGAGTTGCTGTACGTGTTCCTTCACGTTTCCACTTCACTATCGCATCGCAAACAGTGGACCTATGGGTGTTTAGGAGTGTGGAAATCTCGCATGCAGACATATGACACAAGTGACACCCAATCACCTGACCACGTTCGAAGTGCGTGAGTTCCGCGGAGCGCCCCATTCTCCTCTCTCACGACGTCTAATGCCTTCTGAGGTCGCTGATATGGTGTACCTGGCAGCACAATACACCTAATATGAAAAATGTATTTTTTGGGGGTATCCGGATACTTCTGATCACGTAGTATATGTGCTAGCTTTGATAGCAGAATGGTTGAGGAGCTCGATTCTGATTGGTCCAGAGAGAGAAACGAGGGAAGGGATAGCGCTTACCTGCAATGCAGCCCACATGTTTCCACCAACGTCAAGGGACATGTCTGCGGTTGGTTGGTTGGATGGTTAGTTGGTTTGGGGTATAAAGGTACCGAACTACTGGGCCATGCCTGCAGTTATTGCCATGGGTGGGAGGCCCGTCGCTGAATGCTTGACGCAGCAGCATCAGCGGCCCCTTTTCTGCCGACAGTCACTTCAGTGATGTCAGAGGCGATTACACCTAAAATAATGCAGGTTTCTCGGTCATTGCTGGGTTGCTGCAATGTGTTCACGATCAGACTCAAAGGATAAGTGTTTGAAGTACGCCCTACCCTGCAGGCGACTTATTTTCTCTGAGGCTTGGGGCTCTGAGCACTATGCGACTTAACTTCTGTCATCAGTCGCCTAGAACTTAGAACTAATTAAACCTAACTGACCTAAGGACATCTCACACATCCATGCCCGAGGCAGGATTCGAACCTGCGACCGTAGCGGTCGCCCGGTTGCAGACTGTAGCACCTAGAACCGCACGGCCACTCCAGCCGGCCTCTGAGGCTTGGTTGGAGTTAACGGTGAGCTCTATCTAGGCGTGAATGTTGTATTGTTGCACAATTTTTACGTACCCAGTGTCTTTGGTTGGAGATGAGTAACCTCAGACGTCATTAATGTACTGTGACTATTTTATTTTCAATAATGTGCTTATTTTAACATACGGACAATGACGTTACACAGTCTAGTCATGTTGTGATAAATAGTTCGGTTACTTTTGGGCACATTCTGCTGCATTGTGATACTTTAACACCATGATGTCAACGTGATGTTGACATGAGACGTGACGTGACCTGACGTTGATGTGATGTCGAAAGCAGTGGGATGAAACTCATATAATTGGATAAAATACATCAAATTTCGAAAAAATACGTATATTTATGGAAAATACGAAAAACTGTAAAAACTGTGGAAAAACTACATAATTGTGGAAAAGTGCAATAAAATGAGGGTCCTTACATATCTAAATCTAAGTCTACATAGATTCTTCGAAAGCCACCGTATGGTTCGTGGCGAAGGGTACACTGGACGACTGCTAGTCATTTCCTTTCCTGTTCCACTCGCAAATAGAGCGAGGGAAAAACGACTGTCTATATGCCACCATATGAGCCCAGATTGCTCGTATCTTACCCTAGTGGTCCTTACGCGCAATGTTTGTTGGCGGCAGAACAATCGTTCGGGAGCTAGCTCAAATTCCCGGTTCTCTAAATTTTCTCAGTAGTGTTTTCGAAAAGAGCGTCTCCTTCCCTTCAGAGATTCCCATTTGAGCTGAAGAACCTCCGTAGCGCTTACGTGTCGTTCGAACCAGCCGGTAATAAATCTAGCAGCCCGCTTCTAAATTGCTTCGATGTTCTCCTCCAGTCCGACTTGATACGGACCCGAAACACTCGAGCAGTATTCAAGAATAGGTCACACTATCGTCCTATATGCGGTTTCCTTTACAGATGAGGCACAATTTCCTAAAACTGTCCCAATAAACCGAAGTCGACATTTGTCTTCTCAACCACAGTCCTCACATGCTCGTTCCACTTCATATCGCTTTGCAGTGTTACACCCAGATATTTAAAAGAAATGACGTTGTAAAGCAGTACTAATACTGTATCCGAACATTATAGGCTTCTTTTTCCTACTCCACCGAATTAAGTTATATTTTCCCCACATTCAGCGCTAGTTGCCATTCATTACACCAACTAGAAATTTTGTCTAAGTCATCTTGTATCTTTCTACAGTCACCTTATCATACACAACAGCATCATCAGCAAACATCCGCAGATTGCTGCCCACCCCGTCCGCCAAATCATTTATGTGGCATTCTTGACGATACCCTTATCTCTGATGAACACTCGCCATCGAGGACAACATATTGGGTTCTATTATTTAAGACGTCTGTGAACTTATTCCATATGCTCGTACCTTCGTTAATAGCCTGCGAGAGGGCACCGTGTCAAATGCTTTCCGGAAATCTAGAAATATGGGATGTGCCTGTTGCTCTTAATCCTTAGTTCGCAGTATGTTATGTGAGAAAAGGGCAAGCTGAGTTTTGCACAAGCTTTAGTTTCTAAAACTACGCAGATTCGTTGACATAAGCTTCTCACTCTCAAGAAAATGTGTTATATGCGACCTGAGAACACGTTCCAGGATTCTGCAGTAAACAGAAGTTAAGGATATTGGTCACTAATTTTTCGGATCTGTTCTTGCACCTTCCTTATACAGGGTGTTACAAAAAGGTACGGTCAAACTTTCAGGAAACATTCCTCACATACAAAGAAAATATGTTATGTGGACATGTGTCCGGAAACGCTTACTTTCCATGTTAGAGCTCATTTTATTACTTCTCTTCAAATCCAATTAATCATGGAATGGAAACACACAGCAACAGAACGTACCAGCGTGACTTCACTTTGTTACAGGAAATGTTCAAAATGTCCTCCGTTAGCGAGGATACATGCATCCACCCTCCGTCGCATGGAATCCCTGATGCGCTGATGCAGCCCTGGAGAATGGCGTATTGTATCACAGCCATCCACAATACGAGCACGAAGAGTCTCTACATTTGGTACCGGAGTTGCGTAGACAAGAGCTTTCAAATGCCCCCATAAATGAAAGTAAAGAGGGTTGAGGTCAGGAGAGCGTGGAGGCCATGGAATTGGTCCGCCTCTACCAATCCATCGGCCACCGAATCTGTTGTTGAGAAGCGTACGAACACTTAGAGTGAAATGTGCAGGAGCTCCATCGTGCATGAACCACATGTTGTGTCGTACTTGTAAAGGCACATGTTCTAGCAGCACAGGTAGAGTATCCCGTATGAAATCATGATAACGTGCTCCATTGAGCGTAGGTGGAAGAACATGGGGCCCAATCAAGACATCATCAACAATGCCTGCCCAAACGTTCACAGAAAATCTGTGTTGATGGCGTGATTGCACAATTGCGTGCGGCTTCTCGTCAGCCCACACATGTTGATTGTGAAAATTTACAATTTGATCACGTTGGAATGAAGCCTTATCCGTAAAGAGAACATTTGCACTGAAATGAGGATTGACACATTGTTGGATGAACCATTCGCTGAAGTGTACCCGTGGAGGCCAATCAGCTGCTGATAGTGCCTGCATACGCTGTACATGGTACGGGAACGACTGGTTCTCCCGTAGCAGTCTCCATACAGTGACGTGGTAAACGTTACCTTGTACAGCAGCAACTTCTCTGACGCTGACATTAGGGTTATCGTCAACTACACGAAGAATTGCCTCGTCCATTGCAGGTGTCCTAGTCGTTCTAGGTCTTTCCCAGTCGCGAGTCATAGGCTGGAATGTTCCGTGCTCCCTAAGACGCCGATCAATTGCTTCGAACGTCTTCCTGTCGGGACACCTTCGTTCTGGAAATCTGTCTCGATACAAACATACCGCGCCACGGCTATTGCCCCGTGCTAATCCATACATCAAATGGGCATCTGCCAACTCCGCATTTGTAAACATTGCACTGTCTGCAAAACCACGTTCTTGATGAACACGAACCTGTTGATGCTACGTACTGATGTGCTTGATGCTAGTACTGTAGAGCAATGAGTCGCATGTCAACACAAGCACCGAAGTCAACATTACCTTCCTTCAATTGGGCCAACTGGCGGTGAATCGAGGAAGTACAGTACATACTGACGAAACTAAAATGAGCTCTAACATGGAAATTAAGCGTTTCCGGACACATGTCCACATAACATCTTTTCTTTGTGTGTGAGGAATGTTTCCTGAAAGTTTGGCCGTACCTTTTTGTAACACCCTGTATACATGAGTCACCTGCCCTTTTTTCCAGTCCTTGGGACTTTGACTGGGTGAGAGACTCGGAATAAATGCAAGCTAGGTAAGGGGCCGATGCCATCTACATCTACGTGATTACCCTGCTACTCACAATAAAGTGCCTGGCAGAGGCTTCAACGAACCACCTTCAAGCTGTCTCTCTACCGTTCCACTCTCTAACGGCACGCGGGAAAAACGAGCACTTAAATTTTTCCGTGCGAGCCCTGATTTCTCTTATTTTATCGTGATGATCATTTCTCCCTATGTTGCTGGGTGCCAACAGAATGTTTTCGCAATCGGAGGAGAAAACTGGTGATTGAAATTTCATGAGAAGATCCCGTTGCAACGAAAAACTCCTTTGTTTAATGATTGCCACTCCAATTGACGTATCATGTCTGTGACACTATTTCCCCTATTTCGCGATAATACAAAACGAGCTGCCCTTCTTTGTACTGTTTCGATGTCATCCGTCAGTGAGTAGAGTAATCTTTGTAAAATCTAACTTGTATTCCATCCGGACCTTTTGATTTATTTGCTTTCATATCTTTCAGTTTCTTTACGCCAGGGATGCTTATTACTATATCGTCCATACGGGAGTCTGTCCGAAGGTCAAATGACTGACTGTATGTTTGTACGATTCTCCTGCGTGAACAATTTATACTTGACTGCCACATCAGACTGGTCGACAAGGGACTGAATGGAAGTCACAGGCCCGCTTAGCGATCTTACATGGGGCCAGAATTTTCTCGGGTTTTCTGACAGATTTTCTTCTAAGGTGTGACGGAGGTAGTAGTTGTATGCTTCGCTCATAGATCTTTACGCAGACGCACGAATCTTTACTAACCTTTGCTTGTTGTCATTTGTGCGTTGTGTTTTGAATGAAGAACGCAACAACCTCTGCTTCCTCAGCATTTCGTTATTAAACCATAGTGGATCTTTTCCATCTTTCATCCATTTACTAGGCACATAGCTCTCCAGACCACGATTTGCCCATAATACCTCTATGTCCATCTTACTGGAACTAAGTGACGTCAGTTCATTCTCTAAATGAGATGCTAATAACTGCTTCTCTGCTCTATCTAGCAGAAACACGTTACTAGCCTTCTTCACTGATTCGTAATCATAGTTGCTATAATATCATCATGATCGCTAATCTCCGTTTCTGTACTGACATTGTCGATAAGATCAGGCCTATTTGTAGCTACAACGTCTACGATATTTCCATTGTGTGTGGACTGCCGAGAAATCTGCTCAAGACAATTTTCAGAAAACGTGTTCAGTAGTATTTCGCACGACTGTCTGTCTGTACCCCCTGCATTGAATCCATAGACATCCCAATTTATACTTGGTAGGTTTAAAAAAGTCGCCTCCATCTAGTATTGCATGATCTGGGTATTTACGCGGTGCTGACTGTAGACTTTCTTTGAATGACTCTAGAACTGTCACAGCGGAATCGGGTGTCCAGTAAAAACATCCAACAATTAACTTCGTTTCACCGACACCTGTTACACGCGTCAAGGTAACTTCGCTGTCCCTCTCCACTTTGACCTGAGTAGAGATAATATTTTTGTCAACTGCAATGAACACTTCCCCCCCTATGGCCTTTAATCTGTCTTTTCGGTATACGTTCTACGACTCGCTAAATATCTCAGAGCTTTCCACTTTGAGTTTAAGCCAGCATTCGGTTCCAAGAATAATTTGAGTGCGAGAGCTTTCCTGGAAGGCAGTAAATTCATGAACTTCTTTACGAATACTGTGACAGTTTTCTGATAAAATTTTGACAGTCGAAGTGTCTTGACTCTCAACGCGGTCTGACTTCATTACTGCGCATCGAGTGGCGAATGCTCATCAGAGTACCTTAAACTACCGACTAGCCTAAACTACCATCATGTGCACTCCACAGGTACTCCGCTACCCGAGTAGCTGCTTCCTTCGTGTAGTGCATGCCTGACCTATGAAGTGGAGTCCACGAAGTCTTCAGTTGAGACCCTCCACTGGGCTCCAAACCAAAGGACGATCAACTCTGGGAACAATGCTTCAAATTGCAAGCTTTGCTTGCACACTGTGCGCGAGGCCAGTAGTCTTCACCACCACCGCCATCCACCTGTATGAACTGAAGATGGCCACAGAGCCAATCTGACAGACAACATTGGTGCCGACGTGAGCCGTAACTTGCAGACCCTGCTTGCTCAATAGCCGCAAGCAGGCCGCCACCACGTCTTGGATGAGGTCCTCCAGCAGATATACCTAGTGCACATTGGCTTTCTTTTCAGCCCTGAGGTTCCATTACACACCTAACGCTGGAGCTCCCGAGAACTAGTAAACGCCTACCCACTATAGGCCTACTCTGATGAAACAGCGGCCACATGTCCACTGACAGGGTGAATGGGAGAGGCCAGAAGGCCAGTCTCCACATTGGCTCTTAGCCTCAAGCAACACGAACGCGTTACCAACCGGCATTCACCTTAAAGTGTGGATGGATCCACTGCATGTGCACACTAGGAGGTGCCTTGGCAGCAGAACCCATGGGCAAAACGAGCGACAACTGAGGTGTCCCATGCGATGCGCCAGATTCTCCTCCACAGATACAGCCAGAGGCAGGAGTGTAAAGGTGATTGACCATAGCCAAAAGGGCATTCAGCTGTTCGCTAACGACAGGCAGGTTCTCCTGCATCCGCACACAGCATGCACACATCCTAACCATCCTAGCAGGACTAACTGAAGAAGTAAACTATAAAAGCAGAAGCCCAGATATGCAACTTGCTACCCTCCTGATGTGTCACCAGTGCATGCTGGTGTGGTAATGAGTTGTGTAGCTGGCTGTTCAATGAGCAATTTACAAAAACGTGCGATTAAACCTCTTAAACAGAACAACACACACGAAATTTAATAAATATACTCTGAGGAAAAGACAGAAAAAGGTAGAAACTTAACCATTCTGTAGATGTAGGTCAACTGAGACCTGCCTGGATGCGGTCTTGCCTAAAATGACTAAAATCGCGTACCATTGAATTTAATTTGTTATTAACAAATAACCAACATCCTAGACCTCAAGTGAGATGACTTAATGTAATTACAATAAAATTAATTTATTAATAAATAGCCACACCCTAATCAGCTCCCTATGCTTCACAGCTCCAGAGTGAACCCACCCACTGCAGTACTTCAATTGTAAAAGATGAAGATGGATGGCGAGAGGATGCTTGAATCTTATTGGTCCATGATTGAGGGTGGGGGAGAGAAAGGTGTGACCTTGATCAATTGCCAGTAATTCCCTGAGAGGGGGGGGGGGATGAGAGGAAGGTTAGTTGAGGGTCACCTTGAACACAAATCGCCAAAGTGTGTAACCGGATAAAAGATGTCTGTACCAGTGACCTTAACAATAGACTGTTATCTCGCCCTGAATCGGCAATGATAACCTACTGCTTATCACAAGAAGTGTCTCTCTTAAATTGCCCTCAGGGGCTCAGCATTCGTTTGCTGAGTATGGGCTCGGCGATCCTGAGGTTCCCGAGCTGGGGACTCGTAAGCGCTGCCAATCCACTGTCACCTTAAGCTCTGGGCATGCTTCAGCAACCACTGCAACGGTTGGTAGTGGGCAGTGCAACATTGTGTGTCACAGGGAATGGGGCTCTTCGCTTGACCGCCCAGATCGCCAGGATGGTAAAAACCTCTATTAAAAAAATAAAAACCTTCAATCTCAAGCTATGCTGCTCTCTGATGAGATGCATGGCTGTTGAGGTGGAACAGCCGTTAGTGGACAACCTCTGGGGAACCTGCCGCACCTCAGTTGTGCAAGGCATGCCTAGGCACGTGGGGCTCTGTCTAGGTGCACTTTTATTTCTCTAGCTGGTCGTGGGACTGAGATGGATCATTCGAAGTCTTCTCTTCCACCTCCCAGCGGAATGGGTGTGCTGCTGGTAGGTACTAGCACCTGACCAAATAATGGGAGGGCTCGTGTAGCCAGTCCTCCAGACTCAGGGATATTAAAGAATTCAATTGGGTTTAGTGACAGAATGCATGCTGCTAGCCAGTGTGTGTTTTTATTGGTTAAACGGAAAGAGGAGAGTTTTGAAAACGTTTCACTTTTTTCCATACAAAAGGGTTTAGAGGGGATTGCAGTACTTTAAAATCAGTAAAACTGTTACGAAATGGGACACTGTTGGTGGAAACATCAAGTTCCCAACAAGTAACAAACCTGCAGAAGGCCATGGGGTATATGCCAATGAGACTGAGCTCTACGCCAGATTCAACTACATTAAAGGTGTTGTAACTGGCAGAGACCTGGTGGATATCCCCAATGAAGCCCTGAAAATCGAATGTGCCCAAGAAGGAATTGTAGATGTGCAGAATATATTGGAAAGAATGGAAGGCGATCTGATTAAATCCTACTCCTTCATCTTCACTTTTAATAGCACAGAACTCCTGGAACATATTAAGGCAGGTTTTCTTCGCTTAACTGTGTGGCCCTATGTCCCCAATCCCATGCACTGTTCTAAATGCCAGCGATATGTGCACATCCCACTTGGATGTAAGGGAGAAGGCTTTTGTGGCAAATGTGGAAAGTCTGCTGACAAAGGAGTCGTATTTTCGTCTCGTCCAAAATGTGTGAATTGCCCTGGGGCTCATCCCGTCTGGAGTAGGGACTGCTGTGTCTTCCTTGAAGAACAAAAGATACAGGAGACAGAAACCACACGATGGATCCTCTATGGTGAGACCAAGATTATTTATAAGACCATGCAGCCCCTAGCATTTGCTACCCCCCTTTGCAAAAGTTGTTAAACAGCCAGTACAGTAAACTGATGCTGCTCCACAAACGGAGATAGCTAGTGTTAGCACGACGGCGGACAGGGCGCGTTTCCTCCAGTTTCATAGGGCGTTCGTGTGTTCGTTGCTGGACTACTGGTGCATGTTGTATGGATTGGTGAGGCCATCTTATTTGAAGATCATTGGTACTGTTCATCATGAGTGAATTCGTTGGCCATGGGTGCTTTAGGGCCAGTCCCATACCCAGACTCTGTTCTGAGGTCAGGGAACCGCCACTCACCATCCGGTGGCATCTCCTCATGGTGCATCAGACATACATGTTCCTAGCAGCTCAGACTTCACCCGCGCACCATACCGTTGCTCATCCAACTCTGGAACGCCTTTTCTCCAACCATCCACGAGCCACAATGCCATTGGGATGTGCATGCAACGTGTACTGGAGTCGCTAGGTGTCGAGCAGGTATGACCCCAAATCCAGGGTTTAAACCGTCTGCCACACTGGTTACTGGAGACGCCCAGAGCGATTTTAGATTGTGTGGTACAGGAGAAATTGCACTCTTGGTTCTGTTTTTAATGTGACATTTTATCTGAGCACCACAACTATGTAGCTGTTTTTACGGATGAATCAAAACGGGGGGATTCTGTTGGTTGCGCTGTCGTTTTCTCAGATCGTGTCCGCAGGGTGAGACTGCCTCAAGCCTTTACTGTCTTTGATGCAGAATCATTTGCGATTTGCGGACTCTGGAGCAGATAAGTTTTTCAGTGCTTTATTTCTTGTCCCGATTATCTGAGTGCACTTCACTTACTGACACGTTTGTACCTGGCAGATATAGTCGTCCAAACTATCAAAGATGCCCTCCTCGAACTACAACGACTGGGAACGGAGGTGTCTTTCTGCTGGGTACCAGGGCACATGGGAATTGCGAGGAACGAAAGGGTGGATCTAGCAGCCAAGGAGGCGTGTGTTGACCCTCTGGTATTCCATTGTACCATCCCCTTGCATGCTGCGACCTCGCTGTTGAGCTCCAGAATCTTGCGTCGGTGGGAGAACGAGTGGCTGGAAGTGGCCGACAATTAGCTGCGTGTAGTAAAGCCCACAGTTCGGCCGTGGCGTACCTTCTTCTAACCACGTAGTCTGTACGAGGTCCTCCTCACTCGTCTTCGCGTAGGCCACAGCCCTATCACGCATGGCTTCTTGCTCAGACGAGAGGACCCTCCGCTGTAAGGCGCTTGTGGCGTACAGATCTCTATGCGCTACGTTTTATTGGATTGCGTTTTATTTTCCGACCAACGGGAGGCGGCTGTTTTGCCGACGGATCTGCAGTCTATTTTAGGTAATGATCAAACGAATGTGGTTTGATTTTAAAGTTTCGTGCGATGTCCAGCGTTTACACCAAGATTTTAGGGCGGTGGTTTTAGCATGTTCACAGGGTTACTGGCTCGCCCATATCTTAGGTAAGTGGTCAGCTAGTGACATTTTTCTGTGCCTTCCTTTTAGCTCCTTTGTTGTTTTACGTGTTATTCAATCCCATGTATGACATCCTTTATTCTTTCCTGTCTTAGCGTGTATGATCACATTTTAATAATTTTTTCCACGTGCGTTTCTTTTAATGTGTGTAAGGGCGCTGATAACCTTGCCGTTGAGCGTCCACAATCAGCAAACCCACACAGCACACACCGTTTAAATCGTGTCCCTTTCCCTGTTCTGCATATTTACTTGTGACACCATTTCTTAAAATGTTCAGTTGCGAAGCTTACCTTCTAACCGGGCCTCTTCAGTCTCGGATATTCTTTCGGAGACTGGCGCGAAGAAGTCACTCTTTGTTCTCGTTTATGCCGTGACTGTCAAACCTTTGAAGTTCTCAGGGTACATGTTGCTGTTAACAACTGTTCTTAAGTTCAAACAGCAAATACTTATTTTTGGAAGAGGTTTCTGTGTGAGTAGCTGTGCCATTTACTTTCATCAGTTTGTTCAGTGGCACCTGACAATATCTAAATCTCTTAAATATAGATAATCGTATATTCGTTTCTCCCCATGCATCAGTAGCGGATGACCCAGGAGCAGCTGCTCGCGTTCTTCGTTTTATCAACTTGACAAACCTGTCTCAGGACATTTGATTATGCTGTTTTTTTTTAATCGTATGCCTGTCAATCTGTCGTTTACCGTGTTTTCCCTTTTAGTTGCTGTTTTAAACTTGTGCCTCGCGGTGCATTCCTAACGTAGTCTGGGCGCTAATGACCATTGAAGTTGTGCGCCCTAAAACCACAAAATATATATATATATAAAATTTAATGGGTTTCTAGTTAAAGTAGACTAAAAGTTACAACTTCAGGACAACCTCCATCTTCTTTATCAGGAACAACTGACTGTTATCATGCTGTCAGAGGGCATATCTATGTCTGCGATGCTAGTGGCACTCATTGGAACATAAACAAACCGGAGAATCTGCCTGTAGTTTCTCAGCGCAGAGCGCCCACTTCCACGTACCACATCTGCTGCTGTCCTGATTAAAGTTGCTGTTGCATATTTGGATCTCTGCAGCTTCTTGGTGACAAGGTGGTAGCACGTTGATACGTAGGACAAGATATTCGTTGCATTAAACATAATTTTACGCTCATTCATGACGTAACGTTTAGAAACTGTTGTTTTTTTCCTTAACTAGGCGCATTATCTCTTATCTTTTGAAAATATGCTTGTGTGGCCGGAAACCTACCGTTTTTGCTAGATGTAGCGCCACAGAAACGAAGGAACGCAATGTGCTGTTCGTCTTGTGATAAAGCAGCTGCAGCACTTGTTCCGAAAGAACAGCTGTTGGGATCGAGATATTAAGTTAGCGCTTTCCAAAAGAGACGAAAATGGGAATATGTGTAAGAATCATTAGACTTTTCCGTTGTTTCATCAAATTTCATTCCCTGACATTTGGAAAAGGGCTTGCGATCTTTCCTGTAATTTTCAGTGCGTCCAGTGTCCACATACACTCTCAAGTTGTTATTTACTTCTTATTCGTTACCTCCCGGATAAAGCCAGAAGACTTCGAAACGATCTGTTGCTGGCGTTGTTTAATAGTACCCAGTGAACTTCTGACGTACCCTTCTTTGCCTTCTACGAAAAGTCTTAAGGTGCCTGAGTTCACTATATTCGATCTATATTTGTTGCCGACATGTAACATATTGCGCACACATAGGAAAAGAAATCCACTACTTTACAGCTACATTATTAATGACAAACAGCTGGAGACAGCGTCTGCCGTAAAATATCTAGGCGCAACTATCCAGAGCGACCTTAAGTGGAATGACCACATAACACAGATAGTGGGAAAAGGAGACACCAGACTCAGATTCATCCGAGAATCTTAAGGAAATCTAACTCATCCACAAAAGAAGTGGCTTATAAGACATTTGGTCGCCTGATTCTTCAGTATTGTTCGTCTATCTGGGATACCTATCAGGTAGAACTAATAGAGGAGATCCAACGAAGAGCGGCGCGTTTCGTCACGGGATTGTTTAGCTGGCGAGAGAGCGTTACCGAGATGCTAGCGACCACGAGGAGAAAATTCGAGAAACACAGCACAGTACAGAGGCTTATCAACAATCGTTCTTTCCACGCACTATTCGCGAGTGGAACAGGGTTGGAGGGATCAGAGAGAAGTACCGAAAGTAGCCTCCGCCACACACCATTAGCTGGCTTGTGTAGTATAATGTAGATGACGCTGGCAATTTAATGAACCAGGCTCTGTTTGCCTTACGAGGGCACAGCCATTCTTACGTCTTAAGATCCTGTCCTCGCCTAAGTACCCTGATTACGCCCTTACTAATGATTAAATAGTTTGATAGTTGAGTTTCTGGTCTTTGACAGTATTCTTTTTGTTAGTAGTGCCTTATACACTATTTAGATTGTAACATTTGTACATTAAGGTCTAGGATTCATTGTTTCTGTCCCAGCTTTGATGTAGAATGCCCTGCAACATTGCAAAATAGCCCGCATCTCCTTCAGCCTCCTATCTTTACAGCAATTGTAACTATTGGCTCACACCATGAAGTATAGATACATAGAGAGCGTGGCGGGCAACTTATCACAGGGGTGGTTCACTTTAACATGCTGCCATTGCTGCGAAGACCATTCGGGAAATTTTCGACACTCTTCATGGCATCAGCCACATATCGTCCGCATCTTTTCAGTTAAACTGCTGATTCTAGGGATCCTTCGTAGTTACGATTCATTCTAGTAAGAACTCTGTGAACTGTTCGTAGACTAAAAAGTAAGTTTTCTCGTACTTTAATTAATCTATTTAGCAACTACATTCGTCAGCGTGGTTTTGTTGCTGTTGGCTCTGAGCACTATGCGACTTAACTTCTGAGGTCATTATTCGCCTAGAACTTAGAACTAATTAAACCTAACTAACATAAGGACATCACACACATCTATGCCCGAGGCAGGATTGGAACCTGCGACCGTAGCGGTCGCTCGGCTCCAGACTGTAGCGCCTAGAACCGCACGGCCACTCCAGCCGGCTTTGTTGCTGTTGCTCCAGCTTTTATTATTATGACATTTCTACAGTCTCCTCTGTCTGCTCTGCTGCTGATTACCGGCCACAATACTGAGATATATTACGATACATTACAAAGGAACTTGGTCTCTGACTCGAAAGTCAGCGTATGTTTCATTGTACACGACACAACTTCAGCACAGTAAAAATTATCATTTTAAGGTATGAAGTACGTATAAATGATGAGTATATCGTGTAATACCATTTTTTCTTAGTAGATAGGTTTCCTACTTGACGAAAACCTTACATAACATTACCATTCTGTGACCAGATGTTTAAAATAGTGACCAGGTATTTAAAGTAAATTTTCTCTCGCTGCGAGTCCCCCACTTGTTGACTGGAGGCGTGGGCTGCAGCTGCAGTTACTGACAAGAAAGGAAATGACAATGGACCTGTCAGAAACTGTTGATAAATATCAAAGTAATGTAAAACAGTCATCCAAAATTCTGGAATCTAGACGGAAAGTAAATAAGTATATGACTGTGCCAAAACACATTTGAAAATGAGAGTCTGTTTTATACAACGATTCAAAAATGTCTGTTTCATTTGCGCCTAACTATTTTTCTTTCGTTTTAAAACGTAGTTTATTTTAAGATCTTCAATTTTTGTACTTTGATATTGTACATAATATGAAAATTACTAGGAAAAACGAGATATTTCTATGAACTGTCCTTAGGTTATGTTACCTAGAACATCGTGTTTTTGCAAGATTCATTGATATTTTGTTACATCCTGTAAATGAGCATAATTAAAAAAAAAAGTGAACAGAGAACTTTTCTGAAATGTTAAGAGTAATTCGTTCCGAGAAAGCTTAACAACTGAGCCAACACACAAAAACTGTGACATGCCTCTCTATTTAATCCAGGAGATTGATTTTAGCGTAAACAGAGTATTAACATTGCTTTCCCTTTGTCTTAGCTTCATCCTCTGCTCCAGTTTTCTTCCCAGTTTTTGTAGTTTGGTGCATAGGCTTCTCTTCCAGTGTCTAGTGTACTCAGTCTTCATCTCTGGTCGCTGTTGTTTCTTCATTACTTCTGGTTTTCTTCTCAGGCTATAATTGGTTTTGGTAATTGTGCCAGTCGTTTTAGTCACTAATTTTTCAGTCGGTTCGCTGTCTCATCAAACCACCTTCCGACCCTTAAATTATAATGCCCATGTTCACAAATGAGACATGCGGTTCTATGTAAAGCACTCTTTACGAGTAATGAGAAGTGAAAACGCTACTTGCACTAATATAATATAATAGAATTATATTATTATAATTACATTCTCTCCTGACGTTACTCCTTGTTTGTAGATCTAGCATGGACCCTTTGACCCCCCCCCCCGCCATATGTTCGGAATTCCTTACTAGGCATGTAATATTTGATAGCAAATGACTGATGTAAAAACGATAGGGCAGATTAACCCCTAGATCAGGACGTTTTTAAAATTTTTCATTTTTGTGTGTAATACATATGCGTTCCTGTGTAATTGAACGTAATTGATGATGAAAGTTTTTCCTCATTGACTGTGAATTATAGTAGCGCAGCAGAACATGCTAACTTGCTACATATACACAAAACTATTATGATTTTGGTGAAAGGCAAGAGCGGTAGTCGGTAAATAAGACTAAAAAGAGAAGTCAGTTCAAGCTGCCCATGGCCAACGACCGAGACGGCGTTTAAATCGATGGGAAGCAACTCCTCGATACAGATCGGGTCGTGGAACACCATTATAGTGTTCCACAGGTCATCATCGTAATCACGTAGCCACGACATTGTTATGTAAGTTCTGTTCTTCCTTGTCTCGGGAACTTCTGAGAAATGTTTTATCACGGAACGCTTGTACTCGTAATTAGGTTGAAAACTAGATATAAATCGATGTACGTGAACCCTGACACGGACGTCCATTGTGACCTGTACTACTAATACAAGTTCAGATAACCGTATCTGGCTGTTTTTTAATGAGAAATCGTCGAACTTCTGAAGCGTGCACGCTTCAGATAAAGTTCGTGTCGCTGTTTAAGCTCTTCTGTAATTGAGAATCTTCTAAATTGAATGTTTTTCCATAGTGTTCGACCTTACGTCAAATTAGAAATCACTTTATACCCTATATATTCACACAATGAAAGCTTTCGCGGCTGTATGTCATAGTTGCTGATGAGTCTTCCGGACTGTGTGGCCGTGGTCCAAAAAACTTAACAGTTCATGACGTTTCGTCCGGAGATGTGCAGGATATCTTCCGAGGTGTTCCTGGCGACGCTGAGTCTTGCCAACTGACGAGTCGGACGTCGTAGAGCGACATAAATACTTTGTAAAATGGACGTGGTGTAGCTTACAGGTGACCAGCAGAGATAAAACTTAACTACCGATTGTCGCTTGTCAAGGATAAAAACTTCCTATCGACTTTGCAGAACCATTGTATATGTATCACTAAATTACATGGCTGCTTCTTATCTGTTAAAATCATCCCCATGGTTATATACCAAGAGAAGCGTGAATACAAGACTGAAAAATCGTGTCTTTGCCGGCCAGAGAAAACAAAAACCAGCTTTGTAGCAGAGTATGCTCTTCAGTCAGGAAAGCGAAGTTTGCTGAAACCAAAATATTATTTACAATGATGAACTATTATCCATGGTTATATAGAGAATCCATCGAAATTTATAAAGACAGGGAGAAGCCACCAAACTTAGTGATATATGGTCAGTGGCTGTGTAAAATCGATAGATAAGTTTTTATCCTTGACAGCCGACCATCGATAGTTGAATTTTATCGCTGACAAGGAGTATCTCTACTGATTACGTGCAAACATGACCTCGCCCATTTTAGACAGTATTTAAGCCGCTCTAACTCCGAAGATGGCCTGCGCAGCTCTGGACGAAACTTCAGGAACCGAAAAGTTTCTTGGACCACAACCATACAGCCTGGAACACTCACAAGCAACAATCAAATATATTACTTCTACGTTGCAAAATTAATAAATTGCCCTCGTAGGTTGCTGGTACAATTTACAAAGAAAAACAGTCATTGCCGAGATTGTTCGTTTGGGCAATCACATTGCGTAGTAATGTAACGTTCTAATGTACTGTGGAAGAGAGGAAGCCTTGCCTTCTTCCCATCTGAACTGGTTCACCTATCAAGTTGTGGGGAATACCTACAGTTTATCGTGGATCCCAAAACGCTCTATAGTTGGGTATATTCTCGTTCTCAAAACTATTCCAGCATTGAAAGCGACGTGACGTGCGAGGAGGGGAAGAAAAGGACTTAGGACTAACCTAGGCTCGAACCTCTCATCTTCAAATTAGCAGTCAGACACACAGGCACCTAGCTACCTTCACAGAGTAGCCTACGGCAGATCTGTGGCTTCCATCCTTGGTTTGGTTTTGTTTTTCACCTTAAATTCTCTCATTAAAATTACTTAATTTTCTGTAACAGCAATAAATGGAGCTAATTACACAGGGAACTCGTCGAGGCATCAAAGATATAATTGGTTTTACGCTTATTATAATGGTACGATAGAGCGCAACATTAATGTAGTTATGAAAATATTTATTACCTTTTCTCGCCATGACAATTTCCCCATACTTGCGTAACTTTCTTCCGAAATTGGTTATATTCCCAGCGTATAAGCGAAGTCAGTGCAGTGACTACGGTGGCAGCTTCAACTAGCAACTGTAAACAAGACATGCATTTAGACCAGCCAGTACTGTGCAAGCAGTCTTAAGTAGTGCGCGTGCGGTCTTAATGTGTCCACGTTGTTGTGGACACAAATCACAGTTGAAAAACATCTGTAAATCAGGTATTTAAGAATCCTCTAGGATATTTTGAAGAAGAGAGAAGTGTATCAAAAGTTTGTCCCACGAACCTTGACTATCGAATAAAACCAACGGCATGAGGGCACCTGCCCCGAATGGCTTGGAATCCATAACACGGGGAATTCTGTTCTCGAAAAAATCATCACGGGTGACAGAACTTTGTATTATTATGAACCTAGCGTAAAACGACAACGCGAAGAAATTCACATGAAGGGTCAACGCTTTGACGACGCAACTGACATGGAAGCAAAAGTGAAGCGCGAGTCGAACATCATCCGGAAGGAGTAGTTTTCTGACGGTTCTACACGGTTGTACGAAGTTCTGTGCTTTGTACTCAAGTGAGAGGAGACTATGTAGAACACGCGAAGCATCAAGGCCACCATCTCCAGTTGTTTTGTCTATTTTAGTCGATTCAGTCTCAAAACTTAAAACTTTTTGAACTGACGGCGTATGTTGTATAAGGTTCAATATTTTCAAAATGGGTTCTCTTCCTTGACTCTTTTTCCTCAACATACGCGATAGCGACACAGTTTCTTAAATGTTTTATGTCATCCAGTACGACACAAAGGTTGACTGAATTCCAACGTTACAATGTAACCTTTAAAAAGTGGAGAGATTTTGTCAATGCTCTATACGATCTAATCTTGTAATTTGTTTCCTGTTTGCTGTTAGATACAGTTTTCCAGTATACACAGTACCCTGAAATTTCGATATATGTCAGCCATTTTAGTCATTAGTTTGAACTTGATGGATGGTAGTAGGATATACTGCAAAATGTCGTTGGTTTGTATTTTTGTCCTGTGAATGAATCTGATAGATGATTTTGCGTTATATAGTATTTTCCATTCGACAGAATGGATGGTGGTTACATTACGAAAAAGTTTTATATGTAAGTGAGGTCATGGCCAGAGAGTCGGTAGATGAGGATATGTGTGACATTACGTCGTCCTCCCTTTTCGGCTAAATACCGGATACAGAAATTTCTTCCACCACTAGGAGTGGAACGAGCGCCATTTTGGCCTAACAAAAACGTACTGATGTGTATTTGTGGACATCATTTTCGACAATTAGTCAGTATACCGGGTGAACCAGAACTCCACCGGCAGACTTTCAAAGGTGGCTGTATGGACGATGAAAAGAAAAAAAAGGTCCAGTGAACATGGACTCTACAGTGCACACGTGAACAGCTACGAGCACGTGTTCAATAGAAGAGATATTTCACAGAAGTGAGGATGAAAAAGCGCCTGAAGCTCTTAAGGTACGCATTTTAAGGTCACATGATCACTGAACACCTTTTTTCTTGATTCGGTCAATACTACCACCTCTGAACGTTTTTCGGTGGAGTTCTGCTTCACTCTGTATTGCATAGGAATTGTATTGGTCACAACTCAAGTCGTGAATATTGGGTGGCGGCAGAAAATAAACATCACCGAATGAATGTAGATAGCTAGGCTTCGTCAGTTATATTTCATGTTGGGGCAATCTTTTTAAAGAACCGTTTTTTAACGAACATATTCCACATAGAGGAGTAACAGGGAAAACGATAGTAAGACCTTTCATATTTGTATTTATAATGGTGTAAAAAATACACTAACATACGTACAACAGATATATGCGATTGAAAATAGCGTTATAGAACAGTCAAGAAATGTATTTGTAAATTGCTATGCAATTTACGTGACACAAATGAAAATTTGTGACGGACGGCAGTCGAACCAGGATTTCCCGGTTTACTCGTGTGGTGGCCTTAAAAGCTTCGGCTGTCAGAGCACACTTCAGGGACAGACCCAAACTTCCACATGTCCTAGTATCTGCTCCCCATGGTGTTCGCACAATTAAGTTATTCCCGCACGGAGACTTACTTAGTTTTATTGTCACATGAAGTGCATTATTGCAGTGTCTGTTTTTGACAATGTCTGGAAAGTTCGATACAGTGTTCCTTAGACGTTCATACTGATTAGATTAGATGTACTTTTCATACCAGTTAATTCATGGTGGAGAGATCCTCCAGGATGTAGAACATTTCAGAAGAACAAGAATAGACAGTATATATTTACAATGAAAACAAATGTGCTAATGTAATATCTACAGATTCCAAGTGGAATAATCGTTTGGATATGGAATGAGTTAAAAATTTTTGAACATATTTTCATTTATGAGATAATGAACACTGATAGGAGAGCGATTTTTAAACAAACACACACACACACACACACACACACACACACACACACACACACACACCAGCTGTTTCTACTAGGAAATTCCTCAGCGGAGTAGAAGGAATTGGTCACAAATAAATCATTTACGCTCCTTTCAACCTGAACTTTAATGGCCGTTAAACTTTTTATGGCTGATGGCAAGTTATTGAAAATCTGCCGGCTGGGTTGGCCGAGCGGTTCTAGGCGCTACAGTCTGGAACCACGCGACCGCTACCGTCGCCGGTTCGAATCCTGCCTCGGGCATGGATGTGTGTGTCCTTAGGTTAGTTAGGTTTAAGTAGTTCTAAGTTCTAGGGGACTGATGACCACAGCAGTTAAGTCGCATAGTGCTCAGTGCCATTTGATCCATTTTTTTATTGAAAATCTGCGGTCCTGAATAATGGACATCTTTTTGGATAAAAATAAGTTGCTTTATGCCTTTGTGAAGATTATTCTTATTTCTAGTATTGATTCCATGAGCTGCGCTGTTGGTTTGAAAGAGAGGTATATTTTTAATGACAAATTTCATTAAGGAGTATATATGTTTAGAAGCAGTAGTTAATATCCCTAGTTCTCTTAACAAGCCTCTGCAGGATGTTGTTGAATTCACACCACATATAGTTCTTATCGCACGCTTTCGTACCCGGAAAACCTTAGCTCGGCTTGATGAGTTACCTCAAAGAATAATCCCATATGCCATTATGGAATGAAAATAAGCGCAGTATGTCAGGTTTTCATTTTTATATCCCCTATGCCTGACAACATTCGCATTGCAAATAGACATTTGTTTAGGCGATTCAGCAGTTCTGTGGTGTCCTCCACCCAGTTGAATTTATTATCAAGCTGCAATCCCGAAGGAAGATTTAATCGAACTTTCCAGACACTGTCAAACACAGACACTGCACTAAGGAAATTAGAGAACAGATTAGTACATGACAATACTTAAATGATTAGGATTAGATTTATGTACATGGTCTCCAACTTTAAGATTTTATTCATAAATGTCGGGCTTGATCGCACATTCACAAAGTACCAATTATGATCGCGAGCTCGTTTATAGACTTTGTCTTTAATTGATATATTTGAATAAAGTGTGAAGCTCCCACATGCAGCAACCGGAGCTTCTAATCATGACGACATGGAATCCAATAGGTCGTGGATGGGTTCCTTCGAAATCTTCTTCCATGTGAGGTGTATGCGAGCTCACAAAGCATCAACAGTGGCTGATGATGGACTGTGACGAACAAAGGGCTGCCCAGTCACGTCTTAGATCTAATCGATGGGTGACGTCTCAGGCGAACATTCAAGCCAGAAAAGCGATGCTATCCGCCGTTATTGAAAGAAGACTTGCACGGTCCTTCTGAAATATGGCATGTTGGAGATCTCGCAAGGAGGGCAGTACTTCGATGTCTAACATTTCTTGATGTCACGATTGATGTTTACAGTGCCAGAATAGGTCTGAGCCGCACCTTGTATCCAGTGAGGTACCGAACCACCACGTTGGTGGTGATCGCTCAATATAGCCAGATGTCAGACTGTGGTAACCAGTGGCCAACCTATACGGCGAGTGGTGTAGGTCAGGTTGAAAGCGAACTTATCCGAAAACATTAATTTTGCCTTTCATCACGGCAGCAATGGCGTTCATGTGTTCACTCCAGTTACGAATTGCTAATTTCTGGGCAATGGAAGCGTATGCAGTGGAATTGTGCTAGTCCAGCTCGCAACTGATGGTGTCGAACTGACGTACAACTGACCTTTCCGGTTACGCTTGAAAGGGCGCTGCCTAGTCTACAAATGTACAAACTCTCTCTCTCTCTCTGTCTCTGTCTCTGTCTCTAAAAAATGTTCAAATGGCTCTGAGCACTATGGGACTCAACTGCTGTGGTCATAAGTCCCCTAGAACTTAGAACTACTTAAACCTAACTAACCTAAGGACAGCACACAACACCCAGCCATCACGAGGCAGAGAAAATCCCTGACCCCGCCGGGTCTCTGTCTCTCTCTCTCTCTCTCTCTCTCTCTCTCTCTGTGTGTGTGTGTGTGTGTGTGTGTGTGTGTGTGTGTGTGTGTGTGTGTGTGTGTGTGTGTGTGATCTTAGGCATTGGTTTCTGGATCACTAATACCAATGAAAGGAAATTCACCAAGAACACAAATACCGACCGTGAAAGCCTACATGGTATAAGACTTTAGAATTTTTCTGGTAATTCTTCTTTGGTACTGCAATTTTCACAAGCGTTTCTGTGTGTGTGTTACGAATAAGGTAGAAAGCTTACGAGATATTAGAGATATAAAACTGTGTGTCCAGTTACCTCCAGTTAAGACCACCTCTCCGCCCCCCTCAGCGCCAGGAGATCACTGTAGCTACGTTGCGCATTGGGCACTGTAGTGTAAGGATCGCCATTTCTTAAGTGCTGTCCTGACAGAAGGCCCATTTTTTAACCACTTACGTTCTAATGTATGTTTGCCGTCTGAGTTATCGGCCGTCTTAGCGAACGATGAGCAGGTTGTCGACCGCGTTTTACTTTTTATGCGTCGTAGCAATATAGCGAAGGAATTTAATCTTTAGCTCGGGACCTCCGTTGCCTCTACGGGTATTTTGTGGACCTTTCTTAAAGAGGAAGTCCTTCTTCTTAGCTCTCTTTCCTTCCATCGATTGGGCTTAACGTGTAATCGCTTTTAACTTGCATCCTGTATGTGAGAAATAGTTTCTGTTAATAATATATGTTTAATTTTGATTGGACACACGGACGGAATTGTTGTTGCAATACATGGTGATTTAATGTCATTCCCTACTTGCTTAAAAAAATCTGCTACCACTACCCAAATCCACGTTTTACTGAAGAGAATTTCGAGCAATGCCGTTCTCAGCTCGTGGTCTAGTGGTTAGCGTTGCTGCATCTGGATCACGGGGTCCGGATTCGATTCCCGGCCGGGTGGGGGGATTTTCTCCGTCCGGACATTGGGTGTTTGTTTTCCCGTCACTATTTCATGATCATTGGGGAAAATGGCGAGACTGGACTGTGAAAGATCGCGAATTTGTACGGGCGCTGATAACCGCGTCGTTGAGCGCCCCATTGATCAAACAACATCGAGCAACCCCAGCCACTGCAATAAAGAATTCATCATCATCACCGCCCGGTGTGGCCGAGCGGTTCTAGGCGCTTCAGTCTTGAACCGTGCGATCGCTACGGTCGCAGGTTCGAGTCCTGCCTCAGGCATGGATGTGTGTGATGTCCTTAGGTTAGTTTGGTTTAAGTAGTTCTAAGTTTCTAGGGGACTGATGACCTCAGATGTTAAGTCCCATAGTGCTCCGAGCCATTTGAGCCATCATCATCAGCATCATAACTGCTTGTTTTTTGGAAGCAATTTGGACTCCACTCACGTGAACCTGAAGTGCAGTTATACGGGTTGTTCTTATTAACGTTTAAGAACCCCACGAAGCGATGCAGGTGACGCTGAGATATTTAATATAAGACTCATGGGGCCCCAAATTTGGGACATACCCCAAAATTGGATGACAGATTTTGTACATGTGATGTCATCAAATGACATACGTCGTCGCACGCTCAGCGGTTGTCCTGCTCGATCCTTCTCTCGCCGGTAGGGGGCAGTGCTACACATCGCTCCGCTACGCTAATCTGTTTTCGTTCTTTCCATTATCCGATGTGATACGGTAGTTCCCGCGGTAGTGGTAATGGGAGACTACGGTGAATCGGTTTACATTTACGAAACCAGGGTAGCGTAACGGAGCGATGTGGAGCGCTGCCCCAATCAGCGAGAGTGGGATCGACAAGCCAAACTGCTGCGCCTGCGGCGGGGTACGTCATATGGCGACGTCACATGTTCAAAATTAGTCATCCACTGTTGGGGTATTTCCCGATATTTGCGGACCCCTGTCTCTGATACTCATTGACTTGTCTTAGCGTCATCTACATCACTTTGGTGGTTTTTAAGTGGTAATAAGAATCACCCTTTATGTACCATAAGCAAGACTTTAGTCTCTTCTCAGTACAGTCAAGATTTGCTTGCGTGTCATGTCTGTGAAATTGTGTAGTGAGTACCTCTTAGTGTGATATTCCGTCGTAGTAATTGATTACACGACGTTTTGTTCAGTAGTTCGGAAAAGAACCTCTATGGCTTTCTGATAAGAAACAAGAGACGAAATTAATGTTGTTTAGCCCTTCAAGGCAACAGGTAATCCCAGGTGTCCTCTGCTGCTTCTTATAGCTTCTTCTTGCTTGCAGGCAATGGAATAGGTAAGGTATAGATTGTCTTTAGCGATTTACGATTATGCATTGTCAGTAGGAGTCAAAACACTGTTGAGAAATGCATTGTCAATAAAACTAGTTTTTCTTTCATCACATGTGAATAATTCTGGAACTATTAAGAACCTGTCAACAGAAAGACGATTCTGTTAATAGCGTAATGTACTGTCTGGATAGAAATTTCACTTACTTGCACTTACATTCCACCGTTCATTTAGTCTCTGATGGTAAAATGTGCATTGTATGCTACCCCACCAAGGGCATGAAACAAACACAGCTCAAGTACGTACCACATTTTCCTTGTTGAGTCGGTTTTCTGTTTGTGTAATTTCCTCCATGTACATTTTTCGGAGCAGATTATGCAGCTTCAGGATCTTATTCCCTCTCCCCCCGACCCTTTCAGATAGTCTGCATCTTATTATTGTACCTAAAAAAATGTAACTCCGCGATCAGGCCCAGGGTATCACGCGATACTAATAGTCAGCTGTGTCATCGTCTGCCGTTGGCGTCATTTGGATGCGGCTGGGAGGGACATGAGGTCAGCATACCGCTCACCCAGCCGTCGTCAGCTTTTCAGACCTTGGAGGCACTATTTCTTATTCGAGTAGCTTCTCAACTGGCTACACGAAGCTGAGAGCGCCTTTCAATCCTTCCACCGAGAAAAAAAAAAAATCCCTGGCAGTACCAAGAATTAAACCCGGGTCCTTCGCATGGCAATCAGATGCACTGACCCTGAACTGGGGATACGGACTGTTATTGTGGAGCGTACGGTCTTTTCTTCCTCGCAGCTTTCGAGACCCTCTGTACTGCACTGTTTTAGAGGTACCTAAAATAGTGCAACTGGCTTTAGTTGCGTGGTGCTCCTGAAAGGAGTAAGTTGAATCTACATAAGTCGGGCACTAGTGAGACACCGTTTACGATGCCGCTCCTGAAATGAGGAAACAGTTTTTTTTTACCGTGCTATCGATAATACCGGGACAAAAGCCAAAAGCCTTTGCCCTTCACAGGACTTTACGCAATCACTCCAGTTCCTTTACAGCTTCTTCTACTGTCCGCATATTAGTTGTTCTCCTGCGGAAAGTACAGTATGTCCAAACGTAACTTCTCGAAAACGAAATGTTGCGTTATATTATATATCGCAGGGTTATGTGATCGGTATGGTGTGACTATGCGGACAAAATATACTGTGATTGTTAGGTGTCGTAGCTACATGACAATTGAGAAACTTGTGACAGTTGTCTGTGATATAGAACGATACATAATTGATTATATTCTTTCTGGAAACAAGTGTAAAACACTATTACTATATTATTTATATGTTCAAGACAAATTGCCGAATGCGAATGAGATGTCCACCATCTTGTCTCTCTCACATGTAGAGCTACTCAGGCAAGCGCTTAAGAGATTGTTTTGACATTTATTTACTAACTGCAAATGGATCATAAATTATTTCGTCAATTACTTTTCAATACTCGTAGGAATTCGTATTCTTGCTACTCTCACAGTTATTGAAGACTCATTTTAAGTAAGAATTCAGTTGACTGTTTTTTACGCTACTGAATCTTGGTTGCACAGTTAGGCTTAGATTCTTCATCGTACTAGGCAGCTCTGCTGATAAATTTACTTCTCGCATGTAAATATGTTACCATTACTTTACGAACTAATTTATCATGCAGTATTGGTGTTTCTACCGACATTACCAGTGGTACTTAATAAATAATTTCCGAACAGAATGTTGACTCTTTTACAGCTATGCAGTGGAGAAACTGTATGAGCAGTTTCTCTTAATATCCTGTACCGCATGGGTTACCAGACAGTGAATAAGTTTTGCAATTTGAATCTCCTAACAACCAGCATCATTCATTGAACTCTACACTCAGAACTTTGTAATTCATTAGTCGGTGGGGTTTTGCGTTATCGTATAGTTCTGTGTTGTTGTCGATAAATTATCTGCCCAACAGAAAAAATTGTGTGGTAAACACAAAGTGTTCCTATCGAAGTTTGAAGGTTTCCTTGTGTCACACTACTTCCTCTCGGTACCCCAGTTCCTCGCAATAGTTTGGAACTCTTTCCCGTAATGTGCAAGTTACTTGTATACTCTGTGTTTTCGCATTTTATCAATTTTCAAACTCTGTTGTTTATAAAGTTTGTAGTAATAATTCTGTAAATTATGAACTGACTTGTTCCGTGACCAAGCAGCGGTAGCTGATATGATTCCACGAAACCCGATAAATAAATAAACACACGTCCAATAACTCCCTCCCCCACACTAGGACTTGTTCAACCTTTTCAGAATTCATCACTGTAACTTACAGGTGCATGTGGTGAATGTTGCATAGACTGTACAGTAACGTACTATAAATGCAAAGATGATGAAACCAATATGAAATAAATCATTCCTGAAGTCAGATATGCCTTTGTGCTACCTGTCTCCCTTTCAGTGTTTTCCCTGACTCACCCTCGTGATACCTACAGAATGAGATGGCGGAGTGGTTACAACGCAGGACTCCTGTTCTGGAGGAGAGGGACTCAAATCCTTCTCCGACCATCCTGATTTCGATTTACCACGGCTTTCTTATATAACTTAATGGTGAATGCCGGGATACTTCATTAAAAAAATGCTGTTGTCGATGTCTCCCCCAATCCTTGCCCTATCTAAAGTTGGGCTCGGCCCGTAATTATCTTGGCGTCGACAGGATTTTAAACCCTGAACTCTAGCTCTTCTGCACTGAGGTGACAAAAGTCATGGGATAGCAATACGCACGTACACAGATCGCGGTAGTATCGCGCACACAAGGTATAAAAGGGCAGTGCATTGACGGAGCTGTCATTAGCACTCCGGTGATTCATGTGAAAAGGTTTCCGATATGGTTGTGGCCGCACGACAGGAATTAATAGACTTTGAACGCGGAGTGGTAGTTTGAGCTAAACGCATGGGACATTCCATTTCGAAAATCGTTAGGGGATTTGCTATTACAAGATCCATAGCGTCAAGAGTGTGCCAAGAATACCAAATTTCGGTCACTGCCTCTCACTACCGACAACGCAGTGGCCTACGACCTTCACTTGACGACCAAGAGCAGGGGCATTTCCGTAGGGTTGTCACTGCTAACAGACAAGCAATACTGCGTGAGATAACCGCGGAAATCAATGTGGGACGTACGACGAACATATCCGTTAGGACAGTGAGCCAAATTTGACGTTAATGACCGACGCGAGTGCCTTTGCTAAACAGCACGAAACCGCCCGCAGCGCCACTCCTGGGCTCGCGACGATATCGGCTGGATCCTAGACGAGTGGAAAACCATGGCCTGGTCAGACGAGTCCGGATTTCAGTTGCTAAGAGCTGATGGTAGGGTTCGAGTGTGGCGCAGACCTCACGATGTCGTGTTCCCAAGTTGTCAGCAAGGTACTGTGCAAGCTAGTGGCGGCTCCGTAATGGTGTGTGCTGTGTTTACGTGGAATGGTTTGGATTGGGTCCTCTGGTCCATTTAAACCGATCATTGACTGGAAATGGTTATGTTCGGCTACTTGGAAACAATTTGCCTCCATCCATGTTTGTGGATGACAATGCGCCCTGTCATCAGGCCTAAATTGTTCGCGATTAGTTTAAAGAACATTCTTTACATTTCGAGCGAATGGTCTGGCCATCTAGATAGCCCCACATGAATCGCATCGAACATTTATGGGACATAATCGAGAGGTCACTTCGTGCACAAAGTCCTGCAACTGAAACTCTTTCGCTATTATGGACGGCTGTGCAGGCAGCACAACTCAATATTTCTGCAGCGGACTTCCTAAGACTTGTTGAGTCCATGCCACGCCGAGTTGTTGCTCTACGCTGCACAATAGGAATTCCGACACGATATTAGGAAGTACCCCAAAACTTGTGTCATGTCGGTATATGCCTTTCCTTAAATTCTTTATCGTTGGCGGTGTCGAGTAGCATCTGAGACTTCAAATATCATATTGCCATGTACGACTACATGATGAATTTGCGTTGTATAATCTTAAGTACAGGGTTATTTTTAAGTACCTTATGGGTTTCAGATGACGACTGTACGAAAACTTAAGGACTTCACAGAAAACACTAACATCAGTGGACAGAGCATATCTCAAAGATTTTAACTCTCGTCGCAGCTACTTAATATGGGCACCATTAGTGGCGCGATAAACGACAGTACATGCGTGCAATTCATTGAAGTCGCTGACACGAATTGTCCATAAAGTGCGACAACAGCTAGCTTTGCAAATCCGCTCAGTGGGTTGCGTGTCTGTAGGCGCGGACTAATTCGGTGCAATAGTACGGAGCGGGTGATTTGTCTAAATGTTGTGATTCGCACCCACCCTGAAAATAGTAGTGTATAGTTCCATTAGAAAAAACAGTCGGTATCGTAATTCAGCGACTATTGCAATAAAAATTACCTGAGAACCTAAGGAAATTAGACATACTGTCCGCTATAACTAGACGAAAACCGCACCTCGACATATTTACTCATTCTTGATATATTTGGGGTGGCGTATCTTAGCCTGTATATTAATGTAGTCGAGAGCACTATCAAAAATTCGAGCGGCCTATGGTGGGAAATACATATTTCCTGTTATATTTTGTGTGTGTGTGTAGCCAAGCCTGCAGGTTGCTGTGTCGTATTTGATCACAAACGGCACCTGTGCAATATCTTAAATAAGTTGCAACTGTCAGTCGTGGTCAGACCAGTTGAAATGAAATGGGTGTGAAATCTTATGGGACTTCACTGCTAAGGTCATCAGTCCCTAAACTTGCACACTACCTAACCTAAATTATCCTAAGGACAAACACACACACACACACATGCCCGACGGAGGACTCGAACCTCCGCCGGGACCAGCCACACAGTCTGACTGCAGCGCCCAAGACCGCGCGGCGGTCAGACCAGTGCCCTATGCACATAAGAGTGCATTATGTCGGAGCTAGGTGTGGGGAAAATTGTTGATAAGAACGACTATTCAAATCTGCATCCGGCCATTTGGATTTGGATTTTTAGCGATTTCCCTAAATCGCTCCAGGGAAATTCGAGGATGGTTTGTTTGAAAGGGCACAGTTGATTTCCTTCTCCACTCTTGAAGAATTTCTAACGTGTACTCCGTGTCGACTGGAGGTTAAACCCTAATATTTCTTCCTTCCTTCCTTCCGAATGGGTGGCACTTCCGTAAGCAAGGTAGCTGAAGTGTTTGATGATGTTCAAAGGGCTAAGCAAGATATGCGAGGTGTTTGATGTTAAAGAAGCACCGTATTGAAGATTTATAACACATAAAGAGTAAGCGAAAAAAAAAAACAATCCATTTAAATTACAACGTGGACGAAAGTGTGTGTTCAGTGATCGACGCAGACTGTTATTGAAGAGGATTGTAACGAAAACTAAGAGGACGGCAACTGCAATGGTCACTGCAGGACTGAATATCGCACTCGCGAACCCTGTCAGCACCAAAACATGAAGAGCGCTCCAAAAAATGGTTCAAATGGCTCTGAGCATTTGGGACATAACATCTGAGGTCATAAGTCCCCTAGAACTTAGAACTACTTAAACCTAACTAACCTAAGGACATCACAGACATCCATGCCCGAAGCAAGATTCGAATCTGCGACCATAGCGGTCGCGCGGTTCCAAACTGTAGCGCCTAGAACCGCTCGTCCACCCCGGCCGGTGAAGGGCGCTCCATACGTGGGAACTGCAGGGCCAGCTCAAATTCCAAAACCACTAATGAGCGAGGTAAATACTCATAATAGGAAAAAGTGGTACCGAAGCCTTAAAACCTAGACTATAGAGCAATGGAAGCCAGTCACTTGGCCGAATGAGTCTTGTTTCACGCTATTTCCAACTTCTGGCCAAGTTTACGACCCAAGAGTTGGGGGTTCTGTGATGATTTGAGCAGCCAGATCGTGATATTCCATGAGCCCCAAGGCTACTCTGCAAGATGCATTCCTGCCAAGGATTGTATGACCACTTTGGCTGATCAAGACCATCCAATGGTCCAATGTTTGTTCCTAAGAGGTGATGCTCTGTTTCAAGACGACAGGGTCCCTGTCCACAAACCTCGCATCGTCCAGGACTGATTTTGGAGCATAAGGATGAAGCGTCGCATCTCGCCTGGCCACGAGATACCAATATTATTTATAGTTTGTTTGCCTACTTTAGAGAGAGGGGTGTGCAATAGCTATCCATCTCAATCATCGTTACCTGAACTTGCCATTATTTTGTAGGAAGAATGGTATGACATTCACTTGAAAACCATACAGGACCTGAATTTATCCATTCCGAGACGACTGGAAGCTGTTATGATAGCCAACGGTTTTTCTAATGCCGTATTAGACATAGTAATATGGTGCGTTTTTGAAGTTTCCATATTTTTGTTCATCCCCTGGATATTGATTATGAAATATTGTAGCCAGTAATTTTCAGTTGTGAACGACTATTTCCGTTATTTACAAGAGGACACGTAGCCATTTTTTTTGGTACTGTTATCGCTTTCTTTTGTGATCGCAAATTTTTAATGCATCGTCAGGATCAAGTATTGTTCCTGGGAAAAGTTTCATTCATTTGTTGACACATTCATATCTAGAACTTGGTATTTCTAATGCTCAATTCTGAAGATGCACTGTGTTCACTACACACAAAATAATTCGAGAAAACATCACAGGAAAGTACAGTATGGTTTTAGTTTTAAACAGTGACTCGTTCCATTACAACAATCGTTCACAGCCTTGAACGAGGTGACGTACTAGCCAGTAACTCCCTCAAAGTTAAGCACCGAACAACACTTCATATTTAAGAAAATAACTATTTTTAAAGTAACGCAAGACAGATAATAGTGGGTGTCCGTAATTTAAGATCCAGCTTCAAATGGTTCAAATAGCGCTAAGCACTATGGGACTTAACGCCTGAGGTCATCAGTCCCCCAGACTTAGACCTACTTAAACCAAACTATCCTAAGGACATCACAGACATCCATGCCAGAGGCAGGATTTGAACCTGCGACCGTAGCAGCAGCGCGGTTCTGGACTGAAGCGACTAGAACCGCTCTCCCACAGCGGCCGGCGATCCAGTTTAAAAACGTTGTAGAAAGAGAACGGCTATTCAGAATAACGTCCCATTTGAACAGCATGTTATTGACGCAAGGGGAAACGTCATGGAACAAAAACAAAAACGAAATGGCGCTGTAAGAATCTTACCTTCAATGGGATCGGGTAGAGATGATAAATAAATCGCAATACGACGGCTATGGTTTGAGTGGCACATTACGCCATCCATACTGTCCAGTGTACACTACTGCACGAGTTCGGCAGTCCACAGTTCTGACACTGTAACTAGGTGAGCCCATCCACAATGGCGAGATCGTAACATACCGGGAAGGGAAAAATCGGTTTGTAATTGTCCTGAGGCCATAAACTACATAAAAAACAAAACGTCATCGGTTCCTAATTGTGGTGAGACTGGTGCAAGATATGTATTATATGGTGTACACCGTATTCTGCCACAAGTTGAAATGTAGAAACAGCATGTTCCACAACAGACAGGTGTGTCTCGAGGGTCACGTTCAGAACGCGTTGCGCAGAGCGTGTCTTCAATTCAGCTACATTGGTAATTGGAGCACTGAACACAACATGGTTCAGATAACGTCACAGCCAGAACGCACATGGATTTACAATGTACGGAGGAGTGCCATCTTGCATGAAAATGATCCTAGACTCACATCCACGCCGTTGAAGGGTTGGAATGACATTGTTGCATAAAAAACTCTCATAAAATTTACCAGTGAGGGCACCTGGAGGACTCATGTCCTCGAAAAAATACGGCACTACGATAAACGATGCTGTCAATGTGCACCGCACAATCACCTTTGCAGAATGAAATGGTATCAGTTTATGTGTGTGTGGATTTTGCGTTGCCCATATTCTGCAGTTCTGCATACTGACATGTTCTTGGAGATGGAAATGGTCTTCGTCTGTCCACAGAATGGTTCCATGGCCGTACATTGCCCACTTCTATGCGAGCCAGAAATTTCAGGGCGAATGTTTTGTCTTGCTAGCGGGTCAGCAGAAAGCAACTTCGGAATGTGGGTGATTATATATGGATAACAATTCGGAAACTTTCTTAAGGGTACATTGTACGTGAAATTGGTTGAAATTTGACATTGTCTGTTTCCTACTCCATAATGTGCTTTGAACTTCCCTGAACATTTTGGTATATAATACATTAAAATCAGACAATTGTGAGACCTTCAAATAATATTTTGAATGTTGACGTGTGACTGTCAAATTTCGCGGCTACGCATCTACTGCCACAGTTGAGCACTCATAACTTGGGAACTATACAGTCTAGAAGGTTGTGATTTGATTTGCTTTGTTTTGTGCCTACTCCTACGTCTCAGAAGTTGGCATTACGAATAAACAAATCAGTCCTTTGTTTCTGATACTAGTTTTCGTTGAAAGTAGTGTGATTATCGGCTATTTTTGTAGTAAGCTAACTTCTATTGCTTTTTATACGTAAATAAAATGAGTAAGCGTAAAAGTAACTTCAAGGAACGCAAATTTGCGGGTAACAGATATGGGAGACCTGCATTTTCTCCTGAAGTAATTGAAAACACGTGTGTTAGCAGTGAAGGAAACAACGATAATGTTTCTGAAGTGACCACGCCCCCTAGTGCATCGAAAAGGAACGTAACTTTAGAAACGGGCGACAGTGGTAAAAGTAATTGTATTATGGACAACGTCATTACTGATCTGCAAATCCTTGCACAAGTTCTTTCTGAAACTCTCTCTTGCTGTCTTTGTGGTGGTGAAGTTAAACCTTATGAGGACATTGGAGCTAGAATAGGTGTTGTGTCTAAATTAATTATTAAATGTCAGAAGTGCAAAAACGAAAAAAGCATTTCATACGTCATCAAAGTGTTCAGGCAATGAATTGTATGAAACTAATGTGAGACTTCTATGGCGTTAGATGCATTGGTACAGGTGCAAGGGCTGGTAATGTTCTCTGCACTGTGTTGAATTTACCAAAACCACCTTCTATGTATGCGAAATGTGTAACAGCAATTGGGGATTCTGTAAATGCTGTGGCGGAAGATTCAATGGTTGCTGCTACATCAGAAGCTGTTGAACAAAATGTGAGTGACGTTTAGATCTGCAATAAGTATTGACACTGGAAAAGTTTTGGATTTAGTAAGTACTACCAGAACAACAGATTACTTTATAAGCAGCAGTGTATAAAAAATTATGACGACACAAGTAAAGGAATGGAGGTAAAGGAGCAGTTAACATTTTCCACTGTTCGCAGGAGGAGAGAGGTGTCACATGTGTGAATTACTTACATGATGGAAACAGCAAGGCTTTCATTGCAGTACAAAACAGTAAGCCATATGATGTTTCTATATAAAAACTTGAGTGTGTAGTACATGTCAAGAAAAGGATGGAAACACGTCTGCCTAACTTAAAAACCAAGCTGGGTAACACAAAACTGTCGGATGGTGAGACAATAAAACGTGCTGGATGACTAACGGACAAAGTAATTGATCAATTACAGGAATATTATGGGAAGGCCATAAGAGAGAACTGTGAAAATTTAGAGAAGATGAAGAGCTGTGTGGAGCGCTTTCTTTCGTCGAATATCAACCGATGGAAAGCCATGTCATGCTCGATGTCCACCTCCACCAAACATTTAGTGTAAATATAGGCAAGCTGAATTTTGTGGCACCCTAATGGAGGCAATTAAACCTATTTACTGAGATTTAGCAAATCCTGAGCTACGAAAGAAGTGTTTACATGGGAAGACCTAGAATGTGAATGAGTCGTTCAATAATGTTGTGTGGTGCCGTGTGCCTAAGATGTATTTGTTGGCCTTATGGCTCTGAAGTTAGCTGTGTCTGATGCTGTAATAACTTTTAATGGTGGGAAGAAGTTAGGGGTAAGATTTGGACAGAACACAGCTAAAGGACTGCGGGAACTGGATGAGTTTCGTGTACATGAAGCAGAGTTAGCTGCTCAGAAAATGACAAAAGAAGCGAGAAAGAAAAGAAGGCGGCAAGCACTGGGCTGTTGTGACACTGAAGAAGACACAGACTATGGGCCAGGGCAATTCTACTGCGTAAATGACGCAGAAATGTAAGTCTGTGTAAAAATTTGTAATGAAAAAAGTTTTAAACCTGAATATCTCTGAACTACGTTTTTTGCAATTAATGACCCGTTTTCTAAAAAGGTGCTGATGGTAGAGACAAGAAATTTTCACAGCAGTTGTTTTGTTTTTATGTTCGTTTATTTACAAAATTCTGTCAAAAATTGAGTGCCTAGGAAAAAAAAGGTAACCTGTCCCAGAATACAATTTTAGCAATAATTCTAGTTCAGTGTATTTAGAAAGGTGCATTCAATAATTATGGAAAATTGTAAGTTAATGTCTTAAAAAGTTTCCAAGATAATGCGTCACAAAATTCTATAATTTAACGTTGGCGGCATAGGACATTCAATGTCCCCTTAAGTATGCGCCATATTGGCAGGCGCGTCTAATGTTCGGGCAGTTCCCTGTGCACTCTATGTTCGCACACCTCCAATGCTTTTGACCACATCTTCAACAAACGTGCGTCACTAATATACTGTTCAAATCTGACGTCACTCTGAGAAGTGGTTCTCTTTCTACAGGTTTGAAACGGGAACTTTAATTATGGATACCTTGTACTTACCAAACTCAGGGAAAAATAAAACCTGTGTGTTTTGCAGGTCTTTTATTGAACCAAGAAATAATGGGCCAATTAGACAGTTGCTACTGCAGATCTGTAACAATAATTTTTGTATTCTTTCTTGTGTCATTGCTACCACAGTCGATAATCTGTTTTCACACTTTTAGTGAACTGAATTAAATGTCCTTCATGATTTTCCGATAATAGTGGATACTCGTTGCCAACTACAAGTTGCCATGTTCAATGTATGTTTCCAATATACTATCTTTTCAAGACTTAAAAAGTTGCACATTGACTCGAAATTCACTTTCTGTAAATGATCGCTGAGAATGGTCTGAGAACGCAGGAATTTTCTTGTTGATTTTCCAAGCCAGAGAAGTAAATGCTAGTAGAATTCATTACCCGTGACGATAATAGATCTCCACGACTGTGCGCAGTAAATTGAACAGACGAACAGGAGAATAAAGATGAATTTGAGAGATTTGGTAAAGGGAAGTCGGTGTTTAATTTGTCTGTAACGCTAGGTATATAGTCAATGCGTCTTACCAGTTCTGAGTTACGTGCGTGAGACATCGACTTTTAATGTGAAAACTATTCCAGAACTGATAGTTGTGCAGCGAAGAATGCATGTTTGGTGTTACTAGCAGACACACAAACGAATCAGTGAACTGGCTGGAATATAAGGCGTAACTAAGATTAATGAAGGTGACAATGAAATGGAAATAGGCCAGCCGAATGGCTGGTATATGTACACTGAAATCGTTTGCCGAACTAAAAGAGATAATGTAGGATCGGCGCAGGACATTAGAAAACTTGCTGGAGTAGAGACGATGCCTAGAGCTGAAGACCACGGTGCATGGAAAAATCTGGAGGGGGTCTTTGTCTTACTTGATGATGATGATGATTATTATTATTATTATTATTATTATTATTATTAGTAGTAGTAGTAGTAGTAGTAGTAGTAATAGTAGTAGTAGTAGTAGTAGTAGTCAACAAATATTAAAGTTAAGTGAAATAGTGATAATATTGTTATCACGATCATTTAGAGCCGTGACTAAACGATAATCTAACCCTCAGGTGATAATAATGACCACATTGGTGTAGAGGAGTGAATAACTTGGTCATGAACTCCTTGTATCAATTCTTTAAACTAGCGGTCCACTCCGGCTTCGCACCAATAGCATGAATGAATGTGCAGCCAGACAAATTATTTGGCGTGAAGGTAATGGTTGTGGCGCAAGCCCGTGACCGGACTTCTGCCTGCAGCTAGAGTGCAACCTTTCTTATTCTCGCGGAGCTAGGAGGGAGACGGGTAGTGGTTCCCTCGCCACGACCGCCTTTTACCCCCGGTACTCATTTTGAAAGCACACTGAATAGACCTGGGTCCTTCCCGAAGGGACTGGAAAAAGAAAAAATACTCCCCCTCCCTACCTCAGGTTGAACTCGGGACCTCCAAGGCCATAATCTAGTGCCGTATCCTCTCAATCATCACGGTCACTACTTGTCTGGCGTAGTGGTAATAAATTATATACAAAAACATTCCTCGTGAATCAGTCCTAGCGAAAACCGTACCAAAATTCCTATATCAGTTACTAAGATTAGCCTTCACATACAGATAGAAAAATCGCGGCCAAGGACTTCCTAAATTTAGGAGATGACAGATAGTAACGAAGAGTTTTATACATAAGCTTTTGGCTGTGGCAGAAGTAAGTCTAATTCTGCTTATTGTGTGCAATAGAATTATCTGAGTTTATAAATTGAGATTGTCAACCACAGCCGTCTTACTCATTTTGCGTCATCTTACCTCACCTATTCTCCACAGTGGTCTCTAGTTTTCGAACCTAGTTTGGAGGCGGATGAGAAGTGAACCAGTGCGTTCCGTGCTGTCGACGCGCCAAGCGGTGGTTGTCAGAAGACTGTCAGTGAATGTGTAGCAAAAGCTAAAAATAGCGCAATGCTTCTTCCTCAGCAAGCTCGTGCATGGTTGGCGAGTCTGGTGGCCGTTCTGCTGTGCGCTCGCTCCAGGTGAAGGCACGCGCCTAACTCCTCACTCAGTTCTTAGAAGCTGCGAGCTTGATGAAAACCACTTGGTTTCTGTGAAGTCACTGGTAAAAAAACACACCATTACAGATATCGTCACTGCGGACAGTCCGTTTATACTGAAGCTATCCGAAAATTATGCTTCGTTTCAATGAAGCGTGGGATGAAATGTGGGGAACGCAAGAGTCACGCAGCAAGTCGGTGTGCTTAAAAGGGAAATTGGCCATCGCAACCCCCCCCCACTCCCCCATCTGATTTTGTGATAAGAGGGCCCAGTGGACAGCCTGTCTAAACCTGAACACAGAGCAAGCATGAAAACAGGAAGGTGGTGCACTGAACTGTGGAAAAAAAGCAAAATAGAAACTTTCTTTTTAGCTTTTCGCTGTATTCAAATTTGTGTCTGTGTCGTGATGTATCGTCCGTTTGAAACAGCGAGATGTAAGGAAGGGACTTATAATGAAAGTTAATTCTTCACAACTACTCTATTAGCAGCCGAAAGGAAGTAGCTCTCGAACGGGAACGGCGAACATTTGATGACGAGGCGACAAGTCAACCGAATCTTCCACCGGAAAAAGACGACTGTGTGTCATACACGGCATTAGTGACAGTACGTATGTCCTTTGCCAGCAATCTGGTACCGACGCACCTAATTTGTACGCCTGGTGGGTGGGTGAGTGAGATAATGCCTCCTTGCCCGATTTAGGTGTTCGTATGAATGTGATCACCCCCAAGAAAATGTTGAAAACATAATATATAGTCACATAAGCTGCAACAAATAAACGCAACAGTTTTACAATCGCACAGTTTCTCTGTGCTCTGTCAAAACATATGTTTTTAACGTTTTTGAAGTTGTAAGTTTTGACTCTTGATTTCCTTTTTTGTAACGTAGCTCACACCCTTTTATTTGTTGTTTTCATTTCTCTGGGACGTAGATGTGGAATCTCGCCTTTTCTCACTGTTAATTACGTTTACTTGTGACGGCAACGTATTCTTACCACATGACTCATTCTGTAACCAGTGTACAATATGACAGCTGCCAAGACTACAGAAAGAGAACAAACATTTCAATGACCGGACGGACAGCTCATAATATTGTGAAAAAAAAGAACATAAACATAAATATAAATGTCACTAGATAGTTTTGACCATGGGTCGTCTGCTTCACAGTCCAACACCGTTACCACTTAACCATTACGCCGTGGCTGTTGGCTTTCGCTCAATATTGCACTTGTTAATCTTGGACCGTTCCCTATTTCTACTTTGCCCTTTTTACAGTTCAGTACACCTCCTTCCTGTTTTCATACTTGATCTGTGTTCAGCTATCCACTGGGCCATCTTACCACTAAATGTGAGCGGGGTGCGATGGGGAATTTCCCTTGTTAGAGCTGAGATACACGAGAAAGCAACATTGCTCCTCGTTCATCCGCAGAAGCTGTTCAAAATTTAAGTTCAGTCGAAAGCTTATCAAATGTGAAATCCTTTTTGTAATAAGATTTTGTTTGGCAAAAAAATCTCAAAGCTGTTTATATTAATCACGAAATATTGCTGTAAACAGACCAGATGTGATGAGTGAAGATATCGTTCGTCAGTTTTGTCATTCGTTTAAGAATGGGAGGGCGAATGTTCATGGTAATGCCAGAAGTGGCCGTCCGTGGTATAGTTAACAACGAACTGGCACAGAAAATTGACTCTTTTGGACAGCCGCCGCACAATACAGATGTGGCTCAAAGTAATTCCCACCTCTTGTGGCTTGGCTTACAACGCTTTGACTACAACGAAGCTCTTAAAGATACTGTCAAGGCATGACTACCACCTCAGGTGGCAAAATTTTATGTAGAGGGAATGTGTCAACACTTTGAGATGTATAAGGAATACTTAAATATTAATGGCTATTATGTTACAGAAATAATACGAAGGTGCAATTTTACGATTTTTCTGACGTGCTTCAACAATTCTAATATTTTGTTTATACGTTAACGGAGACTACTTCCCGTAAAGCTCTTGTAGGAAACTCAATCCCAGAAGTTATAAGAAGTTTTTCTTTTGTGACTTTTTATGGTGGCACTTAAAATGGGCATCCATTTTCTACAAAATAAATGTATTTGTAACACTTTTTCATCATCAGTTGCCGCGCGGGATTAGCCGAGCCGTCTAGGGCGCTGCAGTCATGGACTGTGCGGCTGGTCCCGGCGGAGGTTTGAGTCCTCCCTCGGCCATGGGTGTGTGTGTGTGTTCGTCCTTAAGATAATTTAGGTTAAGTAGTGTGTAAGCTTAGGGACTGATGACCGTAGCAGTTAAGTCCCATAAGATTTCACACTCATTTTGAACTTCATCAGTTGGCAGTAACTGTGGTCGTATTTCAGTTATTTATTTACTGTTTTTATGCCTACCACTAAGCGCATTCTTCAATGCTATATCATAGCAGTTAATGAAGCATTCAACTTTGGCGATATTTTTGAAGAATTTCATGGTTTACTTTGTTCTGTCGGTCGGAAACTTATTTACGTATACACTCCTGGAAATTGAAATAAGAACACCGTGAATTCATTGTCCCAGGAAGGGGAAACTTTATTGACACATTCCTGGGGTCAGATACATCACATGATCACACTGACAGAACCACAGGCACATAGACACAGGCAACAGAGCACGCAAAATGTCGGCACTAGTACAGTGTATATCCACCTTTCGCAGCAATGCAGGCTGCTATTCTCCCATGGAGACGATCGTAGAGATGCTGGATGTAGTCCTGTGGAACGGCTTGCCATGCCATTTCCACCTGGCGCCTCAGTTGGACCAGCGTTCGCGCTGGACGTGCAGACCGCGTGAGACAACGCTTCATCCAGTCCCAAACATGCTCAATGGGGGACAGATCCGGAGATCTTGCTGGCCAGGGTAGTTGACTTATACCTTCTAGAGCACGTTGGGTGGCACGGGATACATGCGGACGTGCATTGTCCTGTTGGAACAGCAAGTTCCCTTGCCGGTCTAGGAATGGTAGAACGATGGGTTCGATGACGGTTTGGATGTACCGTGCACTATTCAGTGTCCCCTCGACGATCACCAGTGGTGTACGGCCAGTGTAGGAGATCGCTCCCCACACCATGATGCCGGGTGTTGGCCCTGTGTGCCTCGGTCGTATGCAGTCCTGATTGTGGCGCTCACCTGCACGACGCCAAACACGCATACGACCATCATTGGCACCAAGGCAGAAGCGACTCTCATCGCTGAAGACGACACGTCTCCATTCGCCCCTCCATTCACGCCTGTCGCGACACCACTGGAGGCGGGCTGCACGATGTTGGGGCGTGAGCGGAAGACGGCCTAACGGTGTCTGGGACCGTAGCCCAGCTTCATGGAGACGGTTGCGAATGGTCCTCGCCGATACCCCAGGAGCAACAGTGTCCCTAATTTGCTGGGAAGTGGCGGTGCGGTCCCCTACGGCACTGCGTAGGATCCTACGGTCTTGGCGTGCATCCGTGCGTCGCTGCGGTCCGGTCCCAGGTCGACGGGCACGTGCACCTTCCGCCGACCACTGGCGACAACATCGATGTACTGTGGAGACCTCATGCCCCACGTGTTGAGCAATTCGGCGGTACGTCCACCCGGCCTCCCGCATGCCCACTATACGCCCTCGCTCAAAGTCCGTCAACTGCACATACGGTTCACGTCCACGCTGTCGCGGCATGCTACCAGTGTTAAAGACTGCGATGGAGCTCCGTATGCCACGGCAAACTGGCTGACACTGACGGCGGCGGTGCACAAATGCTGCGCAGCTAGCGCCATTCGACGGCCAACACCGCGGTTCCTGGTGTGTCCGCTGTGCCGTGCGTGTGATCATTGCTTGTACAGCCTCCTCGCAGTGTCCGGAGCAAGTATGGTGGGTCTGACACACCGGTGTCAATGTGTTCTTTTTTCCATTTCCAGGAGTGTATTATGGTTCAAATGGCTCTGAGCATTTGGGACATAACATCTGAGGTCATCAGTCCCCTAGAACTTAGAACTACTTAAACCTATCTAACCTAAGGACATCAGGCACATCGATGTCCTAGGCAGGATTCGAACCTGCGACCGTAGATGTCGTGCGGTTCCAGACTGAAGCGCCTAGAACCGCTCGGCCACACGACGTACATTATGCCGTTGATGAAGATTGTAAAGTGTTCGTTGAAATCCATTAGACGTCTCTTGCCAGCTTTACGTAATTTACAATTTTTTATATCATGAAAAGCATTAGCACTGTCATTGATGTGGGGGGGGGGGGGGGGGGAGGAGGAGATCTATTACTAAATTGTAGTAGTTGTGTGCTAAGCATTGACGCGTGAAATGTAACGTTCTCGAATATCTCGCTCTGTTAGCTTTACACACAGCACTGTGTAATCGACCAAACTCAATAATCCGTGTAAAAACATAAAAACACAAAACGATTATCTTTACACTTATATACCGATGTTCACTACCTCAGAATTACATTTTTTTTTTTGTTTTTTTTTTTTTGTTTTTTTTTTTTTTTTTGTTTGTGAATCATTCGCCAGGTCCAGCACACGTGCGAAAGTCGTATGTACTGTACCTATCACTCCATAAAACCTTGTTCTACTACTTCACAGACCAATGGGGGCATTGTTCACAACGCACTTAACGGCATGGCGCATTCATTCTTACGATCAATGGACTTTGGGCAGCGACACGAATGTGAAAATGTCTTTTCACTTGTCGATGGCTCTTTTTGCAGCCTGCATGACTGTAACGGAAGTCCCCCTTGTAACAGATGACAAGTATGTCTGCCGATTTTAGTCGGACAGTACTTCTCATAGCTACGCAATCTTCTTCAGCGATGGTTGGGCTCGGTTCTTCCATGGCGTTTCCACTCCGCAGTAACACTGCTACAGCTAACCTGGGCACACACAGGTTCCTATGGGATTCCTCTGGCAGTGCCGAACTCGCTCCCTTCTCATTCTAATACAGTAAATGTCAGTGACGTTGACTCGTCAGAGTAGCCCGATGTGACACAAGCGCACACAGTGGGGTACCCAGAGACTTTGCACTATATTGTGTATACTGCGACTTGAGGTAGCCTTGTTTCAGCGTTGTTCTACGCCTCATTCGGTAAGGTATGATGTGACGTGAACTCTTGATAACAGACGACTGATTTGGATTGAGCGGTTTGCGATTGAAATCTTTCTGGTAAGTATTTAGTAATATTCGAAAATTTGTCCTAGAACGGGAATCGAGCGATGGCTTCCTACTTATCGCAAGCAGTCGCCTTAGCCATTCGATTATCTGAGCGCGCCTCTAGACCTGACTCATACTTTCATTATCACTGATGTTTCCCCTTATGATTTCCGAACATTACTCCCGAGTGGGGATAGCACAATGATTAGCACACTTGGACTCGCATTCGGGAGGACGAAGGTTCAAACTCGCGTCCGGCCATCTTGATTTAGGTTTTCCATGATTCTCCTAAGTCGCTTAAGGCAAACGCCGGGATGGTTCCTTCGAAAGGGCACGTGCGCTTTCCTTCTCCAGCCTTAACTAATCTGAGCTTGTGCTCAGTTTCTGGTGATCTCGTTGTCGACGGGACGTTAAACACTGATCTCCTCCTCCTCCGAACACTACTATCAGAGGTATGTGGTGTGCGAGGTGTACGGGAATAGTTCCACTAAGTTCTATGGAGCCTCGTGCCTTACCCTGCCACAAGCAATACATATGACATGAATGAAATGTAGTCAAATTAAATGACCCGTGGAAATGAAATCAATGAAGATTAAATGACTTCTGCTTGGAGTGTTATGAAATCGTGGATGGAAAAATCACTCAGTTGTGAGCTGGCAGTGTTAAGTAGTGGGCGCGCGGCTGTAATGTGTCAACCTTGCTGTGTCACGAATTGCAATGGATCATCTCTAAGTCAAATGTTAAAGACATTCTCCACGATGTTTTGAAGGAGAGAGAAGTGTGTGCATAGTTTGTCCGCACACCTTGCTTCCCGGACAATAACAACGATGCGTGGATCATTCCCATGACTTGACTGAAATGCAAAACGCGGACATTTCTCTTCTGGAGAAAAATTACCGTGGGTGACGACACATGGTGTTTTCAATACGAACCTACCACAAAACGACAAAATGCAGAAATTCACGTGAAGGGTCAACGTTTTGACGACATAAGCGGCAGTCGAGCCAATGTGACGAGCGAGGACTTTTCTGGACGTTTCACAAGGCTGTATGAAAATTCCGTGTATTGTACTCAAGTGTGTGTGTGTGTGTGTGTGTGTGTGTGTGTGTGTGTGTGTGTGGTGTGACATGTAGGATACCTGAAACTTTGAAAGCCACCAGCTTAAATTTTTTCAATTTTTTTTGTTAATACAGTCTCGAAACATAACACAACGCTACGACCCCACAGATGGATCTACACTAACAGTACCAAACATTCCCACCATTAGAAACGGCATAGATTCGAGGCACTACTTATTTAGTGTACGACCTATATACCCCCACAACTTTTTCTCTTGACGCCAAATAATAACGAAGAAAATTTCGTACACCGCGAGAATTAGAATGCTTGAACAGCAGTCCACTAGCAAGAGTTGAACACTTAAGAAGGAGAAAACGCGTAACATTAATTGTAAAGTCATGTGGTTGATCAGGGCAGTGGAGACAATGAACAGAGGCAGACCACATCCAAACGAAATTAGTTAAGTGAACTGGGAGCTTGTGCAGTCTCCTAAGACGACGACATTGTTGCGGAATGTCTCCATCACAAAATGCCCTTCAACTCAAGTCTACGCTGATGTAAGGTAAATTATTTCGTAAATAATCGATGCTTTCGTGTGGAAGTTTTACTTAATATTATGTAAACATCTTTTGGATGAAACTGTTTACGAATATCAAGGTATTTCAACCTAGTTCATCGGCTGAGCTAATCCATTTTCTTCAGAATCTGTTTCAAAGAAAGCGTTAAAAAGTAACTTAAGCAGCGCTTTCGTATTAGTCTTTACAGTATTTGTCCATGGGAGGTATTCTCCACAAAACCCATTACATCACAGCTAATAAGGATTTTTTTTAAATTTATTGGCTTTCTGAAAGTGCCCATACAGCCAGCCAAACCCAGGAAATATTACATTACAGTTGGTTTTCACAGTTCATGGAACACATTATTTTAAGTCGTACCCAGGTACCATGTGACATAGAATTAACAAAGGACTGATTCGACATAAAACAAGGTTTACAATCAGTATGTACCAAAGCGAGTAAACAAGACGAAAATGGAAAACACTATACACAGTGGTAGTATGCTGTAAAAATCCTATGGGTAACACAATAAGAAATGATAAATCGCCGTTGGTACACATTTGGGGTATTCTGTCCACATTAATGGCTATATATCTAAATTAACAATAAAATGGTCTTTGTATGTCATATGTGAACTGTTTCAAAAGCTGCGGATAGGAAGTTGAATATTTGTTTAGGCCTGTAAGTACCGTCTAGACCAAATAGGATAAAAGTTTACAAGAACCAGACTAGGGTGTTACAGCCACACCTACAGATACGCAAGTATTCAGACATGTATAAAATGGTTCAAATGGCTCTGAGCACTATGGGACTTAACTTCTGAGGTCATCAGTCGCCTAGAACTTAGAACTAATTAACCTAAATAACCTAAGGACATAACACACATACATGCCCAAGGCAGGATTCGAACCTGCGCCGGAACGGTCGCTCGGCTCCAGACTGTAGCGCCTAGAACCGCACGGGCACTCCGGCCGGCTCAGACATGTACACATAGGAGGTCCGTAGTGACATACATTTAGAGGCTGAGCGTTCCATAGTCTGCAGAGTTAATTGAGCTTTAGTCTTCCGCTAGCATTTTAAGTAACAAGAGCATTAGATTATAAGCGCAGGGAGCTATATCTTGATGTTGGCAGTGTTGACAAACTCGTACAGTAGCTTATACATTGCTACATCGTTGGATACTAACAAGGCTTGGAGGATGTTTGTGAGCTGATGACAAAGAACCCTAAGATTATACAATGCAAGAACGTTTATGTGATACGTGTTCCGAGGACATCGTACAAAAATATGGTTTGGATATCATAAGAAGTGTTTCTGAAGCCTAATCAGTGTTAGTAATCCTGCGGATAAGTTCTGAAAAAGAAACCAAATACGAAAACTTAAATCAAACGAATAATTTTGATAGTGTATGTAAGTAAAAATATGGATATAGAAGGCGACGAATAATTTCAGTGACACTTACGTAGTAGCCGAAAGGGTGTGTAATGTTGTATCAGAACAAACTTTTTTTCGCAGAAATTGAGTTTATTGTGAACAAAGGATCTTCCGTTTAAAGTAATCGATTGGATGTAGTTAGTGTGCTTCAACCGATCTTTGATTTACAAATTGAGCGGAGATTTCAACAGAACTATATCACATATAACTCCCTCCATTGAAAAGCTAAGTTACATTTTGTCCAATGCTTGTAGTAACGACAATAAATGTGTACACACACCTAATTTTAACGCCTGACAGCTCTTTGACATTTGGGTTCAATAAAATTTGGAATAGAGAAATATATCGTTTCATTACTTCGTGACATGGCTTGTTTGCCTATTAGTAAGCAGGAATAATGCTATGTTTTTATTTAATTGTCATGGAGATCAGAGGCAGAGCACAACTCCAGATTTCTCTGTTCAGCGAATACTTAAGACGCGGTTTGTATGTGATAGGAGAGTAATTCAAATGCGCATTCCGCCATCGAGACTTACGTTTATCTGTATTTTTCGTAGAATGCTGCAGGCGAATGCTCGAATGGTTCATTGTAAAAGCCCGTCATTGTTCAACCGGGCTGGTGTTCGATCGCTAACGACCTGGACGTTTATGAGAAGGTGAATGCCCATATTTGCAGTGAGCCAAATGTTGATAACATGATACACTGAACAAAGCAGGCATCGAAACCTGGCAAACAAATTTCCTCTCACATGAAGCGAGAAGCTGTGAGACTTCATTTACGGCGGTAGAGTTTATCTTATCTCAAAACTGTTTCCGCCTTTTACGGCCGCTTTTAACCGCAGAATGCTACTGCGATTTCTCCGGGCCACCTCTTTCATTGTCGTAGGACAACAGGACCACGGAGACGAGTGGCCAGTTACACTTGACTCCACCGCAGACTTCGTGGTAACTAAACTATTCTAGGGATGACCTCAGACGTGTAAAATGCTTTAGAAGCCTGCCACATGTTGTTGTTTCACTCATTCTTTAAACATTTTCTAAAGATGGAGTCAGTCCAGTATTTGCTTAAATACACTATTGGCCATTACAATTGCTACACCACGAAGATGACGTGCTACAGACGCGAAAATTTAACCGACAGGAAGAAGATCCTGTGATATGCAAATGATAAGCTTTTCAGAGCATTCACACAAGGTTCGAACCGATGGCGACATCTACAATGTGCTGACATGAGTGAAGTTTCCAACCGATTTGTCATACACAAACAGCAGTTGACCGGCGTTGCCTGGTGAAACGTTGTTGTGATGCCTCGTGTAAGGAAGAGAAATGCGTACCATCACGTTTCCGACTTTTTGATAAAGGTCGGATTGTAGCCTATCGCGATTGCGGTTTATCGTCTCTCGACATTGCTGCTCGCGTTGGTCGAGATCCAATGACTGTTAGCAGAATATGGAATCGGTGGGTTCAGGAGGGTAATACGGAACGCCGTGCTCGATCCCAACGGCCTCGCATCACTAGCAGTCGAGATGACAGGCATCTTATCCGCATGGCTGTAACGGATCGTGCAGCCACGTCTCGATCCCTGATTCAACGGATGGGGACGTTTGCAAGACGACAACCATCTGCACGAACAGTTCGACGACGTTTGCAGCAGCATGGACTATCAGCTCGGAGACCATGCCTGCGGTTACCCTTGACGCTGCATCACAGACAGGAGCACCTATGACGGTGTACTCAACGACGAACCTGGGTGCACGAATGGCAAAACGTCATTTTTTCGGATAAATCCAGGTTCTGTTTACAGCATCATGATGGTCGCATCTGTGTTCGGTGACATCGTGGTGAACGCACATTGGAAGCGTGTATTCGTCATAGCCATACTGGCGTATCACCCGGCGTGATAGTATGGGGTGCCATTGGCTACACGTCTCAGTCACCTCTTGTTCGCATTGACGGCACTTTGAACAGTGGACGTTACATTTTAGATGTGTTACGACCCGTACCTCTACCCTTCATTCGAGCCCCGCGAAATCCTGCGTTTCAGCAGGATAATGCACGACCGCATGTTGCAGGTCCTGTACGGACCTTTCTGGATACAGAAAATGTTCGACTGCTGCCCTGGCCAGCACATTCTCCAGATCTCTCACCATTTGAAAACGTCTGGTCAATGGTGGCTGAGCAACTGGCTCGTCACAATACGCCAGTCACTACTACTCTTGATGAACTGTGTTACCGTGTTGAAGCTGCATGGCAGCTGTACCTGTACACGCCATCCAAGCTCTGTTTGACTCCATTCCCAGTTGTATCAAGGCGGTTATTACGGTCAGAGGTGGTTGTTCTGGGTACTGATTTCTCAGGATCTATGCACCCAAATTGGGTGAAAATATAATCACACGTCAGTTCTAGTATAATATATTTGTCCAATGAATACCCTTTTATCATCTGCATTTCTTCTTTGTGTAGCAATTTTAATGACCAGTAGTGTAGTCGTGTGAGAAGCCTTAAAACCATCCAGGCTGCCATATGGGCCTGATCTGCGTTGTAGTTTGTGAGGGACTGAAACGAGGATTTGCTTACTTTCCCGAGCTAAGAAGAGAAATGGTCGAGGGAAGTGTACAGAATGCGGTCTTCGTGTAACACCAACGAAGTTGCGGAACTAGATGGTTGGTGTTCCACTAAATGTGACTGACTGGAATGAGAGAGATCAAGTTTTGTTCCAGTTGCTTACTAACTTCCCGGAAGACACCTTTGAGTGGGTACACATCCGTCCATGCTTGCTAATTGTCACTACTCAGAAACTGACGTCGCTTACGCAGGTTGACTTTAACCGTTGGAGCCCTCAGAGGCGTGTATTGATATTTATAATTCACTGCCAGTGTTGTGGTTTAGTTAAAAGAACTAACATCAATTTTGCTTGCGTTTCAAATCGACGTCGGTGGTGGGTAACGTTACATATTTTTGGACCGGTTTAGGGAGGGTTCATGTCATCTCAGGCTCTGCACTGCAAGAGGAAATTTTAATACCTGTGGCCGTTTTTGCATTTGTCTGGTCTACTTGAGCGCAGTTCAGCTTAGTGACGTGTGTGAGAAAATAACTCGTTCCGTGACAGAGGAGGGTAAATTGCAGTGAAACGTTAACGCTACAACCAGTGCTTGCGTATTTAAAAGGTCAGTAAGAAATGTGATGTGGCCTCACACGAAGATGGTTGAACGCCAGTACACTGTTTAAAATCCATAAACTCTGGAAATAGTCTCATGGAGCAACGAATAAGGTGCGGTTGACAGTATAACCTACACCGTAGAAGAATGTTTTAAGTCAGTGATGCTTTCCTGGATTAGTGCACGTGTTACTTAGTTTCCGTACTCGTCAATATCCACACATCAACAATATGCAGACGTGTGCACGCACTACCTACACTTTAAGTTACTACCTGCAGTTCATATTAGTTTAAGTTGCATACCTGCCACACGAAAAGGACGCTTAAGGTCAACGGCATAAGATTCCACTGTTGCTAGGCTGTTCCAGTGCTACCCCATGGGACACCAGACGATAACACAGAATTCCTACATCAACGTTCGCTCATGTGACATGACTCTTTTATTTGGGACTCAACAGACGTACTTAACAACTTAGCATAGCTACGTTTGCCGGCTCACATTCAGTTAATTGCAAAAGTTTTTGCAAACAATGCATTTTCAGCGAAGAACTTAATGAATCATGTGTCATACAATTTAGTCATTGAAGCTTCTGTTGCGTTTCAGGAAGTGAAAGGCGGAAGATCATTCCAGAAGCTTGGTTTTTGTGACCTGAATCTTGCCGAGTTCGCCGGATCCGGGGAGACGACTCGAAGGTACCTGCTAGAAGGATACGATACCCGGCATAGGCAAGATAATTCTATGCTGAGAGTATCCGTTAAAATGAATATGCTGTCGGGAGACATTTTATTTAAAGTGTAAGTATTAAAAATGTAATAGATTCCTGTACCTTTAAGTATAATTTACGGAAAATAACGAAGAAACTTGCTACGTGTTTTCACTTTTTTAGTCCTAACAGTTTGTAGAAAGTCATCGGGTAAGCGAACTCTTCGTAATTAAGAATAAAATTTTCTTTTGTGTGTAATAGGCAATAGTCAACATATTTTGAAACATCATTGTGTTCAGCATCTCTGAATAATCTTCTCTGAAACCAGTAGCCACGGTTATTGTTCTGAAGATAATGCTGTAGTTACTGACTGATATTAAAAAAATTTCATTGGAGCACTTTCTATTGTATGGACTCCACCCCCTCCAGCGCCACTCTCTTAAACTGGCATTCATATATATATATTCATATATAAATCATCGGATTATGCGAAAATTTGGTAAACTTTAAGAAGCTCGTTTGCACTAGGTTGTTCGTTCTTGCTGGAAAAAGCTGTTTTTCCGTTGAAAAATGTAAAATGGCTTGGAAAATTTGACAAAACACTTAATATTTATGTTATGGTAAGGTGTTTCATCGCAGTTGTTCTGTGATTTCAGTCCGTCGCCATCTCTAAAGCATAAACCAGTAGTGGTACAAGAGGAAGGCTCTGAGAGGAGAGACGACTACTCCAGCGGCTCAGTGGCGGGATCTGTGGCAAGCGGCAGCTCGGGATTTGGCAGCTTACCAAAGAAGAGGCCGGCCTTGTTCTCATCAGGTCAGAACATCTCCTAACATCGATTTGCGTCTGCTTCTTAATATGTGGTGAGGCTGTCTGCAGGGGTGAGACGCTCCAGCTCACTCACAGGAGAAATCCCACATAGATCCCGGACGTCTTTCCTTCGTCGATAACAATATTAGAATTCCGTGAAAGCTGTGCCTCGTTTGCGCTGTTACCGAGGAAACAGGTCGAGGAAAACTTTTTGGCTAGTGATAGAATTCAAGTTTGGATGCGGAAAGGAGACACAGAAACTTTTTCTGCAACTCAACACTCAAAAACAATGACAGCTTAAGTGCCTCTGTGCATTCTGTAATTAGTCGGATGTTCTCTTCGCGGTCCCTGCGTGAGCGACACGTTGGGGCTTGTTGTATACTCCTAGATTCGTCACTTGAAACTGTGTACATAAGTTTTAGCAGGATAATCAGCATGTGTCTTAAATTATGTCCTAATTCAGGTTTGTAGCACTTGCGTGCTGCACTCCTGTGTCTCAGTCAAACCTATGACCGTCCGTGCTGCCCTTCTTTGTATACGTTCAACATGTGTCGTTAATCCTGTTTGGTATGAGTCCCACACGGCTGAGCAGTGTTCTAGGATTGGTCGCACGAGTATTTCGTAAGCAATCTTCTTTGTAGGCTGACTTAATTTCCATAGTACTCCGTCCGAACAGGCTTCGGAAGGCCCAACGGTACCGACCAACCACCCTGTCATCCTCAACCGATAGGCGTCACTAGATGCGGATATGGAGGGGCATGTGGTCAGCACACCGCTCTTCCAGCCGTTCTCAGTTGTTTTTTTTTTTTGTGTGTGTGTGTGTGTGTGTGTGTGTGTGTGTGTGTGTGTGTGTGTGTGTGTGTGTTTGTGTGTGTGAGTGAATTCCTAATGAACCAAACTAATGAGGTCATCGGTCCCTAGACTTGTTGTTGTGGTCTTCAGTCCTGAGACTGGTTTGATGCAGCTCCCCATGCTACTCTATCCTGTGCAAGCTGCTTCATCTCCCAGTACCTACTGCAACCTGCATCCTTCTGAATCTGCTTGGTGTATTCATCTCTTAGTCTCCCTCTACGATTTTTACCCTCCACGTTGCCCTCCAATACTAACTTGGTGATCCCTTCATGCCTCTGAACATGTCCTACCAACCGATCCCTTCTTCTAGTCAAGTTGTGCCACAAACTTCTCTTCTCCCCAATCCTATTCAACACCTCCTCATTAGTTATGTGATCTACCCATCTAATCTTCAGCATTCTTCTGTAGCACCACATTTCGAAAGCTTCTATTCTCTTCTTGTCTAAATTATTTATCGTCCACGTTTCACTTCCATACATGGCTACACTCCATACAAATACTTTCAGAAACGACTTCCTGACACTTAAATCTATACTCGATGCTAACAAATTTCTCTTATTCAGAAACGCTTTCCTTCCCATTGCCAGTCCACATTTTATATCCTCTCTACTTCGACCATCATCAGTTATTTTGCTCCCCAAATAACAAAACTCCTTTACTACTTTAAGTGTCTCATTTCCTAATCTAATACCCTCAACATCACCCAACTTAATTCGACTACATTCCATTATCCTCGTTTTGCTTTTGTTGATGTTCATCTTATATCCTCCTTTCAAGACACTGTCCATTCCGTTCAACTGCTCTTTCAAGTCCTTTGCTGTCTCTAACAGAATTACAATGTCATCGGCGAACCTCAAAGTTTTTATTTCTTCTCCATGGATTTTAATACCTACTCCGAATTTTTCTTTTGTTTCCTTCACTGCTTGCTCAATATACAGATTGAATAACATCGGGGAGAGGCTACAACCCTGTCTCACTCCCTTCCCAACCAGTGCTTCCCTTTCATGTCCCTCGACTCTTATAACTGCTATTTGGTTTCTATACAAATTGTAAAAAGCCTTTCGCTCCCTGTATTTTACCCCTGCCACCTTCAGAATTTGAAAGAGAGTATTCCAGTCAACATTGTCAAAAGCTTTCTCTAAGTCTACAAATGCTAGAAACGTAGGTTTGCCTTTCCTTAATCTAGCTTCTAAGATAAGCCGTAGGGTCAGTATTGCCTCATGTGTTCCAATTTTTCTACGGAATCCAAACTGATCTTCCCCAAGGTCGGCTTCTACCAGTTTTTCCATTCGTCTGTAAAGAATTCGCGTTAGTATTTTCCTGCCGTGACTTATTAAACTGATAGTTCGATAATTTTCACATCTGTCAACACCTGCTTTCTTTGGGATTGGAATTATTATATTCTTCTTGAAGTCTGAGGGTATTTCGCCTGTTTCATACATCTTGCTCACCAGATGGTAGAGTTTTGTCAGGATTGGCTCTCCCAAGGCCTTCAGTAGTTCTAATGGAATGTTGTCTACTCCCGGGGCCTTGTTTCGACTCAGGTCTTTCAGTGATCTGTCAAACTCTTCACGCAGTATCATATCTCCCATTTCATCTTCATCTACATCCTCTTCCATTTCCATAATATTGTCCTCAAGTACATCGCCCTTGTATAGACCCTCTATATACTCCTTCCACCTTTCTGCTTTCCCTTCTTTGCTTAGAACTGGGTTTCCATCTGAGCTCTTGATATTCATACAAGTGGTTCTCTAATCTCCAAAAGTCTCTTTAATTTTCCTGTAGGCAGTATCTATCTTAACCCTAGTGAGATAAGCCTCTACATCCTTACATTTGTCCTCTAGCCGTCCCTGCTTAGCCATTTTGCACTTCCTGTCGATCTCATTTTTTAGACGTTTGTATTCCTTTTTGCCTGCTTCATTTACTGCATTTTTATATTTTCTCCTTTCATCAGTTAAATTCAATATTTCTTCTGTTACCCAAGGATTTCTACTAGCCCTCGTCTTTTTACCTACTTCATCCTCTGCTGCCTTCGCTATTTCATCCCTCAAAGCTACCCATTCTTCTTCTACTGTATTTCTTTCCCCTATTCCTGCCGTTTGTTCCCTTACGCTCTCCCTGAAACTCTGTACAACCTCTGGTTTAGTCAGTTTATCCAGGTCCCATCTCCTTAAATTCCCACCTTTTTGCAGTTTCTTCAGTTTTAATATGCAGTTCATAACCAATAGATTGTGGTCAGAGTCCACAACTGCACCTGGAAATGTCTTACAATTTAAAACCTGGTTCCTAAATCTCTGTCTTACCATTTATAATCTATCTGAAATCTGTCAGTATCTCCAGGCTTCTTCCATGTATACAGCCTTCTTTTATGATTCTTGAACAAAGTGTTAGCTATGATTAAGTAGTGCTTTGTGCAAAATTCTACCAGGCGGCTTCCTCTTTCATTTCTTACCCCCAATCCATATTCACCTACTACGTTTCCTTCTCTCCCTTTTCCTACTACCGAATTTCAGTCACCCATGGCTATTAAATTTTCGTCTCCCTTCACTATCTGAATAACTTCTTTTATTTCATCATACATTTCATCAATTTCTTCATCATCTGCAGAGCTAGTAGGCATGGGCTTCGTGAGTATCTTGGCCACAATAATGCGATCACTATGCTGCTGGTAGTAGCTTACCCGCACTCCTATTTTTTTAATTCATTATTAAACCTACTCCTGCAGTACCCCTATTTGATTTTGTATTTATAACCCTGTATACACCTGACTAAAAGTGTTGTTCCTCCCGCCACCGAACTTCACTAATTCCCATTATGTCTAACTTCAACCTATCCATTTCCCTTTTTAAATTTTCTAACTTACCTGCCCGATTAAGCGATCTGACATTCCACGCTCCGATCTGTATAACGCCAGTTTTCTTTCTCCTGATAACGACCTCCTCTTGAGTAGTCCCCGCCCGGAGATCCGAATGGGGGACTATTTTACCTCCGGAATACTTTACCCAAGAGGACGTCATCATTTAACCATACAGTAGAGCTGCATGCCCTCGGGAAAAATTACGGCTGTAGTTTCCACTTGCTTTCAACCGTTCGCAGTACCAGCACAACAAGGCCGTGTTGGTTAGTGTTACAAGGCCAGATCAGTCAATCATCCAGACTGTTGCCCTTGCAACTACTGAAAAGGCTGCTGCCCCTCTTCAGGAACCACACGTTTGTCTGGCCTCTTAACAGATACCCCTCATTTGGGGTTGCACCTACGGTACGGCTATCTGTATCGCTGAGGCACGCAAGCCTCCCCACCAACGGCAAGGTCCATGGTTCATGAGGGGGTCCCTAGACTTAAACACTATTTAAACTTATGCAAAGAACAACATACACACCCATGCCCGAGGGAGGACTCGAACCTCCGGCGGAGGAGGCCGCGCCATCCGTGACATGGCGCCTGAAAACGCGTGACCACTCCGCACGGGTCAGTTTTTGACCGGAGCCACCACTTCTCAGTCAAGTAACTCCTCAGTTGGCAGTGCAAGAGTTGAGTGCACCCCAGTTGCCAACAGCGCTTGGTAGACACGAAATGTCACCCAAATGCTGGCTAAGCCCGACAGCGGTTAACTTCGGTGATCTGACGGGCTCTGGTGTTACCACCGCAGCAAGGCCGTTGGCATTTCCATAGTACGGGGTGTTTCGAACGCATATATTGAATAAACTGTGAGACATACAAATATGAAACTTGGGACACATATTTAAGACTCTCTCAAGTGTTGGTTACAGATGTTCAATATGCTCTCCACTAGTAACACGAGCACTATCACTACGATATTCGAATTCCTCCCATACTCGGGTAAGCATGTCCATCGTTACTGATGTTATGGCAGTACGGATCCGGTTCTTCAACTCCCCTAGGTTCTGTGATAGAAACGTTGTTCTTAATAAAACCCCACAGAACGAAGTCACAGGGCGTCAAATCCAGTGACCGTGGAGGCCAGCTGGGAAGTGCTAAATCTCCGGTCGTTTGACGACAAATCCAACGGCTCGATAGAGTTTCTTTCAGATCCGCTGAAGCGTGCCCCTTCTTGTTAAAAAAATAAGTTGTCCCCGTTCAGTCTCAGAAACAACCAGTTTCCTAATATAGGAAGACACTGCTGATCGTTAATCGCGTTTCAATCAAAAGAGAATAGGCCGTAAACAGATGAGTGGGATATCGCACAAAGCACTTTGTGTGAATGTCGTACATGTTCACTGTGTGCATGTGGGTACTGTAGGCCCAAATTTCGAACATTGTGTTTGTTTCCTTTCACACTAAGATGGAAAGTCATTTAATCATTGAACAAAATATTCCGCGAGAAAGTGTTGTCACTGTCAAAAGCATTCTGGAAGATCATCAGAAAATGCCACACGTTTGCATTTAACGTTATGACATAGAGCCTGTAACAGCTCCATGACCAACCCATGTCTCAATACATGCCAAATTGTTGTTGGAGGCAGTTATAACTGCCAACTGGCACGACAAGTTGATTTTGCAGGACTACTTGGGAAAGCGGTTTGATTTCGTGGGACATTTCTGCCGGAAACCCGAGGGCGGCCAGGGATCTTCCCTTTATATACACATCCCGTTTCCACAAACTGTCGTCCATTCGGAGGACCAGTTTGGTAGCTCAACCAGAAACGTCTTAGCACTGTAATCACGGAATTACACTTTGAAAAATCGACAACACAGAATGACTTCTGCTTCGAAGTAGCCATTTTGGATAATTTGACGCTAACCAAGGGAACAGAAGACAACTAACAACTAAGATCTAGCGGCAATGAATAGAAACTAGACAATGTATTAGTTTCTCCAATAACCGAGCGGTGGCGCAGCGATCGATAGTTTTAACTACATAATACTTTGCAAAACGTATATTATTTTTGAGACACCCTGTGTTCAACTAGTGAACCGAAGTATACCACCTGGTTTACCGCCAACTAAACATGCCTGATCACTGTATTTGACACCTTTACAAATAGTTACACCCAGGCAATGTTTGATTTGTTAAAAAAAAAGGGGAATATTGACAAATATGGGGCCGAAGTTTGCCTCATCAGCAGTCTTACCTCATTTACGATGAAGATGTAACATAACACTTTCTATGAACTTGTCTCCATTATCTTGTTCTTATCGTTTTACGGACTAATTAAATGATTACATCAACATTTTTAAGTAATTTTTTTATTTCGAAAGTTATTTCTCTACGTCTCCCACGTATTGTTACTACCAGAAATTATTTTCGGTGCCTTCCATGCTATCATTTTGTTAACGAAGCACGTACGTATTGAGGAAGTAGATCTACATGAAAACTCTGCAATTCACAGAGGCAGAAGGTTCATCGAGCCACTGTCAAACAATTTTTCTTACCGTTTCACTCCCGAACAGCGCGCGGGAAAAAAAGAACAGCTCTTATTTTATTACGATTGTAATTTTTCCCTATGTAATTGGGCGTCAACAGAATATTTTTACATTCGGAGGAGAAAGTTGGTGATAGAAATTTCGTGAAAGATGTGAACAGTACTCGGGAAATGTCGCTTAAGGGTCTCGGAAATCGTCTCCTTTACAGGTAGCCTAATGTTTCACAGATTTCTGCCAATAAATAAGGGTCGTTTGTTTCGCCACTACTATAGTTAAGACTGCGTATTAGTTTCACTGCATCTCTCTTCGCAAGGAAACCGTACGTATTTGACTCTTAGGACTGGTTACAGAGATACATACATCCGCTTTTGTTCTGTACTGCAGAAGCCATCGCACTTAATTATTCTGTCTCATAGTGACGAGTTGTCTAAGTCAGTTTTCCCTAGAGCCCCGCATCGAGCTGTCTTTTTCATAGACAATAGCATCTCGGGCAATCAAAAGAGGTAGTACAATGGCTAAGACATTGCATTCGCATTCAGGAAGAGCAGGTTTCAAATCCCCGTCCCGCCACTCAAATTTACGTTGTTCTTTCTGGCAGATGGCGGGAGGTTTCCTTCCAAAATGGCACGACCGATTTCGTTCCCAATCTATATCCAGGCCGAACATTTGCTCCGTTTCAAGTAAGATGTACTTTATTTACACGTGTGAGAGTGTTACTCGCGCTTTTCGATAGATCGCTTATGTACATTCTAAAACAAGAAAACCGACGCACTACGAAGGAATTATGCGAATGGGACGGAAATCAGTAGATGTGATCTGCATGTATACACAAACTAGTGATTACAATTTCAGATAGAATGGTTGATTTATTCAAGAGAAAGAGCTCAACAAATTAAGCAATTCAGTAACGGGTTGGTCCACCTCTGTCCCCTATGCAAGCACTTATTTCTACATCTACATCTACATTTATACTCCGCAAGCCACCCAACGGTGTGTGGCGGAGGGCACTTTACGTGCCACTGTCATTACCTCCCTTTCCTGTTCCAGTCGCGTATGGTTCGCGGGAAGAACGACTGTCTGAAAGCCTCTGTGCGCGCTCTAATCTCTCTAATTTTACATTCGTGATCTCCTCGGGAGGTATAAGTAGGGGGAAGCAATATATCCGATACCTCATCCAGAAACGCACCCTCTCGAAACCTGGCGAGCAAGCTACACCGCGAAGCAGAGCGCCTCTCTTGCAGAATCCGCCACTTGAGTTTGTTAAACATCTCCGTAACGCTATCACGGTTACCAAATAACCCTGTGACGAAACGCGCCGCTCTTCTTTGAATCTTCTCTATCTCCTCCGTCAACCCGATCTGGTACGGATCCCACACTGATGAGCAATACTCAAGTATAGGTCGAACGAGTGTTTTGTAAGCCACCTCCTTTGTTGATGGACTACATTTTCTAAGGACTCTCCCAATGAATCTCAACCTGGTACCCGCCTTACCAACAATTAATTTTATATGATCATTCCACTTCAAATCGTTCCGCACGCATACTCCCAGATATTTTACAGAAGTAACTGCTACCAGTGTTTGTTCCGCTATCATATAATCATACAATAAGGGATCCTTCTTTCTATGTATTCGCAATACATTACATTTGTCTATGTTAAGGGTCAGTTGCCACTCCCTGCACCAAGTGCCTATCCGCTGCAGATCTTCCTGCATTTCGCTACAATTTTCTAATGCTGCAACTTCTCTGTATACTACAGCATCATCCGCGAAAAGCCGCATGGAACTTCCGACACTATCTACTAGGTCATTTATTTATATTGTGAAAAGCAATGGTCCCATAACACTCCCCTGTGGCACACCAGAGGTTACTTTAACGTCTGTAGACGTCTCTCCGTTGATAACAACATGCTGCGTTCTGTTTGCTAAAAACTCTTCAATCCAGCCACACAGCTGGTCTGATATTCCGTAGGCTCTTACTTTATCAGGCGACAGTGCGGAACTGTATCGAACGCCTTCCGGAAGTCAAGAAAAATAGCATCTACCTGGGAGCCTGTATCTAATATTTTCTGGGTCTCATGAACAAATAAAGCGAGTTGGGTCTCACACGATCGCTGTTTCCGGAATCCATGTTGATTCCTACATAGTAGATTCTGAGTTTCCAAAAACGACATGATATTCGAGCAAAAAACATGTTCTAAAATTCTACAACAGATCGACGTCAGAGATATAGGTCTATAGTTTTGCGCATCTGCTCGACGACCCTTCTTGAAGACTGGGACTACCTGTGCTCTTTTCCAATCATTTGGAACCTTCCGTTCCTCTAGAGACTTGCGGTACACGGCTGTTAGAAGGGGGGCAAGTTCTTTCGCGTACTCTGTGTAGAATCGAATTGGTATCCCGTCAGGTCCAGTGGACTTTCCTCTGTTGAGTGATTCCAGTTGCTTTTCTATTCCTTGGACATTTATTTCGATGTCAGCCATTTTTTCGTTTGTGCGAGGATTTAGAGAAGGAACTGCAGTGCGGTCTTCCTCTGTGCAACAGCTTTGGAAAAAGGTGTTTAGTATTTCAGCTTTACGCTTGTCATCCTCTGTTTCAATGCCATCATCATCCCGGAGTGTCTGGATATGCTGTTTCGAGCCACTTACTGATTTAACGTAAGACCAGAACTTCCTAGGATTTTCTGTCAAGTCGGTACATAGAATTTTACTTTCGAATTCACCGAACGCTTCACGCATAGCCCTCCTTACGCTAACTTTGACATCGTTTAGCTTCTGTTTGTCTGAGAGGTTTTGGCTGCGTTTAAACTTGCAGTGAAGCTCTCTTTGCTTTCGCGGTAGTTTCCTAACTTTGTTGTTGTGCCACGGTGGGTTTTTCCCGTCCCTCACAGTTTTACTCGGCACGTACCTGTCTAAAACGCATTTTACGATTGCCTTGAACTTTTTCCATAAACACTCAGCATTGTCAGTGTCGGAACAGAAATTTTCGTTTTGATCTATTAGGTAGCCTGAAATCTGCCTTCTATTACTCTTGCTAAATAGATAAACCTTCTTCCCTTTTTTTATATTCCTATTAACTTCCATATTCAGGGATGCTGCAACGGCCTTATGATCACTGATTCCCTGTTCTGCGCTTACAGAGTCGAAAGGTTCGGGTCTGTTTGTTATCAGTAGGTCCAAGATGTTATCTCCACGAGTCGGTTCTCTCTTTAATTGCTCGAGGTAATTTTCGGATAGTGCACTCAGTATAATGTCACTCGATGCTCTGTCCCTACCACCCGTCCTAAACATCTGAGTGTCCCAGTCTATATCTGGTAAATTGAAATCTCCACCTAAGACCATAACATGCTGAGAAAATTTATGTGAAATGTATTCCAAATTTTCTCTCAGTTGTTCTGCCACTAATGCTGCTGAGTCGGGGGGTCGGTAAAAGGAGCCAATTATTAACCTAGCTCGGTTGTTGAGTGTAACCTCCACCCATAATAATTCACAGGAACTATCCACTTCTACTTCACTACAGGATAAACTACTACTAACAGCGACGAACACTCCACCACCGGTTGCATGCAATCTATCCTTTCTAAACACCGTCTGTGCCTTTGTAAAAATTTCGGCAGAATTTATCTCTGGCTTCAGCCAGCTTTCTGTACCTATAACGATTTCAGCTTCAGTGCTTTCTATCAGCGCTTGAAGTTCCGGTACTTTACCAACGCAGCTTCGACAGTTTACAACTACAATACCGATTGCTGCTTGGTCCCCGCATGTTCTGACTTTGCCCCGCACCCGTTGAGGCTGTTGCCCTTTCTGTACTTGCCCGAGGCCATCTAACCTAAAAAACCGCCCAGCCCACGCCACACAACCCCTGCTACCCGTGTAGCCGCTTGTTGCGTGTAGTGGACTCCTGACCTATCCAGCGGAACCCGAAACCCCACCACCCCATGGCGCAAGTCGAGGAATCTGCAGCCCACAAGGTCGCAGAACCGTCTCAGCCTCTGATTCAGACCCTCCACTCGGCTCTGTATCAAAGGTCCACAGTCAGTCCTGTCGACGATGCTGCAGATGGTGAGCTCTGCTTTCATCCCGCTAGCGAGACTGGCAGTCTTCACCAAATCAGATAGCCGCCGGAAGCCAGAGAGGATTTCCTCCGATCCATAGCGACACACATCATTGGTGCCGACATGAGCGACCACCTGCAGATTCGGTTGGAATTGGTTGACATAGTTGATGGATGTTCTGTTGAGCCATGTAGTGCCAAATTCTATCCAATTGGCGCATTACATCATCAAAATCCCGAGCTGGGATATTGCTCCAAACGTTCTCAACCGGGCAGAGACCCGGCGACCTTGCTGGCCAAGGTAAGGTTTGGCAAACACGAACACAAGCAGTAGAAACTCTAGCCATGTGTGGGCGGGCACCATCACGCTGAAATGAGGATGGCTTGCCATGAAGGGAAACAAAACGGCTCGTCGAATATCGTCGACTTGCCGCTGTGATGTAACGGTGCCGCGGATGACAACGAAAGGGGTCCTGCTATGAGAAGAGGTGGCACCTCAGACCATCACTCCTGGTTGTCGGCTATGCCACCGCTGTCTTGGGGGTTTCCAGACACGTCTTCGGCCTGAAGTCTCATTGAGAGAAGTAGAATTGTCTTCAGTGATGAATCCCGCTTCGAAATAAGCCCCGATGACCAACGAAGACCAGTCTGAAGACGCCCCAAACAGCGGTGGGATACCAACCTGACTGCCGCCCGCCATACGGCCCGACAACCAGGAGTGATGGTCTGGGGTGCCATTTCATTTCATTGCAGGACCCCTTTGGTTGTCATCCGCAGCTCCCTTACAGCACAGCGGTACGTCGACAATGTTCTAAGATCCATTTTGTTTCTCTCCTTGGCTTAGATTTCAGCATGATAGTGCCCGCCCACACACGGCGAGAGTTTCTACTGCTTGTCTTTGTGCTTTCCAAACCGTACCTTGGTCGGCAAGGTCGCCGGATCTCTCCCCAATTGAGAAAGTTTGTAGGGCCCTCCAACCAACTCTGTGGACAGAATTTGGCGCGATATCCTTCAGCAGGACGTCCAACAACTCAGTCAATCAATGCCAAGCCGAATAAGCGTTTGCATAAGGGCCAGTGGTGGACTAATGCGTTATTCACTTGCTCAATTTGTAAAGCTCTTTCTCTTGAATAAATTATCCATTTTTTTCTGAAATTGAAATCATTTGTTTGTCTGTGTATGTACGTCGCACCTATCGACTTCCAATCGGATACTTCCTTCATGGTGCGTCTTTTTGTGCATTAGAGTGTATACTGATATGAGCGTATGCATGGTACATCGCTTGCTACATGGGCGTACTTTCGTTCGTGATCAACTCTCCTAGGCAGGAGACAGTAGTGGCGTCCATAAGTTCTCTACAACACCAGAAGATGGTGTGTATATTCTTACAAAATAAGTAGCTTTCGACGCGACATTAGTCTGTGGAGGGCGGGCTGCGATCAGTAGCAAGATTGTGATTCTTGAGTTTCTCCCGGCGTATTTGATAATCAAAATATCCACGGGTGTGCTGCCGGTCTATAGTGTCCAACGGGCACTATAGACCGGCAGCACACCCGTGGATATTTTGAGTTGCAAGATTCCTCGGAGCATATGAAATTCATAAAGTAGTCCAGAATATCCAGGACTCACTGCTCCATCTTCAAAGTCTGGGAATTGAGGTGTCTTTCCACTGGGTACCCAGGCGCATAGGCTTTTTAAGGAACCCTAAATGGCAAATGTAGCAGCCTAGGCGGCATGTCACCATAATCAGTTTAACGTGCCCTCTCCGTACATGCTATCACCTCATTGCTGAGTTGTAGTGTCATGTGTAGATGGGAAGAAGATTGGTGGCTGGCAGTTATAGACAATAAGCTCCATCTAGTAAAGTCAACAGTTCGGTCATGGCGTACTTCCTTCCAGTCACGCAGACGGGAAGAGGTCGTTCTTACTAGCCTTCGCTTCGGACACAGCCCTACGACGCATGGCTTCTTGCCCCTGTGGTAGGACCCTCCAATGTGTAATGCTTGTGGCGTACAGATCGCAGTGTGCCACAGTTTAGTTTACGAGATGGCCGTAGCAAATTTTTCCTTCAAATTTGTCCTCTGCTTTAACTGACCATGACGTGATTGTGGTACGATTTTTAAGGTTCTGTGAAATGTCCGACTTATTCCCTAAAATTTGAGGGAGAAGTTTTTAATGTGTTACCTTGGTGGGTGGATCATCCATGTGTTTTTGTAAGTGAGCAGGCAGCCACATATCCCAGTGAAATTAATTTAGCTTTCCTCTTCTATCACTTGCGTTTCAATTCACAATTTTAGAACATACGACTATTCATGATATGTAGCGAATATGAGATAATGTGATTATGCGGGTGACCGTGGTGAGATTGTGTGAGAATAAGTGCAACTGTGTCAGATTGCCTCTTTCATCTTTTATAACATTTTCGACGTTTTAACCACTTTCGTTCCTACTAATTTTCGTGAGGGCCCTTATAACCTCGCCGTTGAACGCCACTAAACTACAGACCGAGCAGCAGCATTCAAAACATGCCTCGTAGGCCTTAGATCTTTAGGTCGAGCTGCTCACTTCGTTCGCCAAGTTGGTGGTTTCAGACGACATTCGTCCGCGAGGAGAGTTCCGTCTGCTGATATTTTACCATCTCCCCCCTCGCAATTTTACTTGCTGACTACGCGTAAAAACGATGTAGTTAAATGTTAGAATCCGCTGTTAACTTATACAACACACAGCTTTACGGCAAAAAGTGTAGTTGTGCGTAACGTCGCGATGTGTTTCTGAATCCTATATTCCAAGTAGCCTGTGTTTCATCGTGTATTATGTTTGTCTACTATCTCTTTACGAGGAAGCAGATGTATAATGTTAATTTTAGTCTAGATTAGCTTTGACAGCAGAACGTTCCTCGCGTAAATGAAACCAGGACTCGATCCACTGCAGCTATGCAGTATACCAGTGCTCCTATCATCTGCTTTGTATAATGGAAACTGCAGACCTATGAAAAATGTAAATTATTATGCTTAAACCTACCAGGTAACTGAAAGATGTAGTAGCTAAGCGTAACATGCATGAAGAAGGGACGTGAATCTGCAGAGGGTGGCATTTCTCCAGCCCGCTTATATCTGGGGCTGTAAAACGCAGCGAAGATGGGTCACTGGACCCGTTATCGGAAATACCGTTGTTGCATCGGGCATTTAGTAGTATCTGTGGTTCGTGCTAAAACACTGGTACTTTCAAACAATATGAATAAAATTGTGGTTTGAGACAGAAACAACTGGGGCTCCAAGGGTTAAATAGATCAGTGCAAATGTCGTGGTGGTCGCTGTGAAAGGGACACGGGCGATTCCGCGTTCCTAATCGTTGACAGATCCGAATTTGGCATACATCCATGTTGCTTTCGTCGTGGGCCGTTAAACGATAATGTCCCCGCTATTTATTTTATTGACTTATTTTTGAGATATGCAGTGACTAAATGCATATTTGCAACCGTTATCTGCACGCTCCCCCCCCCCCCCCCCCCTCTTCTTTTTCTTTCCTTTTAGATACCACTCCTATGGAGCAGCGGGAAATAGCACACTGATGTCCATAGTTGTTCCAATACCAGAAAGTGTTTAGTGTTTACCCGTCATACCGTGCCATTTGTTTACGTTTCCATGGTAACGTCTGCAAGCTTACGCTACAAACACGGCCTGGGCGTGCGGCGCTCCCACTCCACACGAGAGTGTCGTGGGCACACAATCGTAACCATGTCATAAAAATCAATGGTCGCTCGTATCTAAATACACAGACAGCACCGTCATTACGCCGTTACATTTAGCGTACCATTTCCCACTTCCTTTTCTGTCCATGACGAACTTTTTTGTAGACGTGATAGTCGTTGTACTATATTATCAGTTATGTCGAACTAAGAAGTTGTTCCTTAGTTGTCTAGATACTAAGAGCTGGAGATTTTCGCAAGTAAAATATAAATTAAAAAAACTGTAAATCGTAAGTTACATATTGAATGTTATCAAAAAGCATGACACGGCACTGACAAAAATATCAAGATACAGTTTCAGACAAAGAAGTTACGCTAGAATTATGAACATGAATGGAATGTAGAAAATTTGTGCGCTAATTTGATAAAATGTAAATAATGCCAACAGAGTGCGTTTTTACTCTGACCATCAATGCTTCAGCTACAGAGCTTTGCGATACCCTTAATGAAAGCAGTGTGTGAACTCTGCGGGAAGTGAGTGCAGCCCTTCTTATAATGTTTCTCCCAGCTCGAAGAGGGCATGAAAAAGGCGACTGCAAGCAACTACGCTTCCCATAAGATTGCATATCAAACACTCGCTACAACTTTAGACTCGGAGATAGTGAGCCTCTATATGTAGGGATTTGTTTGATGTTAATGATATTTGTTCACAGGACGAGCCCTATATGATCCAGCGCTGTTGTAGTATTGTATAAACGTTAAGCATGTCATTCCCGTAGACCTGCTTAGTTATAGTGGAAGGACATGGAGTTATGGGCGTCCAAGAAATTTTTCGGGAGGGGGGACGGAGGCGGTAAGACTTGAAAGCTGCCATTTATTATTATATCCCAGAGAAATGGTAGTTATCTACTCAGTATTTGTTCTATATATATTACATTGCTACATGAAAAGTAAGCATGGTTTCGTGCTTACGTTCAAAGTAAACCTTTTTGTGTTATTAAAATGATCATGCATGTGAAACATTTTTTGAAGCTGATGATCTAAAATTATATCCTTTCAAGATTTAATCTGACTCATGTTCAACAAAAGGATCAGTAAGTTAGGAAATAAAGCATAAAACATTTACAAAAGATATTTTTATTCATGTATGAAAAATGTTAAAGTGACATTGAATATGAATATTACGAAGTAGGAAAAAATCGTTACGAGAATGCTGTTGGTTATAAACAAAAATAACCAGGCATGAATAGCCTTTGACTGATCTTTCTCGAAAGTGAAACTGCAGAGAAATTTCAAAAATGCTTCTACGCTGTTATCTGAAACTCTGCTTACAAAAAAAAATACATCCATTCACATTCACAAAAACGCAATTTCGATCATATCAAGTTCAAGTTCACAAATTCCAGTTCGAAATAATATAGTAGTTTTCCTAAAAAGAAATGCTGAAGGAAAGAATAACATTGAAAAACTACATGTGATAGGAAACTACACAAAATGTAATATTACATGTGATCTTGTGTGAAAACTAATCAAAATCGCAGAAGCTGTTGCCCAAATTTGTCAATGATTAAGTGCGTAAAATCAAGTTTTTTTTCAGTCACTTTCCTTATGCGAACGCTTGGCATGTATAGCTCACATAACCTGTTTTTACTCATTGTAGAACATAACCAGTTTCACTCTTCCTAGAGTACTGAAGAATCGGTCAGCTGTGCATGTAGTAACGGGCAAGGCAAGAGCAGTTAATACAGCCTTTTCAATAAAAGGAAAATCTCTGTATTTTTATCAATAATATCAGTGATTGGTATTTTATAGGTATCACTCAAGTGACAAGAGAAATGGGATAGCGATATGCACATATACAGATGGCGGTAGTATAAGGTACACAAGTTACAGGAGGACAGTGTATTGGCGGAGATGTCATTTGAACTTAGGTGATTCATGTGAAAAGGTTTCCGGCGTGATTTTGACAGCACGACTTTGAACACTGAATGGTAATTGGAGCTAGACGTATGGGACATTTCACTTCGGATATCGTAAGGGAATTCAGTATTCAGAAATCCACAGTCAAGAATGTGCCGATAATGCCAAATTTCAGGTACTACCTCTCACTACGGACAACGCAGTGGCCTACTACCTTCACTTACTGACACATAGTAGCTACGTTTCCGTAGAGCTGTCAGTGCTAACAGATAAACAACACTGCATGAAATAGCCGGCCATAGTGGGCGAGCGGTTCTAGGCGCTACAGTCTGGAACCGCGCGACCGCTGCGGTCGCAGGTTCGAATCCTGCCTCGGGCATGGATGTGTGTGGTGTCCTTAGGTTAGTTAGGTTTAAGTAGTTCTAAGTCAAGAGGACTGATGACCTCAGATGTTAAGTCCTATAGTACTCAGAGCCATTTGAACCATTTTGAACTGCATGAAATAATTGCAGAAATCAATGTGAGACGTACGACGAACATATCCATTAGGACAGTGCGGTGAAATTTGGTACGGCAGCAGACGACCGAGCACGACATCGCTTGCAGCGCATCTCCTTGGTCGTGACCATATCGGTTGGACCATAGACAACTGAAAAACCGTGGCCTGGTCAGACGAGTCTCGATTTCAGTTGCTAAGAGCTGATTGTCGGGTTCCGAGTGTGGCGCAGAGCCTGCGAAGCCGTGCACCCAAGTTGTCAAGAAGACACCGTGCAAGCTGGTTGTGATTCCATAATGGTGTGGGCTGTATTCACAGGGAATGGACTCGGTCCTTTGGTCCAACTGAACCGATCATTGACTGGAAATGGCAATGCTCGTCTACTTGGAAACCATTTGCAGCCATTTATGGACTTCATGTTCCCAAACAACCGTGGAATTTTTATGGATGACAGTGCACCATGGTCACCAGGCCACAATTGTCTACTATTGGTTTGAAGAACATTTTGAATAATTCGAGTGAATGACTTGGCCAGCCAGGAATCCCATCGGACATTTATGGAATATAATCGAGAGGTCAGTTCGTACACAAAGTCCTGCACCTGCAACACTTTCACTATTGTGGACGGCCATACAGGCTGCATGGCTCAGTATTTCAGCAGGGGACTTCCAGCGACTTGTTGGGTCCATGCCACGTCGAGCTGCGGCATTACGCTTGGGGAAAAAGGTGTCCGACACTGATGTCAGGAGGTATGCAATAAGTTATGTGACTTCAGTTTATGCTGTCATTGACCAAAAATCATACCACAGTGATGCTTCGTGTAAGATGTTATCAATATTGCAATATTTTTGAGCCGCATTGGCTAAGGAAACAGTTTTGCCGAGGTGTAAATTATCAAGTACATACACTCCTGGCCATTAAAATTGCGACACCAAGAAGAAATGCAGATTATAAACGGGTATTCATTGGACAAATACATTGTTGTAGAACTGACAAGTGATTGCATTTTCACGCAAGTTGGGTGCATAGATCCTGAGAAGTCAGTACCCAGAACAACCACCTCTGGCCGTAATAACGGCCTTAATACGCCTCGGCATTGAGTCAAACAGAACTTGGATGGCGTGTACAGGTACAGCTGCCCATGCAGCTTCAACACGATACCACAGTTCATCAAGAGTAGTGACTGGCGTATTGTGACGAGCCAGTTGCTCGGCCACCATTGACCAGACGTTTTTAGTTGGTGAGAGATCTGGAGAATGTGCTGGCCAGGGCAGAAGTCGAACATTTTCTGTATCCAGAAAGGCCCGTACAGGACCTGCAACATGAGGTCGTGCATTATCCTGCTGAAATATAGGGTAGAGCCACGGGTCGTAACACATTTGAAATGAAATGTAACATCCACTGTTCAAAGTGCCATCAATGCGAACAAGAGGTGGCCGAGACGTGTAACCAATGGCACCCCATACTATCACGCCGGGTGATACACCAGTATGGCGATGACGAATACACGCTTCCAATGTGCGTTCACCACGATGTCGCCAAACACAGTTGCGACCATGATGATGCTGTAAACAGAACCTGGATTCGTCCGAAAAAATGTTTTGCCATTCGTGCACCCAGGTTCGTCGTTGAGTACACCATCACAGGCGCTCCTGTCTGTGATGGAGCGTCAAGGATAACCGCAGCCATGGTCTCCGAGCTGATAGTCCATGCTGCTGCAAACGTCGTCGAACTGTTCGTGCAGATGGTTGTTGGCTTCCAAACGTCCCCATCTGTTGACTCGGAGATCGAGACGTGGCTGCACGATCCGTTACAGCCATGCGGATAAGATACCTGCATCTCGACTGCTAGTGATACGAGGCCGTTGGGATCCAGCACGACGTTCCGTATTACCCTCCTGAACCCACCGATTCCATATTCTGCTAACAGTCATTGGATCTCTACCAACGCGAGCAGCAATGTCGCGATACGATAAATCATAATCGCGATAGGCTGCAATCCGACCTTTATCAAAGTTGGAAACGTGATGGTACGCATTTCACCTCCTTACACGAGGCATCACAACGACGTTCCACCAGGCAACACCGGTCAACTGCTGTTTGTGTATGACAAATCGGTTGGGAACTTTCCTCATGTCAGCACGTTGTAGGTGTCGCCACCGGCACCAACCTTGTGTGAATGTTCTGAAAAGCTAATCGTTTGCATATCACAGCATCTTCTTCCTGTCGGTTAAATTTCGCGTCTGTAGCAAGTCATCTTCGTGGTGTAGCAATTTTAATGGCCGTAAGAGTATGTCACAGCATACTAAATTTCTTGTGTGTAATTGTGGTAAGAGTAATACTGGTAGCCATTCATTGCACACCCAGATGTCAGATACGCGTAGAAAACCGCAGAGTGATCCTAATCAGTATTGTGATATGAGAAAACCCATATAACAACTTACAATGTTGGTAGAAACCTACATAGCCTTCGTCACCCGAAGTCGTATTGGTGATATCGGAAGATGTGTGTCGGAAATGAATGTTTTTCCTAAAGAGAAAGGACTGCGGGAGAACTCTCGGGGGAGTGTGAAGCTGACTGCTCTGCCGTCTACACATGCTGGAGGTATACATCCTTCTCCCACAAAAGTTGCTGACTCCCGCCGGGCCATGCCAGCCCCGAGAAATATGAATTTTCGTTTTTCCCGACTTAAGCCTACTGAAGTTCACGGGATTAGCCTCATTTCGAGTCTGAATGCCCGGACCTGGCAATAACGTTCCCTTGTTGTTAAATTAACATAATATACTAAACTAACTCACCAGCCTGCTTTACGCGGGCTACACTTCCTTCCAGCACCATGAAATGACGAAACGTATTCTTGGATGCCTTCTCGTGATGAAGCCGACAAAGCTGCTGGTAAAGCGAGCATTAAAGCCTAGCGCAGTGCACATGCTGCATCACTTGGCGTTCTGTGTAACCATACAATGCTTCAGGAAGCGCTGTAGTTAGCTATTGTTGAAGGTGAGATGGGGAATTTCATTCCGCTACAGTCGGGGCGCCGCTCGTAGCCAACTTTGTAACAATACTTCCAAGAAGCCAATTAAGGAAGTCGGCACGGCACAGAAGAGCAGTTTTCTTCCGCCATCGTTTGATCCGCAGTACAGCAGCGTGTTCATTATTATGGAAGGGAGAACGACTGACAAACGAATGTAGCCCGCGCTCTACTGTCTGGTGTTACACTTCTAAAGATAAGATGGTAATTGCTATAGTACTTTCTCACTGCGATCAGCCAGATAATTTGACAATTGGTTAAACCACTTCTAGAAGTGTGCCATATTTCTGTAATGAAAAAATGAATAAGAACTGTACTCCGGATTCCGTGGCGGAGGGGGTTGCAGAAAGTGCTCCCCTTTTACTCTCTTGCGGACTCTTATGCATGCAGGTCTACCAAAGGTATAGAACTCAACTTCAAACTGTATCATCCTGAAGACAACCGGTACAGCGTCAACCAAAGTATGTATTTGATGAATTCTGGATGGATAACGCGGTTCAGCTTCGCACTAACATGCCTGCTGTTACTATATAAGCCACGCTGGTATTCACCTGCGAACAAGGCCGGTTCAAGGTCGCGCGGAGCCCTTAGCGCGAATTCAGCAATGTGAACTTGTAGTTTCCTAATACTGTTACGTTACATCCGCATAATATTGTAACGTATATGGATGAGAATCTAGCCTTTTACGGAGAGATAGCATTAGCATTCGTAATCCATGGAGAGGAAATATTAACCCTGAGGTTTGCCGATAGACATTGTGGTTCTGTCAGACAGCAAGGGACCTGGAAGAGCATTTGAACGGAATGGCCAGTGTCTTGAAAGGAGGATATAAGATGAACATCAACAAAAACAAAACGAGGCTTATGGAATGTAGTCGAATTAAATCGGGTGATGCTGAGGGAATTAGATTAGTAAATGAGACACTTACAGTAGTAGATGAGTTTTGCTATTTGGGGAGCAAAATAACTGATGATGGTCGTTGTAGAGAGGATATAAAATGCAGACTGGCTGTGGCAAGGAGAGCGTTTCTGAAGAAGAGAAATTTGTTAACGGTATAGATTTAAGTGTCAGGAAGTCCTTTCTGAAAGTATTTGTATCGAGTGTAGCCATGTATGGAAGTGAAACATGGACGATAAATAGTTTAGACAAGAAGAGAATAGAAGCTTTCGAAATATGGTGCTACAGAAGAATGCTGAAGATTAGATGGGTAGATTACGTAACTAATGAGGAGGTACTGAATAGAACTGGGGAGAAGAGGAATTTGTGGCACAACTAGAAGAAGGGATCGGTTCGTAGGACACGGTCTGAGGCATCAAGGGATCGCCAATTTAGTATTGGAGGGAAGCGTCGAGGGAAAAAATCTCAGGGGGAGACCAAGGGATGAGTATCCTAAGCTGGTTCAGAAGGATGTAGGATGCAGTAGTTACTCAGAGATGATGAACCTTGCACAGGATAGGGTAACATGGAAAGCTGCATCAAACCAGTCTCTGGACTGAAGACCATAACAACAACAACAAGGCCAGAATGGAATTCCAGGAAGGTGACCAGATGCAGTTCGTTACTTCGGATGGATACTGAGTTCGCCTGGGTGATGATTTAATGTATTCAAATGCAGTTTCAAGTAGACAGCATTTTACCTCTGTTATATTGCGACTGGAGACCCGGGGAAGAAATGTTATTTTTTAAATGTGGAAAGCTCTCGAGAAACATTGGCTACGAAAACCAGGAAAAAATTATTAAAGGGGAAGGGGGGGGGGAGAGAGAGAGAGAGAGAGAGAGAGAGAGAGAGAGAGAGAGAGAGAGAGAGAGAGAGAGAGAGAGAATGGCACGGACTGGCATGCAGAGATCATGAACTTGGCCAGTGGTGATGATGCTAACCAAAACCCTGGTCCTATATGGGGAATGGAAGGGGAAATGAAGTTCTTCTATGGACTTGGAAAAAGAAATTTTAGACGTTCTGTAAGAAGTCATGGATACTGGAGGAGTCTTCGGTCTCAGACTGAGGAACAAGCCCGGAAACTGAGCCATAGGAAGCAGCTGATAACTGACTTTGCAGCCAACAACTGCCCACCAGAAGCCAATAACACAGCTTGGCCAAGTGCAGTTATAGTGTTTGTTTAGTTATGGGCCATTGACGCAGTGAGCTGAAGAAAGGACGCGCTCAGCTGCAGTAGCATCCCTCACACAAACTGAGCTTCGTGATGCACTAATCAAGTTTCGATCCAGTTCAAGTGAGCTTGAGACTGTTGAGAATTATTCTTTGTATGTGTAATTGTGTATGAAATTATCCAGAATGAATGTTCTCTGCTTTTACATTCCAGTTGAAATTTTCTGTATAACTCCTTCCAAACCCCCAATGCAGGTGTTGAAATGTTGATCTAGCAGTAAACCCAGGTCTTGTGCCCACAGCAAAAGGTGATGAGAGACTACAGAGAGATTATGGTAAATTTATGGCAGTCATAAAGTCAATATCTTTCGCGTTTACTACTAAAAGTATGGTATGTGAAGATTTATTTATCTGTGGCTACTGTAAAAACTAAGTCAGTAAAACTACAGTTCACAGTTGATGTTCATTAACTACACTCCTGCAGCAAGGAAATACTTCTGTTTAGACAAGTAAATAGTTTGTCAGCGATAATTCAGGTTCTAGAAGGCCCTCTCCAGCATCCCATTTACTATTTCAATGACAATGTCTTGAAATATCTAAATAACAAGTTCTCCTATCAGGATTGTTGTGATTTGCACAGTTGAATTTGGAATAAATATCTAAAAACATTCTTTTGGAGGAACATAAAAGTTTTGGCTTTCAAGGTCGAATGAGTTCTACATCTACATACATATTCCGCAATCCACCATACGGTGCGTGGCGGAGGGTACCTCGTACCACTACTAGCATCTTCTCTCCCCGTTCCAGTCCCAAACAGAACGAGGGAAAAATGACTGCCTATATGCCTCTATACGAGCCCTAATCTCTCTTATCTTCGTGGTTTTTCCGCGAAATGTAAGTTGGCGGCAGTAAAATTGTACTGCAGTCAGCCTCAAATGCTGGTTCTCTAAATTTCCTCAGTAGCGATTCATGAAAAGGACACCTCCTTTCCTCTAGAGACTCCCATCCGAGTTCCTGAAGCATTTCCGTAACACTCTCGTGATGATCAAACCTACCAGTAACAAATCTAGCAGCCCGCCTCTGAATTGCTTCTATGTCCTCCCTCAATCCGACCTGACAGGAATCCCAAACGCTAGTGGTTTATGCTGTATCTAATTGATACGAAGAGGTGGAGTACGTTAGGTAGCTCATGCGGATTTCAAAGGGAGAAAATTACAACCAATGGTCCACAGAATTCAGTATTTGGACCATTCTTGTTGCTGCACAATTTCAATCGGTAAATTATTCGAAGCAGGGGAAACTAACAGCTAGCGATGGGGGGGAGGGGGAATACAGTAAGAAAAGAACAATGATGTTCAGGGAAAGACGTGTTTAAAACTATAAGTGTAAGTCCTAATTTTTAATGCTTTGGAACATAAACGGCCTCAGTGCAGCATGTCCACAAGATAAAATCACGAAAATTGTGGAGCTAAAAATTAGTCTTTCACAAGGAAAAAAATTTGAAAGTCATTTGCGTAAACGAACTCTGGCTTACGAAAGATTCGATCTCCGTTTTAAACAAATTAAAAACATCTACAGCAGCTAACCTTTTTTGTAGGAAAACAGAACCCGTGGTGGCTCCTGTATACAACTTGTTAGAATATAAAGAAAGATACGACTTTAATTTTCTTAGTGAAGAAATTACATTTGAATGTTGCTGTGTAGAGCTAGAACAACATATTATTATTATCTCAGTATATAAGATCCCAGGTAGTGATATGACTAAATTATTTTTTGAGAAATTCCAGTGTCCTCTTCACAAATTCATAAAAGAAAAAGAGGGAAAAAATTGAAATTGCTGCTGATTTTAACGTAGATATGTCAAGTGAAACAGACTTGTCAACTAAGTTTGTTGACTTAATTTAATAATATGACTTTAGACTACATTTCAGTGATTTAACAAGAGTAAATGAGCAAACTACAATGTGTATACACAATATTTTAACAAATTATACACTACTGGCCATTAAAATTGCTACACCATGAAGATGACGTGCTACAGACACGAAATTTAACCGACAGGAAGAAGATGCTGTGGCATGAAAATGATTAGCTTTTCAGAGCATTCACACAGGGTTGGTGCCGGTGGTGACACCTACAACATGCTGACATAAGGAAAGTTGACCGGCATTGCTTGGTCACACGTTGTTGTGATGCCTCGTGTACGGGGGAGAAATGCGTACCATCACGTTTCCGACTTTGATAAAGGTCGGATTGTAGCCTATCGCGATTGCGGTTTATCGTATCGCGACATTGCTGCTCACGTTGGTCGAGATCCAATGACTGTTAACAGAATATGAAATCGGTGGGTTCAGGAGGGTAATACGGAACGCCGTGCTGGATCCCAACGGCCTCGTATCACTAGCAGTCGAGATGACAGGCATGTCATCCGCATGGCTGTAACGGATCGTGCAGCCACGTCTTGATCGCTGAGTCAACAGATGGGGACATTTGCAAGACGACAACCATCTGTACGAACAGTCCGATGACGTTTGCAGCAGCGTGGACTATCAGCTCGGAGGCCATGCCTGCGGTTATCCTTGACGCTGCATCACAGACAGGAGCACCTGCGATCGTGTACTCAATGACGAACCTGGGTGCATGAGTGGCAAAACGTCATTTTTTGGATGAATCCAGGTTCTGTTTACAGCATCATGATGGTTGCATCTGTGTTTGGCGACCTCATGGTGAACGCGCATTGGAACCGTGTATTCATCATCGCCATACTGGCGTATCACCCGGCGTGATGGTATGGGGTGCCATTGGTTACACGTCTCTGTCACCTCTTGTTCACATTGACGGCACTTTGAACAGTGGATGTTACATTTCAGATGTGTTACGACCTGTGGCTCTACCCTCCATTCGAGCCCTGCGAAACCCTATGTTTCAGCAGGATAATGCACGACCGCATGTTGCAGGTCCTGTACTAGCCTTTCTGGATACAGAAAATGTTCGACTTCTGCCCTGGCCAGCACATTCTCCAGAGCTCTCAGCAATTGGAAAAGTCTGGTCAATGGTGGCCGAGCAACTGGCTCATCACAATACGCCAGTCACTACTCTTGATGAACTGTGGTATCGTGTTGAAGCTGCATGGGCAGCACCTGTACACGCCATCCAAGCTCTGTTTGACTCAATGCTGAGGCGTATGAAGGCCGTTATTTCGGCCAGAGATGGTTGTTCTGGGTAGTGATTTGTCATGATCTATGCTCCCAAATTGTGTGAAAATGTAATCACATGTCAGTTCTAGAACAATGTATTTGTCCAATGAATACCCGTTTATCATCTGCATTTCTTCTTTGTGTAGCAATTTTAATGGCCAGTATCGCACATTTAATGACATTACCAAATTTTCTTTAGATCCTGGTATCTCGGATCACTCTGCTTTACTTATTGAATTACTAAAGATAAATAAGGAAAATGTAAAGAGATGTTTCATGAAAAGACAGTTCAGTGAACTTGTTCTGTTGTAGATAGAGACAGGTAAGTTGGTCATTACAACATGAAAGCTCATGTTTAAAAAATTGATAAGTTTTTAAACAGATTTTTACATATTTTCAATGAAACTTTCCCACCTGGAGTCTGTCGTAGAAAGACAAGTAATAAACTAAAGTTACTGGCATAATAATAGCTAGTAATAGAAAGAGACAACTACACGCTGAGCTGAAATCCAATAACAGAACTGAGTTCTTTAAATCTTATTAAAAATATTTAGGAATGTTGTACAAGCAGCAAAGGAAGTGGTAAATGCCATACTTAGCAAAAACCACAGAAATAAATCCAAGGCAGTATGCACAGTTGTCAGATCTGAACTTGAAATCAATCCTAGCCACCAGGAAATTTCTAAAATAAAGATACAAGACATAATTGTAAATTCTGCTCAAATATCAGAACATTTTAACCAGTATTTTATAACAGTAGCAAAATCTGATGTTGATGTAGATGTAACTCATATCAAGATAATGTAAATTTATTTGTGTCAACTCAGAGAAAGAATGGGACTCTTATTAAATTTGACAAAGTAACAGTAAAATATGCAAAAAATAGTATATTAAAAGTAAAAAATAAAAATTCAATGGGATGGGACGAAATACCTGTTAAAGTCATCACAGTACCTTCAAATATAATAGCACATCCACTCTCTGAAATAATTAATAAATCACTTGAATCAGGCTACTTTCCAGACATTCTAAAATATCTGGAAGTGAAACAATTATTTAAAAAAGACTTTAAATAAGATGCAGGAAATTACCACCCAATTTCCCTTATTCCTGTGTTCTCTAATATATGGAATGATCCTTGCAATAAAAATTCAAAATTTGTCACAAATTGAACGTAACTGAAAAAAAAAAATCAGTTTGACTTCCAGAAAGGTGAAAGTACAATTTATGCAATTAATGAATTCATAAATAAACTTAGTTCCATCTTAGATAAACCACAAAAAGTTGCAGGGATCTTCTGTGACTCACCCAAAGCATTCGACTGTGTGCACCACTCCCTATTATATAAAATGCAAAAATACAGAATTACAGGCAGTGCTGTAGAGTTGTTTGTTATATTTGACAGGGACAGAGAAGGGTAGTCACATCAGACAGGGGAAAATACTCCTCAAAATGGAGAACTGTCTCAAAGGGATACCACAAGGATCATTTCTACAGTAAATAATTTTTCTTTTTTACATAAGTGACTTACACGTAAATATAAATCATCATTCAGTTTTATTCGCTGATGACACATCAGTACTGATATAAAATAAAAATGCAGAAGAAATTAGCAAAAATGTCATAAAAACTCTAGAAAGTGTGTGTGTGTGTGTGTGTGTGTGTGTGTGTGTGTGTGTGTGTGTGTGTGTGTGTGTGTGTGTGTGCGTGCGTGTGTCCACTACTAAGAGACATAACCATACTAAGTGTTCCCTCACCGTATTTGTATGATATAATTCTTTTCATAAATAATAATCCAGAATTGTTTGCTCCAAATAACTTCCAGCATATTTATGATACTAGAAATAAAGAACGTTTCATATTTCCTACTCACGGACCCCACAATATATAGGAATGAAAATATACAATAAGTTAAAAAACACAGATTTTCAAGGGATTGAAAGTGGTTCAGTAAAAAGAAAATTATATAGCACTCTGGTACAAAAATTCTATTAATCTGTTGATGAATTTTTTAATGTCGATCTGACCATTTGAGCAGGATAGAAATAAGTAGTGCATATATTCAAATATTTCATTCTAGTAAATGTTGTATTCTGTGTATAGTCTATTATATTTATAAGCTCAATGAGTCTCCTGTAGTGTAAATCAGTGATTTACCATGTATGTTATGGGACAATAAAATTCTGATTCTGAGTCTGTTTTTATATTAGGTATGATACATAATTATCAATAGTAACAGAACATGAGGGAAGGGAAATGTGTAAAACTGAATGTTAAAAACTCCAGGACATGAGTGTTAATCAAAACTTGAAACTGAAATTAATATTTTAAAGATGTTCTCAGACACACAGTCCCTGTTATCATATACTGATTAGCAGCAGTTGTCCTTTGCTCACGCTCTCAGGACTGTAGAAACATACTGTGTGGCTGCCAATCACTGCACAGTTCTGGTGACCTCAGAAAACTGGATGTGTGTTGTAATTCATTGTTTTGATAATGACATGAACATTTCCTATTCAGGAGGACCAAGTCTCAATTTCTAGTCCAGATAAAGGTGTTCATTCTTTCCGCGCCCTACACGAGACTGGAATAATAGAGAATCGTGAAGGTGGTTCAATGTACCCTCTGCCAGGCACTTAAAAGTGATTTGCAGGGTATCCATGTAGATGCAGTGTTACTAAATCATGTTAACTGAATTCCTGGGTGGTTTTCTGTATGTGGATGCAACTGATTATTCCAAAACTCTTCTGTTCAGTTACAAATATATGCACACAGAAAATGTGATCAGTAGCCCGTGATTACAGAATTATATGACTCACAAAAAGATAGTGGCCATATGTCCATGAATGGACATACACAGCAGCAGACTGGGGCAAGCTGACCATGAAAATGGAAGGAGGATCATCTATACATCAAAGACAGAAGCAGCTTCTATGCCTTAGTGGTATAAACTTTGGATAAAATATGACTTATTATGGCACTGACCTTGCACATTGTCACCATAAGGCCTGACATGATATCAAAAGTGTGTAGAATGAAACAATGGCTGTGTAGACAAATGATGATAGGATATACCTGTGTAGATGATTTTTCTGAATCCTTTTTATTTTTCCTTTATAATCAAAGTATTTTCAGTTGTACAGTTTGTTTTAATTACTGAATGGGGCAATAAAGTAACTAGCACAATAGTGTTGAATTTGAGAATGGTATTCAAATTACCATCTTGCTATTCTGATTTAGGTTTTATGTGATAAAAATGACATACCTAATTTGCTTTATCACCCTGCCTCTTTTGGAGATCTTTACAACCTCATCATTGACAGGATATCAAACCCAAATCTTCCTCTGCTTTTTTTAAAATTCATGAGCATAGTGATAATGAAAGATAACTTGTGAAAATAGTTTTTCCACTGTGGATTATGGCACCAAGATGTGATCTTACAATGCAGTTCTTTAGTGCTTAGAATTGTGTGTATCACTACTCCAAAATAATCTAAAAATAAATGTAAAATTTTTAAGGCATCATATGACTAGAAAACAGTAACTTTATCACAACATTGGACGTGAATTATTTGACAAAATTCAGGTGGTTAGGTGGTTTTTTCCCATTTTTAAATGTGTGAATTCTGTCATTGTATCTATGTTAAACGTGTGGTTTTATCAACCAAATAAGAACTTGGTAGACCATGTTATTTGGTGTTTCTTTGTACTTACAACTGTATTTTTTGGGTCTATTAATTGATTCTCTTGGGAAATATTTGTGCTCATACCACTATTAGGAGTTTTTGTGTGAATAAATAATTCAAATTTAGAGAATATATATTATGGCTCTTCTGAAACCTCGTTTCAGAAAACATATCCTGAGTTAAATTGTTTTGTAATAGTATGAGAGATGGAGGAGGGGAATCGGCAGTGGTAGTGTTGCCAGCTGCCACAAATGAATGACGGAATAATGCAGTCACTCATTTGCTCTTTCTGGTTCCATGTAATGTATTGGTAACTTAATGTGTCACTTACTTACATTAACCACATGTTGTAACTCCACATTTAAATAGGTTTTAACAGTGTGTGAAAAGATTGTGTTCATCTTTTCTTTGCAGAACTGATATCAGGAGTGGGGCAGGGTGCTACAGAACCTCAGGAACAACCAGAGGGTACAGTATCAGTAGCACCTGAAGTTGATGAAACTCATGAATTGGGTCATTCACGAAACTCTTCCAATACGAGCCAAATGAGTCGTGCCTCGGGATACAGCTCTCTAAATAGCCAGTCCCAACACAGTAGACAAAGCAGTTCTGGTGACTCGGGACACATACGGTATGTATTATGTTTAGTGAGTAGTACTGATTGTGCTCAGTCATATTTGAGTGAATCAATAATATTTGAGTAACCAGTAGGAATATGTGTTACGTGTATTACATGCATAAGAGTGCTGTGTGTATTTACTTCACACTTAGAATTACAAATAGCCTTCATATTTTCCATATATGATCTGTACATGAGAAGAGATGGATGCTTTCCTTAAGAAAAGCATATGTAATTCAATAATAAGTTTGTACTAATCTTTATCTGATACTAGTAGCTAAGTTCTTGTATTAAATTTGGAATAAATATATGCACAAATGATGTGGAGCTGATGTCACTTTTGATCTAGATGGCGATAGCTGCACATAAAAATAGAAATCTTGCATTTGAACATAATATTGCAACTTGAAAATACTGTCCCTATGAATTTTGTTAAGATTTTGTTCATGCCTGATCTTGCATTTCTTTCGTTGTTATTTGATCCTTTTTAACAGTTAAAGTAACATTTTGCTACTAGTGGCCTACATTACTTCAAGAAAATGACTCTTACTGATTGTCCCATAAGGGAACTTCATAAGGAACAGTAAAGAATATTTGTGCTTATTTACAAACATGAAGCATTAATATACCAACATTGGCTTTAGCAGAGGTTGGAAGAAGTTACTTTGTTTGTGGGTTGGAGAAATAATAGGGAGTGGGGTAAGGGGAGGGGAGAGATGGGGTAGGAATTTAAGACCATAAGCAGATCATCATTTGTGTGCTAAATGGTGGTAGATAGAAGATACTGTAAAACACGTATTTTACAAGTATATATATTGACTTGTCAGACTAGGTTATTGGTGGCTGCATCAGTGTATTGCACTGATCTTCAAGCTGTGTATTGTTCTCAGTTGATAATTCTCAAGATTCTGCAGTTTGTATATCATGTAGACTCAAATATAGTGTAGCACCCTCTGAAGATTCATTTATGGCTCAACACTGCACTCATTACTGGGGCCATATAATAAATACAGGGAGGGGGGGGGGGGGGGGGAAGAAAATTTATAGTTGAGGTTACTAATCTGTAGTAGTGTTGTGACATTGGGTTAGGTGATACTGGTTTTAATCATGCTACAGATCATAATTTTCATTACCAGTATTTGACTGTCAAGTAGAGGAATGGTTGTAGGCCAGAGTTCATGATCAGCATGCTGTGTACCGGTGTCTTCTACTAAACCTTTCCACTAAGTCTCATGTAGGGAACACATGAAACACTGTTGACTGTCTATCCGATGGATTGGGAAGCTGAGCATACCTACTTTTTTTCTGTCACCACCACCACCCACCAGAGATGAGGGATCCACTTTTTATGTTGTATATGTCAAAACCCTACAGATGACAAAATAAACAATGGCACATTCATCCTCACTTTTGAGGCTGATTCACTTACAGAAAAGGTAAAAATCATTTGTTAGTGCTGCAATGTGAAGAAGCTGTACTTTCCACTCCCAACACGGTGCTTTAAATGCCAATGCTTTGGGCATGTATCTTCCTGGTGTACAAATGACCCAGTTTATGTAGACTGTGGCCAACCCCTTGGAAAAAAATGAGCGATTATCTTTAGTCTCAATGGTATTGGCCTATTCCACTACTGTGGCCAGGTCATCAGCAGTACCTGGTGTATTTACTCCCTCATTGTTGACATCTGATAGTTACACAAATAAACTTGACCATAAGGGCAGTAGGCTGTACCCTGTTATGGTTCCTGCAGCACCAGCTTCGGAAACCACTCCCTCCACCCGGCCACATGAGCAAGATCCTCCACTGGTATCTGTCGGTGACAGGGCTCTCTCTAAGGAACCCTCTCTCCAGTAATCCACAACTCAAAGTTGTGACACAAGCCAGTGGCTGAACAAGCCATGGACTGTGGGTCCTAGGGCTGTCCACTCTTCTCCCGTTTGCACAGTAGCTAAGCCCTCAAGAGAATCTTGACTGCCACTATTTGTATTCAGGAGGACAATGGTTCAGACCTGCATCTGGCCATCCTGATTTAGGTTTTGTGTGATTTCCCTAAATTGCTTAAGGCTTTTCCTTGAAAGGCTGATTTCTTTCCTCATCCTTTTTTAATTCGAATTTGTGCTCTCTCTCTAGTAACCTCATTGTAGACAGGATATTAAACACTAATCTTCCTTCCTTTTTGAAAAAAAGTTGTGAAAGTGAGGAAGAAGAAGAAGAAGAAGAAGAAGAAGAAGAAGAAATTTCAGGAGAGGGTAACTATGATGACTCTGGTGGCACCAGATTCTCCCATGCTGTCTGACTCCATACTGATGTTTGTTGATGATGATCCACTCCCACTGGTCACAGATAGCGATTCAGGGCAGGGATCTGTCTCCTTTCACTCTTCACTCCTAACCAGGATAGCTTCAACATGAAGATCCAGTGGAAGTGCATTTGATATTGCTTTCACCTACCAGAGCAACAATATCTAATTCCCTCTTGTTTTCTTATCTGTGTTGCTCCCCAAGAAACGCGCTAGACTGGAGACCATACCCCAACTCTTTGAGGTTGCCATACATTGTTGAAATCATACTGGCCCGGAAAGTGCATCTGGAGAGTTCTGGCTTCAGAAGATGTTGTCAGTGAACCCTCCTGTACAATGTTGGAAGCATTAGCAGTGCGAGGGCAAACAACCCAGCGATCACCATTTGTAACATTTATTTACCCCTAGGCAGGGCACTTGTCTTGAGATGACCACCTTAATCCAATAACTCCCTCCCCACCACTTTTCTTACATGTAGGACGTTCAGAGTGCATCACCTCCTCTGGGGGACTGCCATTTCATGTGATAGGGGCCTTCTGATTGAGCAGCTTCTTTCTGATCTTGATCTGTCTATTCTCAATGACAGTACTGCTGCTCACTTAAGTTCCGTACATGGCACCTTTTTGACCTTATGATCTTTTCCCCCCATCTCGTGGCTTCGCCACAATAGTTGCTAAATAATGATCTTTGTGACAGTGACCACTTGTTGGTGATCCTTTCACTTCCCTGTCACTGCCTGTTGGATCAGTTACCATGTTGGGCTCTTAAATGGGCCAACTGGCAATTGTATTCTGTTGCTGTCATCTTTACCACATTTCTGTTAGAAAGTATTAACGAGTATGCGGGAAACATCTCTGGTATGATCACATGTGTCCCTGAGACTGCTGTTCCCTTTCTATAGGCCTCCTCCATTTTTGGCCAGTACCATGGTGGACCGAAGATATTGTGACAACTATTAAAATTTATCAAAGGATCCTGCAATACCTCAAGTGATCTCCTCCACAGGTAGTGCTGAGGCTCACTATTTAAACATAATAAGAAGGAATGTGGGAGTGCTACATCTCCTCTTTGGAAAGGAGTATCTCTTCATACCAGATGTGGGCCAAGCTGCATAGTCTTCTGGGCTGTCAAATATCAACAAATGTTCCAGATCTCTTCCTTCATGGTGGTGATTGTACCAATGTGTCATTTGTTACTGATCATCTTGACTCATTTTGTGACAGCATCAGCATTTTGTCCTTACCAGACTATCTTTCAAATGAATAAGAAACGAGCTGAAGATATTGCCCTATCCATCACCCCCTCCATCACACTGAATTACATAATGAACCTTTCACCAACTGGGATCTGCTTCAGGCTCTTGACTCGTTGCACTGTATGGCCCCAGGCCATGATTTGATTCATAATCAGATGATCCAACATCTGAATGTGACTCACGGGCTCCATCTGCTGTCATAGTGTTCAACCATATGTGGATAGGAGGTGTATTACCTTGAAATGGAGATATAGTGTCACCATCCCAATCTTATGGCAGACAAAAACACAATGTCCACCAAAAGCTACCAACTGACTAGCCTCAGCAATGTTATCTACAAACTGCTTGAAAGGATGGTAGGCCAGTGAATATACTGTGTTTTTATTTCACAGGATCTTTTGTCCCCACATCAGTGTAGTTTGAACGGGATCATCCATAACTGACCATCTGGTTAGGTTGGAAACAGAAATCTAACAGGGTTTCTCTAAATGGCAACACCTCATTGCGAATACTGATGTTTATTCAAAAGTGTTTATTCCACTGGTTGTTTCAGTTTAGAGTTTGTAATTACTCAGCTCCTCACGGATTGAAGACAATGGTGTCCCACAGGGTTCCATGCTGAGTGTTAAACTCTGCCTCGTTGCTATCGGAGGCTAGTGACCTTAGGACCACTGGTCACCCTCATTCTGTATATTGACGACTTTCACATTTGGTATAGCTGCTAACTGTTTCCCTGGAAGAACTCTTACCTCCAAGGTATCATCTACAGGGTCTCATCTTGGACCTCCTTCCATTACTTCCAGTTCGCCCTCATTAAAATGTGAGTCATTGTAGCATGGTACATGTTGATGCAGAAATCTGCTAGGGTACATAGCACTTGTTCATTGTTGTACAGCCCCAATTTTTGGAACTCCTTTGTAATGGTAAAAAAAAGGGCTGCCCATGTTTGTCAACTAAAGACTAGCTGCATGTGAATCTTTAATGCTCTCTGCTTCCTTGGCACTCATCCTGATTGGTCTGTGGCTTTCAGGTTTATGGTTCAGCAGCAACTTCAGCTTTGAAATTATTAGACCTAGTCCATCATCTGGAGTAAGACTCACCACTGGCGCCATCCAAACAAATCCTATAGACATTCTCCTTGCCGAAGCAGGGATCTTCCCTCTTCAGTTTTGACAGTACCGACTCTCACTCACACGATCACCATCACCGAGCGAGGTGGCGCAGTGGTTAGCACACTGGACTCGCATTCGGGAGGACGACGGTTCAATCCCGTCTCCGGCCATCCTGATTTAGGTTTTCCGTGATTTCCCTAAATCGCTTCAGGCAAATGCCGGGATGGTTCCTTTGAAAGGGCACGGCCGATTTCCTTCCCCATCCTTCCCTCACCCGAGCTTGCGCTCCGTCTCTAATGACCTCGTTGTCGACGGGACGTTAAACACTAATATCCCCCCCCCCCACGATCACCATCCAATAATTTCCTAATCATCCAATGTATCAAATTCTTCTGTGCAAGGGTTCCGACACCCTGGTAACCACCGTTGGAAAGTACCCTGAGACCTTCTGCTGGGACCTCCACCTAAGTCCCTTGAAATGAGCAATATATTTCAAGGATCTAAAGTTTGTTACACGCTTGACCTTCCAGCATCTGTTCCTCTCAGCTCGTCAGGAGTGTCAGGGTGCTGTCATACCTTAGTGACGGATCTTGCTGAGAACACGAGAAAGTTGCAATCCTACATAAGGTCAGGAAGTAGGTTGGAGGCTTCTATCCACATACTTGTAAACCAGTCCAGTCTGGTGTGGCAGTATAAGAGAGCAAAAGGAAAGATGAAGTATTAAATTTTGTGTTTAAAATTATCATTCACATAGGAGGATCATACAGACATACCATTGATTGACCGTCACACAGACTCTTGTGTGGAGGACATAGAAAAAAGTGTCTCTGGAGTTGAAAACAAGTAAGTTGCCATGTCTGGACAGAATGCCAGTTTGGTTTTACAGAGAATATTGTGTGTCATTGACCCTTTAATTAGCTTGCATTTATCGTGAATCTCTTGTCCAGCAGAAAGTTCCAAGTGACTGGAAAAAAGTGCAGGTGACTTCTGTATATAAGAAGGATAAAAGAACAGACCTGCATAGCTGCAGACCAGTATCCTTAGCATTGGCTGGCTGCAGAAATTTGAGCATATTCTAAGTTTAAATGTAATAAATTTTCTTGATACAGAACTACTTCTGTCTGTAAATAAACACAGATTTAGAAACCATCACTCGTGTGAAACTCGGCTTGCCCTTTTCTCACATGATATCCTGTGAACCACAGGTGAAGGGCAACAGGCAGATTCCAGGTTCCTAGATCTCCAAAAAACACTTGACAGTGTGAGCCACTGCAGTGGTCATCAGAGACAAAGGCAACATCAGGAGTGTGTGAGGCAATTGTGATAGGAATTTTTATGTACGTAAATGACCTGACAGATAGGGTGAGCAGCAGTCTATAACTGTTTGCTGATAATGTTGTAGTGTATGGGAAAGTATCATCTTAGAGTGACTGACTGCATGAAGATACAGGATGACTTAGACAGAATGTGTATCTGATTGGATGAGTAGCAGCTTGCTGTAAACATGGATGAAAGTAAGTTGATGTAGATGAGTGGGAAAAAATCTTGTAATGTTCAGAAATAGTATTAATGGTGTGCTGCTTGGCACATACACATTGATTAAATACCTATGTGTAATTCTGAAAAGAACTACGAAATGGAATGAGCATGTAGAGATGATAGTAGAGATGATCAATGGGTAGCTTCATTTTATTGAGAGAATTCTAGGACATGTAGCTCATCCGTAAAGGAGACTCATTCTTCACTACTGGTAGTGTGTTTGGGATCCCAACCAGGTCATATTTGAGGAAACAGTGAAGTAATTCAGAGACAAGCTGCTAGATTTGTTGCTGGCAGGTTTGATCACCACACAAATGTTTTGGAAATGCTTCATGAAATCAAGTGGGAATCCCTGGGGGAAGATGACTCTCTTTTCGTGAAACACTATTGAGAAAATATAGAGAATTGGTATTTGTGGCTAACCACACTACTGCTACCATAACAGAAGGATCTTGGAAAAAAAAGGCAAGGTCAGAGAAATTATGGCCTCTGTGGAGGCATGTACCCAGTCATTTTCCCCACACTTCCAGAGAGGGAATAACTAGTAGTGGTACAGGGTACACTCTGCCATGCACCATATTGTTGCTTGTGGAGCATGTATGTAGATGTTCATTCAGATTTACACTGATGGTTCTAAGAGCATCCATCGGTCAGGAACAACATTTGTTGCCACGAATGTGTGGTGTTTTTATGACAGGGCTAGTAGCCATTAGTAGAGATGTACATTTTATTAAACAGACCTCTGTTGACCATGCTAAATCTGTAGTGACTTAGTGAGCAGTCTCCAGACTACTGATTGGTGTTACCCTTCTATCCCTTTGATAGCTGCTATTCATGACATCTTTCTGACTTTAGTTATATTGCCTGCTCATTTCTCTCTCTCTGTGTTGTGAGTTGTGTGGGTATGCCAGGGAATGCACTGGCTGACTGTTCAGCCAGAGAAGAAATTACTCACTGAACATTCACTCTGACGATTCCAGTTGTGGGTATTTTGGTACAAACAAGATGACACCTCACTCAAAGATAAACATCTGTTGGGCTAATGTTCGCTCCAATGAACCCTGCATTATCGAGGAGACTACTGCTGCACAGTGCTTCTCCTTCCATTCCTGCCTGTAGGAACCCCCCCTCTGATTTTACCTTCACACTGGTCATACTAGATAAAACTATAGTTTTATTTTATGTAATGAACCACTCCACATGGTGGTTGCACCGAGCAACATGGTGCAGTTGTAAGCAAAACTCGGCACACTGGACTACTGGACTCGCATTTGCGGAGATAATGGTTCAAATGTGTGTCCAACCATCCTGATTTAGGTTATCTGCGATATCTGTTAATGTCTCCAGGAAAATGCCGGGATGGTTCTGTAGAAAGACAACAGCCAATTTCCTTCCCCACCCTTGAAAAAATTCATGCTTGTTTTCCATCTCTAATGACAGTGATGTCTATGGAACATTAAACCCTAATATTCCTTCTTCTTTCCATCCATCCATCCTTCCTTCCTTCCTTCCTTCCTTCCTTCCTTCAACACTTCAAGACTATAGTAGACCAACAGTGCAGTGGCTGTGGAAGGGTTGGATCCTGTCACATGCAGAGCCAGTGGGACATTTGCCTGCCCACTCCCAGCTACTGACTGCATTATTTGTTTCACTTTATTTTTATTGTCAGTATATCTGATGCCCATTACATTTATAGCTTTGTCACTTTTACTGTAGGAATTTTCTGGCTAGAATGCATTCTGTTCTCCATAATTCTCTTAAGCCTTAACTGGGTTGGTGGGGCTCGGATGCAGGTGGCATTTCTCTCGCCACAGATGAGCCATGGGAAACACCTCATCTGCTCTGACCTACATATATATACTTGCCCAACTTGTATATCTTCACTTTTCTTTAAATTATTTCTCAGCTCAAGCATCAATATTGGTTTCAGTGCCTTAATCTTATGTATTCTACATTCTTTTCTTAATTTAATCAAATTTCTGGCTGACATCACTAACTAAAGATGAACTACATCTTGACTGAAGGACTGGTGACCTTTCTATTAGTCCCTTAACCTCCAACCAACTTAAACACTTGACTTGCAAGAGAACAAAGTGTTTTCAACTATCAAGGCCTGCATCAGACTGTAAGCATCATAACACAAGTAGAGAAAAATAAGCTGAACATTAAAATTGTTTTGTCATAAAAAAGTGTGTGTGCTGTATTTGCCATTTTTTAACAGTAGACTTTAAATCACGGTAGATGATACAATGGCTGCATATTTGAGAGTTTCAGTACGTAGCTGAATGTGGCTGAAAAAATCTTACAGCATCATCCAGCAGTTTTTTGAATCTGAAGTATATTCCGATGCTTGTGCTTTGACATGTACAAAAGTCATGTTTCGCTATAAGTGCCCACAACTGGATAATATATTTATTATAATAGATTATTAAAGTGAAAGTAAATTAATTGTACTGTGAGCCATTGCAGTCATTGTGTCTGCTACACATAGAATGTAAGAGTGTGTAAAATAATAATACAATAAAGCATTAAACCCATTGCTTTTATTCAGCCCTATGGACATCAGCAACTGCTTGGAAAATGGTAAGTTATTTGTGTCACATTCAGATGTGAGGCAGATAACGAATTCTTGTGTGAAGTGTTGAAGTGTGTTCGGTAAAATTATGTGTGTCCCATACAGGATAATTTGAATGTTACCTTACTCATAATATGCAGAATGCTTGTTTTATGTAGCTGATGTGTGAGATTTTGCATTTATTTAGGTTCAGAAAGCATCTACTGTAAATGTATATTTTGACTCACATCATTTGATTGTGTGGTAGATATTGAACCCTGCTGAAAAATGAAAATGTGAATGTGCAGTGTTTACTTTTTGTCAAGAATTTTGGGAATGTTTGTAAAAATTCTTCACCCTTTTCCTGTCCAATTTATTTGTTTTATTCTACAGTGCATCTCCCTTCTCCCTAAATAAATGATCAGTTTTTGCTGTGAAATAATATAATTTCATTATTTTAAAAATGTTTCTATGTTGGTGTGCTTCATTCGCAACAGGCAGGCATGCCATCATTGTGATTGTTTTTATTGACTGTATTTCTTATTTCAATATTATTCACTTTCAACTCAATACAAGGCAATACGTTTTGAAACTACTTACATTTATAAGAGGTTATGAAGTGGGTACATTCTCATTACATACAATTGTCTTAAAGTGCACTGTCATTGTATGCTGAGTAGATGTGTATTGAATAATGTGCCAGAGTGATAAAGAACAGATATTTGATTCCAGAAAAACCTGATTTAAGACCCTCTCTGACTACTGTGATTTAGGTTTGCTAAGATATCCTTAAATCACTCAACTAAATTTTATCACAGTACCCTCAAAGTGAGTAGTGCTGATTGTGCCCACTATGCTTGTCCAATGTAAATTGTATTTGATTGATGGTGATCTAGCAATTTACAGATTATTAAGTCCAACCAAATTGTTTGTGTGGTGTTTGTCTCCTAAATAGGCATAATGCATGCTATTCCTCCTCTTCCGTAAAAATATTTTATGTTTGCCTTTTTTTTTAAAGTAGATTAGTACTCAGAAGCCATATTTTCCATAAAATCCACATGTACAATAATATTATTGACATGATTACACAAAAATAATTCACACTAGCTAAATCAGGGGACTTAAGACATCTTAAAAGTAGATTTCAAAGGCTGTCAGATGTGACATCATCCTATCATCACAAGACATTGAAAATTTGGTGGTAGATACTCAGTAGTATGTGTTTCAAGGATATTGGAATATCTGTAACGTGTAGCTTTGTGAAGAGAAGTTAACATATTAGACATCTCAGACACATGGATCAGTTTCATCATGATTTTGGACGTGTCATATTATTACATTTTAAGAACAAAAAACGTGAATCATACACATCAGTCATTTGCTATTTACAGAGCTAGTGTGACAGGGATCAGGCATGTAGCCATCCATTGTCTTATAATAGGAAACATTCCAGCATTTTCCTGAAGTAAATTAGATAAACTGTGGCTTTGTCCAGAAGCTTGACAAGTTGTTATTTTCTATGTGACTGTCTGCCACCTAGAACCTCTTTGATTTTGCTAGTAATAATCTACTCTCATATATGTCATTGTACTGCAGCCTTGATTTTCCATAGAGAAGGAATATATTTAAATACTGAAACTTCCTGGCAGATTAAAACCGTGGACTGGACTAAGACTCAAAATCAGGATCTTTACCTTTTGTGGGGAAGTACTGTAGCAACTGAGCTACCCAAACACAACTCATGACATGTCCTCACAGCTTTATTTCCAGCAGTATCATGTCCCCTATCTTCCAGATTTCACAGAAGTTCTCCCGTGAAACTTGCAAGACTAGCACACCTGGAAGATTGAATATTGCAATAGAGCACTTGCCTGTGATAGGCAGAGGTTCTGAGTTTGTTTCAGTCCAGCACACGGTTTTAGCTTGCCAGGAACTTCTGTATCAGCACACACTCTGCTGCATAGTGAAAATTTCATTCTGGAAATATTTCAATATTATTTTGCTCTGACCTTGAAATTCGTAGCCAAATCTTTGGTGAAAGAAACAAGCTAGCTAGTAGCAGACAATTGTATTAGATTTAGAGACAATACAGCTTCCGGTCTCTCTGTGAATGTATTTTGTAGATTTTTGAATTATGGTCACAACTACAGGCAACAGCTTTACTGCATTGGATACACTGGTTCCTGTCAGATCACAGAAGTTAAACGCTGTCGGGCGTGGTTGGCACTTGGATGGGTGACCATCCGGGCTACCATATGCTTTCACCATTTTTCGGGGTGCACTCAGCCTCGTGATGCCAATTGAGGAGCTATTCAACCAAATAGTAGTGGCTTCGGTCAAAGAAAACAAATTATAACAACCAGTAGAGTGGTGTGCTGACCACACGCCCCTCCTATTTGAATCCTGAGCTGAGGACGACACAACGGTCGGATGGTCCAGTTGTGACCTGAAGACGGAGTTCTCACAACTACAGATAGTGCCCAGTAAATAAACTTACATATCCCAGAATGAAAGGAGGTGAGAGAGAGAACAGCAATAGCAAAGGTGTGAAGGCAAGTCATGAGTTACCTATTGATGTTCAGTCATTAGAGCATTTTTCCATGAAAGGCAAAGGATTCAAGTTAGTCCTGATATGGCACACATTTTTAACTTGCCAGAAAGTTTCATACTCGTACACTGAAGAGCCAAACAAACTGGTACCCTTGCCTAATATTGTGTAGGGCTCCCGCAAGCACGCAGAAGTGCCACAACATGACGTGGCATGAACTTGACTAATGTATGAAGTAGTGCTTGAGGGAATTGCACCATGGATCTTGCATGGCTATCTGTAAATCTGTAAGAGTACGAGGGGGTGGGGATATCTTCTGCAACAGCACGTTGCAAGGCATGCCAGATACGCTCAATAATGTTCATGTTTGGGGAGATTGGTGGCCAGCAGAAGTGTTTAAACCCGGAAGAGTGTTCCTGGAGCCACTCTTAGCAATTGCCCAAGTCCGTTGGAATTCACAATGTACATGAATGGATGCAGGTGATCAGACAGGATGCTTATGTATGTGTCACCTGTCAGAGTCATATCTAGACACACCATTACAGAGCCTCCACCAGCTTGAAAAGTCCCTTGATGACATGCAGGGTCCCTGGATTCATGAGGTGGTCTCCATACCTGTACACGTCCATCCGCTCGATACAATTTGAAATGAGACTAGTCTGACCAGGCAACATGTTTCCAGTCATCAGCAGTCTAATGTCAGTGTTGATGGGCCCAGGCAAGGCATAAAGCTTTGTGTTTTGCAGTCATCAAGAGCACACGAGGTGACTTTAAGCTCTGAAAGCCCATATCAATGATGTTTAGCTGAGTGGTTCACACACTGACACTTGCTGATGGCCCAGCACTGAAATCTGCAGCAATTTTTGGAAGAGTTGCACTTCATCGAATCTCTTCAGTCATCATTGGTCCCATTGTTGCAGGATATTTTTCCGGTTGCAGTGATGTTGGAGATTTGATGTTTTACCAGATTTCTGATATTCATAGTACACTTGTGACATGGTCATAGGAGAAAAGAAATATATTTCATTGCTACCTCAGAGATGCTGTGCCCCATTGTTCATGCGCCGACTATAACACCACATTCAAACTCACTTAAATCTTGATAACCTGCCATTGTAGCAGCAGTAACTGATCTAACAACTGCACCAGACACTTTGCTGTCTTACATAGGCGTTGCCGACTGCAGCGCCGTATTCTGCCTGTTTTCATATCTCTGTATTTGAATAAGCATGGCTATACCAGTTTCCTTGTTACTTCAGAGTATATGCTGTGACAGGAGATTTTTGGATGACTTGAACAGTCAAAGATTTGTATAAGGGTGTGTTGTCTTTGTGGAAAAGAGGTACCTTCTTTGGAAGATGTAGATGTGTGCTCTTGGAGACTTACTCTGTGCGTGTCACACCATGAGAATCCCCGTAACTGGTTGCCACGATTTTTCCTGCAGATTGCACCTTTGTAATGTCCATATAATTTTTCACTCTTTGTCAATCCTGTTTTGACATGTAACAATCAATTCATACTGCATTTACTGATATGAAATGTGTGAAAATTAGTGAAATTTCATTTAAAGAAATCTGCAATTCCTATAGCACTGTTGATTTGTATGCGTTTGTGAGCAACAGTTAATGGTTGAAAGCTTTGTCATAGCCAAACAATTCGGTGAACAGGTAGTGCATATAGTTTGTGAAAACCTTTACAAAGCACTAAGGTTCTTTACCTTCAGTTAGTGTCGAGTGTGATATTGACAATATAGTGCTGAAAATTTGCAATTTTATAGCTCTTTAACCTTCCTCAAATCATCATCCATCATCATCATCTTAGTCTTCTTCTTTTTTTTTTTTTCTTCTTCTTCTTCTTCAATAGATGCATGACCATGCTTAAATTCAGCAACACAGAAAATGAAATGAAACAATGCTTCTTTATTGTTTGATCAAACCCAATGAGAGAAGCAATTTTTCTCAGTGAGTAATTGTGTTTTGTACACATTTTATCAAAAATCTCTCAACAGGTTGCTTACATAATCACTACAGACAAACAACTGACTTCATAGTGCTCCATCTAAGGAATTCTACTTTCCAAAAGGTCATAGAGTGGCAGGAATGTGACCAAAATACTGTGTGGGACCAAGAACTTTGACTTTGTATTATATATTACAGCAAGTAATGGAATCAGAATACTGAGTTCACAATCAATATGTGCAAGTGTTGTTATAGAAACTGGCATTGAAACATTTCTAACATTCACTGCAGTCCCTGTATACACTTAATTCCAGTTCGTTAGCTGTAAAATGTCATTAAGGAATGGCAGGCCATTTTGTATTTTTTTACAGTTGTATTTGCAAGTATGCCAAGAATTTCAATGAATAAAATTTGGAAATGTGACATAAGTTTTAAACCAAATGTTATGCTGGACCAACATTCAGGAAGTAGTACAATGTTGCTATGATTGTTAGAGATTTAGGGAGCTAAATTTCAGTCCATTATCCATTACTTCAAAATTTTTAAGGAAAGAACATGTGAAGCAAGTTGCTCCTCAAGATTTGTTACTTCCATGTATAATGTTATCTTAGAATAATTCCAGGGTTTCTGACACACATATGGTTCAGATACTTGTTACATGCAACACTACTGCACTTTAAATATGAAAAATGATGCTCTGTCTTGTTGCAGTGACTCATCACTATAGTAATACTATGGTATTTATTTGTTTCTAACAGTTACTTTGCTTGTAAGGTGCTACAACGTTCCTCCAACTGATTTCCTGGTGAGGGGATGGGAGACAGAGTGAGAAGGGGGAAGAGGGAGACAGACTACCATACTGAGCAGTGTGTGAAGTGTTTGATGTTAATTGAAGTAGGCTCTTAAGACTGAGAAAGCTTTGTTTCTGTAGTCAGCTTAGCTACACATTTTTGTCTTGGACTGAGATGTTTCCTGACATTTATTGCCCCATCTAGGATGTTTAACATCCCGTCGACATCCTTTTTTTTTTTCCTCTGATGTGTGTTATTAATCCATTTTCTGATCAGTATACTTCTGCTAAACTAGTTCAGTAATTACCCATAAATGTTTGACAATGTTGGTTTTGTTTTTGGTGAAAAAAATTCATGTGGTATAACTTAGACATTAACAGTAGGAGTAACATATTAACACTTATTGTCACTTGGTAATTTGTTGTGTTTTTATATTTTTTGTAGTTTTATGCAGATTTTCAAATGCAAACTTTTTTTGTGTGAAAATTTTGTAACCACTATTAATTTTCATTGGTTGCAGATCTTTCTATTAGTATTAGTAGTAGCAGCAGCAGCAGCAGCAGCAGCAGTATAAATAATGGGGTACGGGTAGATGTTAGAAACTTAAAAATTGCAGTGCAGTCAAATAACTTAATTGTTGATTATCTTTCAACATGCATCAAGTTATACTTTTTGTTTTGAAGTATGTGCTGTTCAGTAGTAGCTGTTGGAATGAAAGTGTGGCAGGGGAGGCAGGGGAGGCAGGGAACAGCCGAGAAGGTTGGGGGCAGAGGTGGGGGGGGGGGGGATGGGATATCAAGAGAGAATGGAGAATTTTCAAATTCAATTGAAACTGGTGTTGTAACCTCAACTGTTATGAATTTTCTGTTTACTGACTGCAATTTTTCACTGACTTATAAACCTGCAGTAAAATAAATAGGTATGTATATTTTCCCTTGGCATTTGATTGTATTGTTTCTTTCCCCCCATCCTGCATGGGCTTTGTAGGTCCCCATCGTGGCCAGTTTCGGTGCTGCGTATGCATCTGTGCACTGATGTTGCTTCCTTGAGCAATCCTACAGCCACCTCTTTGAGCACTCAGTCTCCACCAAAACCTATAGTGTCAGAGAAGGCACAGTGGCATTTGTGGCCCAGCTCGTGGTCTCTCGGTCTGGGCAGCATGTGGCGTCAGCGTAGCTCCTTGTCTCCATCTAGCTGCAAAGATATACCTTCCACATCTCCCTCCTCAATGTATTTTAAAAGGTCCGCTCCTGGTGCATTCCATTTTCCTCCTTGGGCTTCCCCGCGCTTTTCACCCAAAGCTGCCTCCTCTCCTGGCATGTTACATCAGCACAGTCCTAGTTCCATTAGAAGCCTGGATTCCTCTGAAGGTGGATATGGACACATCGAAAGGTAGCGTAGAATTCTGGTTGGATGTTTTTGCTTTTGTTTGTAAGCTGGTAACTAAACTTGTATAGGATGCTTTTTCTATTTCAGCAGCTGTCTCTAGAAATTTGCCCTTGTTATGTCACACTTGTGAAAATGTTAAAATATTTATAAAATTAACAACTCTGTTATAATGTAAACTGTGCCACAAAACGTGCTTCAGTCTTATAAAATGTTCAAACAGTAATATTGCATTATCATATAGAAGTATTAATATATGTAATTGCTTTCCCAAGCTTAAATAGCTTTAGCTGTAGTCATTCATTCCATTGTAGATGTGCAGTGGGAAACAGTATATTTGTTGCTTTCAGTTACGGTTCCAAGCATACATTATAATTTTGCACTACTGCTGAGTCTTTCATGAGTAGCCTGTAATAGTTGTAGGAACAAGATACTGCAGAAATTTGTTGTTCTTGAAACTAAAAATAAAGGCAGTGTCATATAGGATTACAAAAAACAGAAAAACGGAGGGTGATGAACTTTGTAGCAACCATCGTAATTTTAATAAAGGGAACGCACTGCTTTGGCAAAGGTTGTGTGTGTCACCGCCTGAAACCAGATTATTGAGACATATGGATTCAAGTTTGCTGGTTTTCTTCTGTATTGTAGAAATTATCTTTGTGTTCTGTGGTGTAACTGCTGGAAGCAATGGAGCACTATGACAACAACATTGTCTCATTGAATTCTCTGCTAGTTGCAGACAAGAGAACTGTCTAGATTATATGTTAATATTTTTTTACCCACATAACTACTTCAAGGAAATAGTGAATATTTTTATCCACCCTGCTGTAGTGACTGTAAATGGACATCGTATCTTCCAAGTATCATTTCAGTTTTGAAAGGCATCACCTGAACAATAGAAATGTACCTTTCACGTCATCGAGTTATCTGTTGGGTACCTGCATCTTTGCTGTTTAGGGACACAGTAGAGCAATTGCATTTGTGTGTGTGTGTGTGTGTGTGTGTGTGTGTGTGTGTGGTTTTTTTTTTTTTTTTTTTTTTTTTTTTTTTTTTTTTTTTTTTTTTTTTTTAAGAGATTCTGAAGTGGTTGTGTTGTAGTTAGTGGTAGTTTTACTTTCCCATAACTGTAGTTAGTAAACGTTACCATTGAGACTGGTGTGAAAAGTAACTGAAAATGTTGTTGGTTAAAAGTTAAGAGAAATGTTATTTCTGTCTTGTAAGAAATTCTAATAAGACCTATATTTTGTTTCCAGCATGTGTTAAAAAAAATCAAAGGTTTTATCTGTGTAGTGAATGGGGGCTTTGCATATCGGCTTATCTTGCAGGGGGGTGATGTCACAGCATCACCGAAAGCTGTTTGAGAGCACATCTAAGCTGCCCACTGTGGCTATCAGCCCGGATGATCAGCCAGAAGAGAATGACACCATGTCATTACCTCCAACAATGACGTACAGGCGAAGTAGCACAGTGTCAGTCGGTGTTCGTTGTTGTAACTGCTGCTTGATATGCTGTCTGCTGTCTTTGCACAATAAGATTCCTTTTTTATTGTAGCTCAAGTTTGAAATAGATGTGGTGGGAATTTTTTTGTCCTGTGTTGTCTTCTCTTATTTTTTTAAGTGTAACAAAAAGATGATTTTGCTCAAATAACATCTGTGAATAAAATTGGTCTTTAGTATTTGTTTCCACAATCATGTAGCATGACGACTAACAATCTTTTTTTTAAACCCCATACTGTTATTTGTACTGTTTTGATGGCAGTTGTTTCTTTTATAGCTAGTCTGCACAGTGCAACTTTTCAACCAGTGGAAACAGTTTTACTAAGGGAAAATTTTGTGCTATAAATGCACATTTTTGGTCAGATACATTGAGTATTTCCGTTGCAGTTACTGGACTTCAATACCGATAATGCAAATGTGATAAGAGTTTGGGGAACACATTTATGCATTAGATTGTCGAAGTAAAGTTCAGAAACATTTGATAATACAGATATATGTTATAAATGACCACCTCATTATAAGATCAGTTATGCCTTTTATGGACTAATTTCCTCATCCATTCCTATCACCCTACTTGTGCACTGCAGATTTCTTTCATTCTCACATTTTGTCTGTCAATCACACAATAAAATTTTCTGCATACAATTTTTATTTTGTTTTATCTTTTCTTGTGTGCCCATTCATTTGCAGAATAGCAATGGTGGCATTGTTCAGAAGCTGATTTCCAAATGCAAAATGTACACTATTATTATATTTTGAAACTGTGATGCATTATAGAAAACAATTCAGCAATTTTTATGGCTTACAAGTGTAAAGAAGGAAAGAAAAATGAAGAAACAACTTCCTCTGGCAACGAACAATGTAGCTCACAAAAAAACACACCCTATTAACAAAATGTTCCAGATTACATGCACGTCAGATAATCTGCTGCAAATGATTTTCACCCAAAATATTTGTAAGTTCTGTGGATCCCTGCTAAAGTGTGTATACTAACCAAATTATACATTTGTACAGTTTATACACTATGTGACAAAAAGTATCCGGATACCTGGCACCCTCCATTGGTAATTTTGGAATTCAATATGGTATTGGCCCACCCTTAGCCTTGATGACAGCTTTCACTCTTGAAGGCATATGTTCAGTCAGGTGCTGGAAGGTTTCTTTGGGAATGGCAACCCATTCTTCACGGAGTGCTGCACTGAGGAGAGGTATCAATGTTGGTCGATGAGGCCTGGCATGAAGTCAGCATTCCAAAACATCCTAAAGGTGTTCTATAGTATAAAAGTCAGGACTCCATGCAGGCCAGTCCATGACAGGGATGTTATTGTTGTGTAACTCCACCACAGGCTGTGCATTATGAACAGGTGCTCAATCGTGTTGGAAGATACAGTCTCCATTCCCGAATTGCTCTTCAACAGTTGGAGGCAAGAAGGTGTTTAAAACATCAATGTTGGCCTGTGCTGTGATAGTGCCATGCAAAACAACAAGGGCTGCAAGCTCCGTCCATGAAAAACATGACCACACCATAACACCACCGCCTCTGAATTTTACTGTTGGCACTACACATGCTGGCAGACGACATTCACTGGGCATTCACCATAATCACACCCTGTCATTGGATCACCGCATTGTGTACCATGATTTTTTTCACTCCCCACAACATGTTTCCACTGTTAAATTGTCCAATGTTTACGCTTCTTACACCACATGAGGCATCGTTTGGCATTTACTGGTGTGATGTTTGGCTTATGAGCAGCTGCTTGACCACGAGATCCAAGTTGTCTCACCTCCCGCCTAACTGTCATAGTACTTGCAGCGGACCCTGATGCAGTTTGGAATTCCTGCGTTACAGTCTGTTACACATCACGACCCTCTTCCACTGTCAGCAGTCTCTGTCAGTCAAAAGATGAGGTCGGCCTGTACGCTTTTGTGCTGTACGTGTTCCTTCATGTTTCCACTTCACTATCACATCGGAAACAGTGGACCTTAGAGATATTGAGGAGTGTGGAAATGTCATGTACAGACATATAACACAAGTGTCACCCAATCACCTGACCACGTTTGAAGTCCATGAGTTTGGTGGAGCACCCCATTCTGCTCTCTCACGATATCTAATGACTACTAAGGTCACTGATATAGAGTACGTGACAGTAGGTGGCAGCACAATGCACCTAATATGAAATGTTTTTGGGGACGTCTGGATACATTTGATCACATAGTGTATTTGCTGACTTAATGAAACCTAGGCTCCCAAGGGCCCATTATTAGTTTTGAAAAAAGAGTAAAATGTCACCTTGTATACATCATTCTCACTGTGTGTGTGTGTGTGTGTGTGTGTGTGTGTGTGTGTGTGTGTGTGTGTGTGTGTGTGTGTGTGTGTTTTATATGATGCACCTCTCTTGGTTCCTTCTCCAAAATCCAAAGTTAGTAAACAAATCACACGTTGTTATAACAATGTTTATTTAGATGTTCAAAAGTAAAAGCATGGAGAAAATGTTAGATTCCAGAAGCTACGACATTGTTTATCCTGGCTGACACCCACAAATATGGCACTTGTCTGTTTGTCTATCAATTACAACTTGAGTTTGAAAATTGCTTCTGAACTGAAACTGTTTTACAGCAATGCATTCCTAACTCCACACAATAATATGTCACACTTACAAATATTTGGAACTGTTTACCTAACTTTGATGTGGCCTCAGTATCTAGTATGAAGAAATGTTGTTGGATAATATCCACGTCCAGGGTTCTTGAATGATAAGGCTGTGGGTAATAGTGAAGTACTTGTAAATTGTCATTTATTTATCATTTCACATAATATTAGAGACACATTTTTGAAATGTATCAAGTAAAAATCAACTCTTTTCTTTGTCTGTGTCTATTGTCTCTTCCAATTAGCTTTCCTAGTTGTTAACTCAAGTGAAGTGGAAAACAGTATGACAGAATGAAGCAATATATTGACACCAGTCCGGTATATTGTAAGATACGTAAACATTCTACAATAATCCAGAACAAATTGTGAAACAAAATATAATTCAGGTGACTTCCTTTTTTAAATTGTGCAACAAATTTGAGTTACATAGTATTTTCAAAAAAAATTATGTAAATAATATTAATTGTAATATTAAATGACAATGGTTGCAAAATCTGTAAATGTAAAATTTAGAAACTTGCTGTTACGTTGTCATATTGATTACACACTGATAGTAAAATAAACAAAAAACATAGATAGGAACATATGTTTCATGTGCATTTAAAATTGAATGATAAAAATATCAAAATTAATGAATAGCTGTTTTCAGAGTATTTATTATTGCCTATCTGTCAATGAAGTTTTATTGTGTAAGATCAAAGTTTTACAGTTATACTGAGATTTAAATGAGAAATTATATGCACCCAATGACAGAAAAATTCTATAAACATCAACAAGTATGACATATACAGTTTGTCTGAAATCCAGTTCACAGGTAGCCAGAATTTAGGAGGTATATTATAGTTAATTAACTGATCAGAGGTTCTCAAAGAGCTAGATTCATTATTGTGTGTGCGTGTGGTGGGGGGGAATTTAATGTATTTTGCCATGCAGAGGTTCAAACTCGTGAGAGAGAGAGAGAGAGAGAGAGAGAGAGAGAGAGAGAGTGGAGGAGACAAAATTGTGATGTACTTCAGAGGAGAGAATAAACTTCAATAAAACAGTAAAAAACAAGGCAGACATTGGTGGGGCAGTGGCAAAGTATTATTCTTGTCTTGTAAAATATGGTGCCAGGAGATTAAAAAAAAGTCCAACAGAGGATAGACCTGTGAACTCTCTGAATTACTTCTCTGAAAATTGTCAGTCACTACCACTTATCCTATTTATAAAAAGCAAGATGAATTACAACAACCTCATATTTGTTAAATATATTTTTCAAAACAATTATCTGGTTGAGTGTGAAAAATAGCTAGCAAACAGAATCTGCCTTCAGAAAGATATTCCTCTTAGAGTATGTCAGAATCGGTAGCCAGGTGTTGCTGTACAACATTCTTCAGCACATAGTATTGTAATATGGATAATGAACATGCGTATTCAGTAATAATGCAAGATTAGTTCTTAATTGGATGTTATGATGCCTTTTCTTCCCTTCAAAAGGAGAAACACATTATGTGACAAATCCTACTTCCTGGAGTTTATCTGTTATGTAATTCCATATTCATCTGCATACTTCATTACTTTTTCATGACATATCTTTCCACATTTCTTATCACTGAGATACTCTGCAATGGAAAGAAAAACGTTGCACAAAAAAATTGTTAGTTCTGCAATGCATCACAAATTTCTGAATGAATAATTGCTATGAGGGAGTAAGAGAGACTTGGTTACCTGTAGTAAGCACAACGAGAGGGAAGTTACTGTATTAACAGTGCCTTTCCATGATAAACACTATTCCCCCCACACCGCACCCCTTCTCCAAAATCCCTTGTCTCGATCAAACTGTATCTTTTAAAATAATGTAAAGTTTATGGGAAACAGTCCATTAGTCTCCTGAGAAAAAGAAAACGGTCTGCCTCTACAGTTGCAGCCTCATTTTTATTTCTGTGTTAAATGTTTTTGGTAGTATTCGGTTGGTACATAAGTTTTTAGTGTTTTTCCATAAGTTCAATAAACACAACAGATCCACAAAACAGAGACTTCAGACTTTAGTCATCAATAACATATTCTCCTTCACTATTTACAACAGTCCACCAATGCTGGGTTAACTTTTCGATTCTGTGACTCTAGAAACCATGTGGTTTTGAGGCAAAGAACTTGTCAAGCCATGTTTGGAGCACGTTTTCATAAAAAAGGAAGTTCCTTGAAGGTTGTTCGATAGAGAGAGGGAAAGGTGGAAACCAGAGAGTGCATGATCAGCTGAATAAAGTGGATGTGGAATGATTTCTCAATGAAAGTCCTATGTTGTGTTTTCGGTTGGTCTAGCAGAATGTGGGCAGATGTTATCATGGATTAGCATCATTTCACACTGTCTTTGGATCACTGCTCTTGGATTCCATGTGCAAACATCTCTGTTGACAATAAATGTCAACAGTGATGGCTACACAGCAGGAAAACTATTCTTAGTACATAATTCAGTTGTTGTTATGCCAGATTCTTAACATTATCTTTTCTGAATGCATGAAGGTTTCTGCACAGGGAGTTGTTGCTTTGTTTGGGTTCAACCATTCGTTTCTTTCCCTTTTGTTAGGATAAAGACACCACTTCATCATCAGTAACAGTTCAGGATAGGAATGGTTGGTGGTGGTCTCGAACCAGTTGATGACGAGCATATATGGCCACCCGCTGATTTTTGTCATTTTGGGCTAGAGTATGCAGTACACACATACCTGATTTTTGACACTTCCCCATTGCATGCAGCTGTTGCTCGATGGTGGAATTATCACAGAATATCACATTTGCTAGTTCTTGAGTACACTGATGTGGATCATTGCGGATTAAATGTTTAAACAATCTTTATCAAACCATGAAAGTCTTCCTGAATGTGGAGAGTCACTGATGTCAAAACACTCCTCGTTATAATGAGAAAGCCATCTTCTTGCCATTTGTCCAATGGCATATTCCCATACACAGTGCAAATGTTCCTGGCTGCCTCCGCTGCTGTCACTACTCTACTGAACTCAAACAGAAAAATATGTCACAAAAAATTGCAGTTTCTTCCAAATAACAAAATGACAGTATGTAAACTCAAATAGCAACAGTGAATTACAGATAAAAAATGGCAATCAATAAATAAACCCATAGCTACCAGAATACCAACATGCAAAACAAAAAGGCTATGAACTCATGCACCAACCTAATATAATTGTTTAATTTGTCTCCATAATGATTGTTGTGAATGAAACTTCCCGTCAATAAATGCTTGATTATTTTATTTCATGACATTAATTATTTAGAATTTCGGTATTTTAATGAGTATAGAACAGTTTGAACCAAATATTTCAACACATCAGACTTTCATTTAAAGAGGAAGTTATTAAATGCATATTTGTTCTGTGGTACATTTTGTCTTCAAGTAAACTACTCCTTTTCAGAATATTGGTATATTGTCTTCACAGTAATTTACTTAATTTAAGTTAGTACTACTATCATTTTCCAGTTTTGAAATATTTTACAGTTTCATTATTAGTTTTTTTATAAGATACATGTTAGTGGTGTATGAGAAACTGCTAAGTGGATAATTTCCCAGCGGTTTCTTATAACATTTTTTAAAAATACTTTCACATGGATGTTATGTGACTAAACACCTCCTGTGAAAAGGTATACTTCTTACAGAATCACATCCAGGATTTTCAAGTGGATTGTGTGTTCATTTTATCTGTGATCTGTGTGAGTGATTTCACGGCTGTGACCAATTACAGCCAACTGGTGTCATAAACTACATTGGAAAATGCCTTCTTAGAAGACTGGCGAAGGAAGTATATCTTTCTTGTGTGAATCAAACCTGCTTTCAAGAGTTTATCTGTTGGGTAAGTGAAACTAATTTCATTTACCCAACACAGTAACTTGATATACAGATTTACTTAGTTTTCCACGACTTCTTACTAACACTTTGATCATTTGAATTTAACATTACATAATCAACTGAGAGTGAAGAAGCTGAATGCTTTATTCAGAACTGAAGTAATACACTCAGCAAATAGTTTTTGCAAATAACATTCAGTTTATTCACCTGGTAAGTCAGTTCTTGGCAGTTCACAAGTGATCAACAGTGCAATCTACAGTAGAAAAGACAGCCTGATGGGACGCCATTGCAGGTAAAACTGAAAGACCAATAGTTACATGTGTGGTTAATAAGGAACAAAAATAAAGCCTTTTTTGTGTATATCAGTGCACATTATATGACATAAAATATTCCATAAAAAACATTACATTGATATTAAACTTCAACTCTCATTCCATATTTTTATAAGCTGAATAACATATAGTCTTCAGAATTTACCTTTCACTCTGTAGTGGAGTGAGCACTGTTTCGAAACCTTTTGATAGATTGTAACTGTGTACTAAACAGGAGCCCGAACTTTGAGCTCAGCCCAGTGGCAGTTTTAACCCTTTAACAGGTAGCGATGTATATATCCGTGCTTGGTCATCATGCCTCCAATGTTAATTACATATACATGCAACAGCATCTGAGTGTTTCAGAAGTGCTAACATCAGATATGTAAATTTATACAATTTCTTAGTAAATAAAAGTGTCATGGTAAGATGGTACCACTTACAGAGCTCGAAGGGGTTTGTACGGTTACTAATGGTTCCTTGATATGACTCGGATAGCAGAAGTGGGTGTTTGTCAGTCTTTTGGCTTTTGTTGTATAGTTTCATTGTGTTTGAAACTGTAAGCATGTGCTGTCAGATGGAGAAATAAAACATAGTGTCATGGAAAATGATAATGGGAGTAAATTTTCCCTTTCTTTGTCTGCAACTGAGGACACTGTACCTCTTGGTTCTTGTGCTTTGATATCAGATGGGCTGGAAAGTTGTTTTTCTTGTTACATGCCTTCGCCTTCCAGAAGTACGATTGTCAGTGATGATCAAGATGATGTGCCCCCAGTGAAGAAAGGCAAGTTTGTGCATAAATTTCAGTGGTACATGAAGGGGCTGAATCCTAGTGTTCATGATTTTGATACAGCACATTCAGGTGTGACTCCTACACTTCTGGAAAACACTGGTGAATTACAGTTTTTCAGGCATTGTTCATGGAGGAATTAGTCTCATTTACTGTAGAAGAATCTGAGAGACACTAAACTGTTTAGTGAACTATTCATTATGATAAAACCCACTTGAAGAGCTGGAAAGATACATGTATAGCAGAAATATATAGTTAAAAAGCTGACACATTCTGAATATTGACCAAATAATCCTGTCCTTAAAATTCGTATTATTGGTGAAATAATGTCTTGTGACAGATATTTATTGTTACTCCAAATGCTGCATTTTGAAGTAACAATGTTCCTGTGCAAAAAGATATGCAGTACAAAATAAGATCAGTTGTTTCATATCTGAAAGTGAAGTTCAGAACAGCACTCCCTGCATTCCAGAACATTTATGTTGATGAGAGTCTGCTATTTTTCATGGACTTTTGACTTTCAAATAGCACTTGACATCTAAAAGATGTCATTGTGGTAGAAAAATATTTGTTCTGTGTGATTTCGGAATGGGATTTATACTTGTGCAAAGTGCGATATATGAGTAATAGAGTGATGACTATTTGGGAATTACTGGAACTATTGTAACCCATTTGGGAAGAGGCACATGCTATATGTGGAGAACTGGTACATACATCCATCACTCTGCCACTACTTGCATGAAAGAGGAACAAATGCAGCAGTACATTTTCATTAACAGAAAAGGTAAGCCAAAACTTCAAGCCAAACTGCAAAGAGGAGACCTGGAATTTAGGTCAACAGGCACTATGATGGCTTTGAAGTGGCATCACAAAGGAGATGTATGTATGGTTATGACATGATATACTTTTGAAATGAAATCAGATGGGGAAAATGGGCTGCCAAACTAAAACAAAAAAATTTAAACAACCAAAGTGTGTGTTGGATTACAAGAAGTCTATGTAGTGGACAAATGCATCATACTACTTATCTCAGTGGAATGTGTTCATGAAACACTGAAATAGTACAAAAATCTTTTTTTTTCATGACTTAGGTAAGTGAATTCTAAATTCCCCATTATTTACAATGTTCCTACCAGGAAGAATACTTCAGTCACTGAATTTCATCTCGGCCTCTTTTGTGAGAGTTTGGATACATACCACCAAGAAAGCAAAGCATCAGGAGGTGGTTGATCACAAGAGGGAAATCCATTGTGGATTCTAGAAAAGCACATTCCAAGCACCATTGAGTCACCAGTAAAACAGCGTGGACCTGTAAGTAGATGCAGCATATGCAGCAGGAACAGAAAATGAAAGGAATTGCATCACTGCTGTAAAGAATGTGATGTGGGGCTGTTGTCTTATGCCTTGTTTTGAAATATATCACATAAAACATGCTTTCTGAAATGTGCACCTTTGTAATGTTACCTACTTCAACAATAAACAGTATTCAAAGTCATATTATTTTTAAAACTTGTTGGTGTGAACAAAGACAGAAAAACCTGTGATGATAAGATCTGAGTACCGCATGGGGACACTACTGCATGGAATGGCCTGACCACACACGGACGTGCACACTATTATCGTGCACTTGGCAGTGCAAAATTCTCTCTCTCTCTCTCTCTCTCTCTCTCTCTCTCTCTCTCTCTCTCCCCCCCCCCCCCCCCCCCACACACACACACACACACACACACACAGAAACAACACCACCACCACCAATTTGTGTTCCCACACTATAAACCAGGGAACACCAGTCTGCATTTCAGATCTTTTTCCTGCCATTTGTTTGACAAGACTGGGTCATGTTTGCATTTTCCATACTAGAAAAATGTGTGTTGTTTTACCATCTCTCAAAACGCTGTCAGTATGTACTATTAAAATTTGTGTGTGTTAAAGTGGAACACCTACATCTAGGAACCCCCTGCCACAGGCCTCATGTCTCTTTTGTGAGTATGTGATTGGCCACCATGGGGCCGCAGCACTTGCAGTGCTACTTCCCTTTCTGTACTGCAGGTCTATCCTACTTCATTTTTTCTTTCTACTTTTCCAATGGAAGGTCTTCTTGGTGCTGATTGTACTTTGATTTGGTTTGTGTTTTGGATACTTATTTTGTCACCTTCCGGCCTTTACGAACTTCATTATTAATGATATGGCCCCAGCAGTCTCTTCCAAAGCTAAAACAGATTACAATGTGGACGACCCCAAAATGTTCCGTTCCCTGTCTATGCCATAAGAGGAACATGGGGCTCAGAGACAAGATGAGAAACCCCATTCCCAATAGTTGGTTTGTTCTAGGATGGACAGGGATTCCTTTTTGACTACAAAGCCATTGTTCTTCATTGAACACCTCGAGGGTAGGTTTGGAGAAATGGCAGCAATTTCAACATTGAAAAGTGGTTCTATTCTGCTTAAAACAGCCACCCCTGCTCAGTCATGGGCACTGCTCACCTGCAACATGCTGGATTACATTCGTGTTGCTATAACACCCAATAAAAGTCTGAATATAGTAAAGGGTATCATCTTCCACCAAACACGCCTCTTACAGATTCATCACAAGTTCTGTGCTAATTTGGAGCGATGGGTTGGGTATTTTGTCTATCTTGTTCAGTGAGGAACAAAAGACAATAGTATTGATAAGAAGCCTTCATCTTGGCTTTTGAAAGTGAGTCATTGCCTGACAATATCGAGGTGATGGTTTATCGCTGTGATGTCAAGCTGTATATTCCTCCTCCTATGTGATGCTACAAATGCATGTGATTTGGACATGTGTGTTCACATTGCAATGCCATCCCAGTCTATAGGAATTGTGGCTGTTAGTTACACATGAAGGCTCCTTGTGCCCTTCACCCGCCCTTGTGTCAATTGTGGGTAGCATCATTCCCCTGTTCACCATACTGCACAATTTTCAAACAAGAAAAGAAAGAAAATCCAGAAATACAAAACCCTTGACTGCCTCACATATCAAGAAACCAAGAAGAAATATGATCACATAGGTGGGTAAAATTGGCCACAGGTCATAGGATTTAATGTTCCTCCTCTGTCCCAGAATGTGGGGCAGACGAGTGCTCATAGAAATCTAAATCATCTAACAACAAGGACAAGAAGTAGGCCTTCAATAAGAGATTCTGGTGGGTGCCATGCCGCCATACCCCACATGTTCTGCCTTTCTTTGTATCTGAAGAAGCATTCCTGGTGGCCCCTATGGGCTTCGACACCCCCCACCCCCAATGACCACTACCACTTGACTGGAAACAAATGTGTATTGATGGTGTATTTTCACAATCAGTGGCAGCAGATGGCACTGAGACGTGACCTGCCTCCTTCGTCCCTTCACACCCCCCACAGGATACTGGTAGCATGATCCACTAAGGGAGCTGTGGCAGTTTTCTCAAACACTTGGCTCAGCTACAACTTTTGTGCTTCTCCCCTGTGTTTTACATTGCCTTCAGGAAACTTGTTTCACAGCAATGCAGACCCCCTACCCTCATCAGGGCTCTTTAAACAATTGCATTGACTATGATAAGAGCATCGAGCATTGTTTGCACTTGTGTACTGAAATCTCTCTATAACAAACACATGCCACTCAGTATGACTTCGGAGATTGTGGCTGTTCATGTGAAGACATCTCTGGAATTTACCATCTATAATGTGCATCTATCTTCTCATCATTAAGTGTCCCAGAACATATTGTCTGCACTGTTTTCTCAGCTCACCCCACCCTTGGTAATATTGGGTGACTTCAATGCCTGCAACCATTCTTGGGGTGGAACTACGACTCTGGCCATGGTAAAGCTGTCAAAAACTTGATCACAGAGCTTGATCTTTGACTCTTGAATACTGGTGTTCCCACACAGCTCAGTGTGGCATATGCATCTTATTCAGCCATTGATCTTTCTATCTGCAACCCAGCTCTTCTTTTGTCCATCTGTCGGAAAGTCCATGATGACCCTATGCAATAGTGATAATTTTTCAATCATTCTGACCCTCATTCAGTGTCACTCACCTGGAGCTCCATACAGATGGACACTCTCCGAAAATTACAGATGCTTTCACCACTGCTGTTGCCATTCAGAGACCACTACATGGAGGTATCAGTTGGGTTGTCCAGAGCACAACCGCAGCCATTGTATCAGCAGCTGACTCAGTGATCCCATCTTCCTTGGGATCCACCCTTCAGAAGACAGTACTTCAGTGGACCCCCAAAATTGTTGTGGCCATTAGAGATCACATACGGGCTCTCCAACATCATAAGTAAAATTTGTTGATAGAGCACCTCATTGCCTTTAAATCGCTCTGTGCCCAGGTCCACCATCTCATAAAACAACAGAAATGAGAATGCTGGGAGCCATATGATGTTACCATTGGACCATGTACACATTCTTTGCATGTGAAGATTCAATGCCTCTCTAGATACCAATACCCCCACGGATGTACCTGATATCCCTGTGAAAGATGATGACTCACTGATTCAGATGCTGTTGCCAAACATTTTTCTTTTCATTATGCTCAAGCCTCTGCATCCGAGAACTATCTGCGTGCATTTTGTCCCCCCAAACAGCAGATAGAGCGATTTCCACCATTTACTACACGTCACCTAAAACCTTACAATGTTCCATTCAATGAGTGAGAATTCCTCAGTGCCTAAGCCTTTTGCCCTGACATGTCTCCAAGGCCAGACAACAATCACAGTCAAATGCTCGGACACTTATCAATCAATTGCCAACCTCCTATCTGGAGTGAGGGTGAGTTTCTGTCTTACTGGCGAGAAAGCATGATCATCCTAGTTCTGAAACCAAGTCCTTGAAATGGACCGCTGTCACCCAATTAGCCTCACAAATGTTCTCTGAAAGTTGCTCGAACGTATGGTGACTGACTCCATCCCAGGGCAGTTATTGCCAAGGCCATTCTACTACTTACAATTTGGTCTGTCTGGAGTCTGCTGTTTGGTCAGCTTTTGCTCTGTGTCAACATCTTATTGCTGTCTTCTTTGACATGCATAGAGTTTATGACACCACATGGTGTCACCGCATCCTTGTTATCTTCCACGATTTTTGTCCTGAGCTGCTTATCTCACTGTACTTCCTGGGTTCAAGTTGGTGCTTCCAACAGTAACCCCCACATACAAGAGCAGGAGGTCCCACAGGACTCTGAATTGAGTGTGCCCCTTTCTGAAGTAGCAATCAAAGTAGCTGCAGCTGTGGGGTCTACAGTGTTACCTTCATGTATGCTGACGACTTTTTCATCTACTATTGCTCCTCAACTGTGGGTGGTGCTGAACGTCAACAGCAGGATACCAAACGAAGCGCACAGTACTGCACTATCACCCATGGCTTCTGGTTTTCTGCTGCCAAGACGTGTTGTGCACTTCTGTCGCTGTCATACTGTCTATCCCCAACCAGAGCTCTTCCTCAATGACCAAATGCTGAATGTGGTGGAGTCTTAAAATTCTTTTGGGATTTGTTCTTCAATGCCCATTTGATGTGGCTTCCCCATCTTTGCCAACTTAAGCAAACATGTGGCTAAGCCATGTCTCCGCAATATCCTTTCTTTCAGGAGTGCTAGTTCTGCAAGGTTCACAGGAGAGCTTCTGTAAAGTTTGGAAGGTAGGAGACGAGGTACTGGCAGAAGTAAAGCTGTGAGTACCGGACGTGAGTCGTGCTTCGGTAGCTCAATTGGTAGAGCACTTGCCCGCGAAAGGCAAAGGTCCCGAGTTCGAGTCTCGGTCGGGCACACAGTTTTAATCTGCCAGGAAGTTTCATATCAGCGCACACTCCGCTGCAGAGTGAATATCTCATTCTGGAAACATTCCCCAGGCTGTGGCTAAGCCATGTCTCCGCAATATCCTTTCTTTCAGGAGTGCTAGTTCTGCAAGGTTCGCAGGAGAGCTTCTGTAAAGTTTGGAAGGTAGGAGACGAGGTACTGGCAGAAGTAAAGCTGTGAGTACCGGACGTGAGTCGTGCTTCGGTAGCTCAATTGGTAGAGCACTTGCCCGCGAAAGGCAAAGGTCCCGAGTTCGAGTCTCGGTCGGGCACACAGTTTTAATCTGCCAGGAAGTTTCATATCAGCGCACACTCCGCTGCAGAGTGAATATCTCATTCTGGATGCTGGTTACACTTTAATGCTCCTTGCTGTCACGCTAGCGACAGGTGGGGTGAAGACTACTTTGCAGTTTTGAGGCTCTACAAAGCTCTGGTACTGTTACATCTTGTTTATGGGAGGCTGGCATAAGGTTCAGCATCACCTTAGTATTGTGGATGCTGGACCTGATACACCATTGTGAGGTTCATCATGCAACAGGTGCTTTTCAGACCGGCCTTGTGGAGAACCTACTCATGGAGGCTGGTGTGTCTCCCCTACAGATCAGGTACCAACAACTGCTGCTAAACTATGTGATAAGCATTCATTGCTCCCCTGAGCATCTGAACTGCCATGTCCTTTTTCCTGGTAGGGAGATATGCCTCGCGCTACAAAGGCCAAGGTCTGCAGTCAAAAGTGCAGTTCTCATGCAGAGTCTGTGCTCTGAACTCTACCCTTCCTCACTGTCACCTCTTGCTGGGGAGAAATTGTGTGTGCCTCCATAGTGCGTACACCATCCTTCGATCTTCCTTCACCTCTCCTGTGGACCAAAAGACTCAGTAGACCATGTGGTTTTTTTGCCACCTGTTCCTGAATGTCCTTGATGCATTTCTGGGCTCAGACATGATGTAAACTGATGGGTGTATGGTCAATGAATGAAACGGTTTTGCCTACATACTTGCAAGATGCAGTAAACTATGCACCATGCCGAACAAATGCAGTGTATTCACTGCAGAATTCATGGCCATTGCTTAAGCCCTCAGCCACCTTCATTCTTGTGCTGATGAGTTGTTCTTAATCAGCAGTGACTCCTTGAGTAGCTTCAGACTGTTCATAATTGCTACTCTCAACACCCATTGGTTGTGACTATCCATGACCTCTTTTTTTTTCCCCTCTGCCATCGTGGATGGTTGGTCACTTTTGTGTGGGACCCTGGTCATGTTGGGATTTCAGGGAATGAGCATGCTGACTGGTTGCCCAAGTTTGGAGATGGGTTGCTGGAAACTGACCTTTCTTCAACTCCCCATCAAGAATTGCTGGAGGCTCGGAATGCAGATTGGTGTGCCGTGGTATCTCTGAACAAACTGGGAGCAATAAAGAGGACCACAACCATGTGACAGTCTTCTCTTTGGGCTTCTTGCAGGGAATGTGTCATTCTCTGTCAGTTTCACATTAGCCACACTTGGCTGACCCGTGGCTATGTCCTGTGATCTGAAGATCCACCCACTATCAGTGTGGTGCTTGTCTCATAGTGGTGCTTATCCTACTGAATTGCCCTAATTTGGCCACCTTGTAGTGAAACCATAGACTTGCTGACACACTACCTCTGGTGCTGGTGCGTGATGCCAAATTGGCTGATTGGTTTTACTGTTTACTTGCAAAAGTCATTTTTACTCCTCTGTGTGATGTAGAGCACATTAGTCTTGTCAGCTGGTTGAGGGATTTGAGGGGTGCCCCATCACATGCTCTGACCCAAGGAGCCCATGGCTGCCTTTGCTCAGTAGGCCAGCCTGGCTCCTGACCTTTCCAACTTTTTAATTCTCGTTATTCATTTACATCTGCTGTTGGCTGACAGACTTGTCAACATTGTTGTCTTTCCTGAGAGTTTGTGGAATCATCGGTCTGATTCAGACAGTGTCTCTCCAGTTGCATGTGTCCTGGGGGGGCATCCAGCTACTTCCTGGGTGGTGATTCTGTCTCATGGTTTTCTTGATTATCAGGTACAATTGAGTCCCCTAGGATCTGTCTTCTGTGTCCTTTCACTCTGGGGACTATTTCCGGCTCGACACACAAAGGATTAAGCGACTGATGACTTAGTAGTGTGGTCCCTTTAACTCCATTAATCTATCCGTCAATCCATCCATCTGCATCTAGACTCAGAAAGAATGAATGGTACTTCATGTAGCACTGTCCTCCCACCCCCCCCCCCACCCCCTCTCCATTTCCTTTCTTTTTCTGTTCCAGTTATGAATGATTTGCTGAAAGAATGGTTGTTGGGAAGCCTCTATATGAGCAAGACTCTCTCTAATATTATTTAAATAGTCTTTTTGTCAGGAATGTCTAGGAGGAAGTGATATGTTCAAATGGCTCTGAGCACTATGGGACTTAACATGTGAGGTCATCAGTCCCCTAGAACTTAGAACTACTTAAACCTAACTAACCTAAGGACATCACACACACCCATGCCCGAGGCAGAATTCGAACCTGCGACCGTAGCGGTCGCGCGGTACCGGACTGAAGCGCCTAGAACCGCATGGCCACACCGGCCGGCGAAGTGATACGTTGATTGCATTTTCTAGGAATATACACTCATGGAATTTTAATAATAAACCATACCATGATGCACCACACCTCTTGTGTAACATCTGTTGATGATCATTTCTGTGATGCTATCTTGTTCAGTAAGCACTGTGCCTTCATCTTTTTGTATTATTTAAAAATGTGATTGTTATTATGCTCCATTAATTATATTAAGTAAGGAAACACTGACTTGATGCTTTACATAATGACTTGTCCACGGTGGTAGTTTCCAATCAAGATGACAAACATGGCACAAAATGGAAACTAATATCCTAACAAGTGGGCTGTGCTCTAAAATGGGGCAGATGCTGAGAAGAAAAAAAATTAAATGCATGGTGTATTTAAGTTTAATTGGAGATCAAACAATATTTTTTGTATTTATTAAAAATATTGTTAATACATAGGTCATGAGTCATGATTGCATATCTGTTGGTAAGAGGATATCCTGTAAAAGGCAAGGTTCAGAATTAAAGTCTCAGTATGACACACAGTATTAATATGGCCATGAGATATATATTCTTGCTACTGCCAGACAACTTCCTATCTAGTGTACAACCATATCTTCCTTGATACAATAATGAAGAAGTTAAAGTCATGTATCCATAGTGATTGTGAACCATGGTTTCTCCTACCTCTATTTTCCTACTGAAGTTCATCATTTGAATGTTCTTGTCTGATTGCCCCCCCCCCCCCCCCCCCCGAACCAACAAATCACCATCCTCCAAAACACTTTGCTTTTCAGATACAGTATGTGTATGCCCCATTACATTATTATTCCAACTCCTGCAAGTCTGGCACTAGTTCCAGCTGTCATTAAGATTTATAAAGTTTTGTGGATATATCTTTATGTAACTGCAGTGTGTCCCAGGAGGAATTGTCACTATTCAGGGATATGACAGGAATGATCATTCAAAGCAAAAACAATGTAGCAAACATGTGCTCTAAAATGCGTACATTAAGAGCTATGAGCACTTCTTCATATTTGATACTGAGAAACAAATATCTCCTACTGTGAGCTCTGCTTAGGAGGAAGTAGTATGGACAAAAAAAAAAAAAAAAAAAAAAAAAAAAAGAAAAAATAGTATAGCAAATGTGGGCTCTAAAATGCATACTTTAATTGCTGTGAGCACTAGTTTAGTAGAAATGATATGTATCACAGTATTGAAGATGTAGTATTACTTAAAGATCTTAATGTATGCATTTTAGAGCCCATATAGATTTTTTGCTTCAAATACCCTGTATACTGCAGCTGCCAAAAACTGAACATGATAAACAAGTTTTCTAAATAAAATAATTGGAATGAAACTAAATATAAATTTTTTACATTACCCCACAATCAGATAACAGTAATTTTCTGGGCACTGCAGCACAGATGGAAAGCCTTCACTCCATGAGCTCTGTAGTTCCGGTTATAAGCCATAGAAGTGTATGAATGACCACATTACAGTTGATGGTGATGTCTTGTTATAATGCATGGTTATTTCCAGTTAAATGAGACAACAGAATGATGTAGTAATCTTGTATGGAGTAACAAGAATGATAAGTGTAATGTAGATTGAAGTGAGAAAAAGGGATTCCACGTCTGCATTTTGAAACCTGACAAGTAGTACTGAAAGAAATTGTATTCTTGTGTACAGTGATAGGTGGGTAAACTATTTGCAAATGTGGGAGTCACTTAGCTTGGATATAGTTACTGAACATGTAGTACTAGTTCTTAACTGTTCCAATGGAAAAATAATACGATAAAACTAACACAGTGATAAAATTTCCTTTTCCATTTCATGCTGGAGTTTGGTTACTAAAAGTTATTTTTGATTTGACCAGGTGGGAAATGAATTGTCAAACACAAGCTAATCTGATTCTTATAACAGGAATGAGTGTCAGTAGAAGCAGTAGTAGATAAAGTTCTTTTGCAACCAGAAATCTGTTGTCAAATTATACTGTGTTAACAACAGTATACAATGAAGAGTGTGTTTTTCTTTAATAGTTACTGACAAAAGCCCTTTGTTTTTGTATGAAATTGTCTGTGGAAATGGTGGTAACATTTACAGTTAACAAGGTATTTCCCTTGATTTTGAGAATAAGACCACATTTGCAGTATGTTGAAGTTGTTACTTGTAACTTCTTTGCACCATCCTAAACCAAGAGAATTATCTTCATCAGCTACTCTCAGATGTTTGTAGCATTACCAACAGATAGGTTTACCTGTATTGATCTGAATTTTATGCTAGAGTTAGTAATAGGCTAGCTAAATTCCATGTCATTTGTAAACAGTCTGGCAACTGAAAACCTACATTGCAGGTTCTTTTCAGCAGCAAATCACTGAAATATTGTAGTCTCTATATGTATTTTAAAAATTCATTGGAATTTTTGATGTTTTCATAACTGTGAAGTAATTGCAAAGAAGCTGAGATGTATAACACCACCTGAATTAAAGTTGACTGATATTGTTGGTCGAGAGATCATCATGACGATTGCATTCTCCCTATTAAAAGTAATTGCAATACTTCTTTTTGCACAAGAGGTCATTGGAGAAATGCACATTTACTGATGTGTTACCTGTAACATGTGCTTTCAGGGTAGGGGGTGTGTACAATGTATTGTCATAAATGATTGTGTACACTGGATTCTGTCATATAACCCTTCAATATTCACTAAAAACGTTGTGAAATAAAAACTGGGTAATATTTTGTTAAACTCAAGTAACACCAAAATGGAATACATGAAACTGAAGATAAGATGAGTTAGTATTCGCTTTTATGGAGGAGTGGTATGTGATTAATAGAGCACCCACTTTAAAATTGGACTGACTCATAAAGTTTAACACAGTTTGAGGCCACATTGACTATGTGCAATATTTTCTTTGATACGGAAAGAAAATACTATGCTGTATGATGAGTTTTATGAATGTACTAGGGTTTGGTTAACTGATACAGCTTCAGTCATAAATGACATTTGCAACATGCTAAGGTAAAACACTACTTCAGAAATTATAGCCAGGAGCACTTCTTGGAATTTGTTAGAATACTTTAGAACAGTAGTGGAGACAAATGAAGTGAATAAGTTGAACAGAAATTGCTCTTTGAAGTGCATAAATAGATTAATATCTAAATTTTGAAGTGAATTGTGGTGCTATTTCATTTCTGTTAGTTATGGGATTCATTATTATTTAATGATTATGGTTAATTTTAATCATAAATAATACCCATTTTTGTTCAAAAGACAGTTGAAAGATGTACAAATTCCATTCTACAATGCAGTTTTGTAAATTCATAAATGCCAGCATAAAAAATTCAGATATAGACTTGACATTTCTTTCTGTTTGACAATTATGAGTGAACCAGATTATTACTAATATGAACAATCACAATACTTGGCAGTAAACAAGGTAAAATAATTGTTGAAAAAAATTAGAATCCAGATATTACAAGCATCTATTTAAATAGTGGCTGATCAAAAAGTCAGTATAAATTTGAAAACTTAATAAACCACGGAATAATGTAGATAGAGAGGTAAAACTTCATACACATGCTTGGAATGACATGGGGTTTTATTAGAACCAAAAAACAACAAAGTTCACAAAATGTCCAACAGATGGCGCTGGACAGCAAAACATCAGTGACTGCGCGTGACAATCGTGTAATGAGAGAGAGAATCGGATGCGCCAGCAGTCGCAGCATGTTGACGTTAACTGTAAAAGGTGCTTCTAGTGAAGCTGTATTATCAGAATGGGGAATGTGCTACTTCAGCATTATGATCCTATCACCATAGGAATGGGATTCGAATGGGTAAAGGTCCGTTGACAAATGCAGCTGTGGTGAGAATGATTTCGAAGTTCGAAGCAATGGGTTGTTTAGACAATAGACCCCATAGTGGCTGACTGAGCACAAGCCGTAATGTTACTGAGACACTTCAGGAAGAAATGGAGTCTGTAGCGGGTTTGTCTATGCACGGGGAAGTCAGCGCTCGTGAAGTCGGACGTTGCACCGGCATTCCATACACTACTGTTTTGTTGGCAGTTAGGCGTACCCTCTGATGCTATCTGTACAAAATCCATCAGCATCATGAACTGTTACCTGGCGATTTAGTGAAGCGGAGAGCACTTGCGGTGTGGGCGTTTCGAAAGATGGCGGAAGATGACGATTGGTTGAGTAATGTGTTGTGGACCGATGAAGCTGATTTCACGCTCCAAGGGTCTGTCAGTGCCCACAACTGCAGAATTTGGGCTACCAAAAATCCTAGAACTGTCGTGGAAACTCCACTGCACGATGAGAAAGTCACGGTATGGGTTGGATTTACCACATCTACTGTTATCGGGCCTTTTTTCTTCGAGGAAATGTGTGATTCTGGTTTTGTAACTGCTACCGTGACGGATGAGAGGTATGCTGATATGTTACAGAATCGCATCATCCCCAGCCTGGCTGATAAACACCTGCTGGAATGTGAGATGTTTATGCAGGATGGCGCTCCACCCCATATTGCTAGATGTGCGCAAGATCTCTTGTGCATGTCGTTTGGTGATGATCGTGTGCTCAGCCACCACTTTCATCATGCTTGGCCTCCCAGGTCCCCAGACCTCAGTCTGTGTGATTATTGGCTTTGGGGTTACCTGAAATCGCAAGTGTATCACGGTTGGTTGGTTGTTTTGGGGAAGGAGACCAGACAGCGAGGTCATCGGTCTCATCGGATTAGGGAAGGACAGGGAAGGAAGTCGGCCGTGCCCTTTGAAAGGGACCATCCCGGCATTTTCCTGGAGCGATTTAGGGAAATCACGGAAAACCTAAATCAGGATGGCCGGACACGGGATTGAACCGTCGAGCATTTCCTGTGAAGATCATCATCTTTGCTTTGTCTTACTTTGTTATGCTAATTATTGCTATTCTGATCAGATGAAGCGCCATCTGTCAGACATTTTTTGAACTTCTGTATTTTTTTGGTTCTAATAAAACCCCATGTCATTCCAAGCATGTGTGTCAATTTGTACCTCTCTATCTACATTATTCCTTGATTTATTCAGTTTTCAAATTTATACTGACTTTTTGATCACCCCGTATATGCCACAAAAAATTATTCATCATTGGTTTATAACATGGTTTTGATGGTGTAATTGATAGAAGTTATATTCCCAAGTTTCCAGCTGTACTGCCAGTTTCATTTTTAATTCCAGTATTTCAACTAACATATTCGTCTTAGACATGTGCCGTTAATGACCATCTTAGATTTGCTAACTGCAAGGATTTCAAGCTGTCTGTGAAGCATTATTGCTGATACATCTCTCTCTCTCTCTCTCTCTCTCTCTCTCTCTCTCTCTCTCTCTCTCTCTCTCATATACACACCAAAGTTTGATTCTAGACATCCACTGGACTCACTGATATGCATTTCCTTATGGCAGCATTAGTGTGATACATAAGACACATCAGGATATTTTACTCTGACAGATGACACGGCTGTAAGTCTTTATTTCAATGACTGCACCATGTCTGTAAAAGGTACATTTTCAATAAAGAACACAGATAACCAAGAGAAGCCAAATAAACTGTAATAATTCCTGCTGTCAGGGACAACTCAACAGCCCTAACATTACATGTGAGCTGTAAGATGAGGCGTGGTGGTGGTGGTGGTGGTGGTGGTGGTGGTGGTGGTGGTGGTGGTATCCTTGTGCTACATTTTGTATTCTTCTACTAGTCGGATACTTCCCAATTGTTTAGAACTGTGTGACGTATAAACAGATAATTTGTGTAGATCCCAGTTAAGTGTTTTTTTGTAGTTGACAAATGGATATTTAATCAATGACAGTGATTTTTAAGTGCCTGCTAAGATCTTTTGGCACTGATTATTAGTACAGAGAACCACTGGGATCACATTCACTAGTTCACGACAGTGTCACTGTAGATCGCTTTTGAAGTCATTGTATCTGATAAGTTCTTCCAGCGGTTTTTCATTAATTCTGCATTTTCCACAATTTTGATGCCTGGTTTGTTGTGTTCCAGCACTCATTCTATCTGAAGTTGAAAGTCCGACAGCAATTTTGCCTGTGTGATTTTGACAACTTTTTCTGACTTGTGGTCTCACCAGTTATTTGCCACTGGCAGGTGGTAATTTTGGCAATAGTCCCAGTGGATCATTTGTGCCTCTTCTGGTGGACTATCTTTTTGCAACAGCTCAAGATGTGGTTGACTGTTTCCTCAGTTTCTTTATAGAGTCTGCACGTAGGGTCTTTTGTTGCTGATTTCTTAAGCCTGACTTTCGTGGGGTTAGTTCTGATGGATAGTTCCTGTGCAGAAAAAATCAGTTCTGCCGTTCCCTTCTTTAGGGTTATTTAGGTTGCAAAGATTTATTATTATTACTGTTGTTGTTGTTGTTGTTGTTGTTGTTGTTGTTGTAACAACTACAACAACATGTATGGTTTTACACATAATGTCACTAATAGTCTTAGATCATTAGTGCCTGTGCCACCACAGTTTTATGGGGTTTCTAAAGTACACAAAAAAGACTGTCCTCTTTAGACTAATAGTTAGTAATTTTGCCACATGCATGTACTAGTTGGCAAAATATATGAAGCACATTCTCAGTGAATATGTGAGGAGGTGCACATCCTATATTCACAATTTTGCTTTCTTTGTAATTAGCCTGAGTCACTTGTGGCCACAGGATGCGAAGATGATCGTCAGATTTTGTATCATTTCCCTCTTTACAATAATCTCTTCTTGGAATTAATGTGTGGGAATTGTAATTGGTGTTCTCACTCAAGCTGTTTACTGTTTTAAAGAAAATATTATGAACAAAATGATGTGGCAACCACTTATCGTCAACCTTTATTGATATTGAGAAGGCCTGTGATAGCTCTTGGGCATATTCGTTGTAAATGGGGCTCATGGATATCTTCATATCTTTATATTGCTCTTTCATCCTCAGTGCTAGATGCAATACTTGGCGAAACCATGTAAGAAGTGAGTAAAGCGCAGTAGACTGTGTCTCAAGGAAATGCTACCATGTTTTCTATCACCATTAACCACACATTATCTGGTACTAGAAGGTTGGTGAGAGCAAAGTCTATTTGATATCAAGCAATATCACCTGTAGCTTCACTATGACTATACATATAGTGAGCCACAGACATGTAAAAGATGAGCGCAATTGTCAGTCTCGGTACCAAGGATGGTGAGCTGCCCTGATGTATACCGCAGCATCTCCTTTTAGCACAATAAGCATAGAGGGTTTTGTCTGACCTTCAGTCACCAGCCTGTTGCTCAAACCCACGTGCCATCAAGTCATTCTGCACCTGTGCAAAGAAAGATCTCAGTGGATTTGGTGTTGACCAAACTCCAAGCCTTGTTTGTAGCTGGAACTGACTGCCACTCAAGGCTTATAAGAGGCTAAGAATTAGTTTAGATTTGCTGGGAGGGGAGGGGGGGGGGGAGGGGAGAGAGAGAGAGAGAGAGAGAGAGAGAGAGAGAGAGAGAGAGAGAGAGAGAGAGAGCTCCACATTTTGTTTCCAGTACATATTTTGTACCATCTTACGTGAGAATCACAAGTATTTTTCTGTTTATGTTGCTTGGTGTAAGTGGTGGGATGACCTCGACTACTCACTACTTTCCTGATCATGTTCTTGAGTTCTTCCAGAATGAGTTCTATGTATACAACTAAAAGACAGACAGACAAGCAGTCCTGAGGACACTGAAGTGGAAGAGAAATATTCATTCCATAAATTTGTTCATCTGCTCAGATTCCGTGAGTGAACTTACAGCCCTCTGGTGCATGTTCACAGCAGAGAAATCAGTAGAGGTGGTATTACATGTACACTATGACATGATGATTCAGGGCAAAGAACAGGTAGTTGCACCAGCGAAGGAGATCTACACAGTCCTCCTTGTTAATCTCCAGATTTTGGTATTGTACTCCAAAACAAGGATTCCTCACACAAGAACACACTCCAGTGTGCTTGTTGCGTACAACTGTCTGTATGTTGGAATGAGTTCAGGGAGCTGAACCCAGTTTGCACATAAGGAACTCCATACTTTAGCAGTGGACTTGCTCTCTGTTTTGGTTGGTGCGCGACAAAGTATCAAATGCCATTCAAATTTCTGAATTTCCTTCCAGACCCACCCAAAAGTGAGGGGCAGAAACAATTTGTAAATTACTCAAGCTGATGGCAGTGCCAAAATTTTAAAATTAAACAATTTTATACCTTTTTTATGATTATATGTTTGAACAAAATTTTGTACGTGTATTCCATTTAAGTACAAGGGGCAGTCAATTGAAAATGATACAGATGGAAAATAAGTAAGTAAATTGTTCATTATTTCAAAAGGAATCTCCACAACTGCTAATATATTTATCCCACTAGAGGCAAGATAGCTTATGCCTCCATGGACAAATGTTTGCGGTTGCCCACAGAACCATGATTGTACTCGCATGCACACCTCTTCATTGAAAGCAAATCGACAGTCACCAATGTCTTTCTTCAGGACTCCAAAAATATGGAAATTCATGGGGAAATATCGGGACTTTATGGAAGACGTGTAAGGGCTTCCCAGCAAAACTTCTGCAGTGTACTCAAAAAAACATTTTGGTTACACTGCAGGAGTTTCACTGGGAAGCCCTTACACATTCCCCATACAGTACTGATCTCTCCCCATGCGATTTCCATATTTTTGGAGCCCTGAAGAAAGACACTGCTGGCTGTCGATTTGCTCTGGACGAAGAGATGCATGCCTGGGTACATTCTTGGTTCCATAGATAATTGCAAATATTTTTCTGTGGAGGAATGACCTTCTTGTCTGACAGTGGAAAAATGTATTAACAGTTATGGTCATTACTTTAGAAATAATGAAGAGTTTACCTAGTAATTTTCCATTTGTCTTGTTTTTATTTGACTGCCTCCTACATTTTACTGTTTTTTCTTTATTGTGCTTTTTGTGAGTCAATTTTGCATATATATTATTTTATATGAATCTTTAAATGTTAAATTTGGAGTCTAATGACTGCAAAGTTGTATGCCCTTAAAAATTGTCAGTAATAACCACTAGTTGTGATCATCTTGTACATGGAACATTGATGCAAAAGCCCAAGAAATTTCTAAACTTAGGGTGATGAGTTATCAGTACATTTGAGACACATTCACACATGCTAACAGTTACATCAGAGAACAACTCCTGTAATTCACATCCCAGCAGGTATCCAATTTTCAAACTAACAAAAAACGGTCTCTGTGTGAACTGAAATGAATCGGTGTAAAATGGTACTACATTCTTACTTCAGCTGTGATGAAAGAGTAATTGCAGATAGTACCTTAGAGGAGCACAATGGTAAGCTGCTGCTTTCATGCCTGTGGCCAGCGTGAATGCTTAATCATTCCCGACAAAAGTTATCTTTGTAATATTTGAACATAATTTGTCTAAGTAACAGTATGTAAGATACATCATTTGAAACACACATCATATTTGGTCTTCAAATATTCATTTTTTCCCATCTCTTTGCATTCTTTCTTTGATAAATTATGTGACCAACTACCTACAGTATATTCTTAACAAAAGTGCTGGAATAAATGAATTAAAAACTTACAAAACAGAAGGGAATCTCTTTATTGGCTCAGTATGCTAAAATCAGCTCAAGGTAGAGAAAAATACAAATTGTTCACTAGCACATGGAATACTTACATTGTGCATAAGTTAAGTGACTGGTAGCTAAAATATGTTGGGAAGGAATAACAGCTGTTACACCTAACCACAATGGGGCACTGTACTCTAAATTAATTTACAAAAAAGGAACTTCTTTCTATGATGTTAAGTGTACTATAGACTTGTCCTTTTAGTGTCTTACACAGTATAAGTAAGTCTCGAGAGTTTGTTTGAAGTTAGTTTCAGGTACATAATGTAATTAATCTGCATTTGAATGCTATTACTTTTTAAAGTTTTTAATGATACTTGTATCTAATAGTTTTTTGGTCAAATATTTGAGCAGAGTGAAAACAAGACTTGATAGAAATTACTTAATGGATCTCCGTTCAAATTTTCATAGCTAGATGAAGAGTGAGAAGTGTACAAAATTGATCAGCCTAAGGTCTAGTTCTGCAAAAACAAACAAAAAAATTAATTGATTGGAAGTAATCAGGATAGTTAAGAAAAAGGTAGTGATCTGAGGGAAAATAATTCATAGGCAGCTGCTGCCAGCTGTAGAAATGAAGAATCGGGGTCTAACATTTTTGTACATAAGACGTTACACTGGTGTACAAATTGCAGAATTTTTTCTTTCTTGTTGAAAAATAAACTAAATATCAAATTACAGCATAAATTGAAACTTCTCTGCTTTCTCTTGATCTATATACACATGACGATGACGATGGTGTAGGTGATGATAATAATAATAATAATAATAATAATAATAATAATAATACCCTAAAGTTCTTGCGATGTAACATAATACTGTACATTTAAAAAGAAGTTGCGCTTGATCAAGGTCCGCGTCGCTTTCCATTTTTAACCAGATATAATGTCTGAGAAAGGAAAGAAATAATAATAACAATAATAATAATAATAATAATAATAATAGAATACAAATCAGTATTTAAACACAGCATATTTCATGCTTTCTGAAGAAAGCATGAAAATAGGAAATTTAAAAAAAAGTCAATGTTATGTGACTGATTTGTCTAAAAGGTAGAAAGAAAAATGGATTAGAGAAATATTTGTCACACCTCATTTGCTGTGCATGATTTTGAGCGTCATTCAAAGGCACGTCAAATGTTTCCCTAATCCCTTTTATTTCCCACTTTTAGGCAAATCATTTCACAAAACATATTGTGTTTGTTTATTTAAGCTGGAATGCTTAATTGTCTTTCCATTTACTTTGTGGTAAACAAACTGTATAATTTTCTTTGACTATAATGCACTTCCATTCGTGAGCTGAAGTGTTAAAAATAGTAGGAGGTCATGTATTGGAGGTACTGACTTCAGACTTACATGTAACCACTCAGAACAAAGTTTGCAGTAAACCAACCCTAACAAAACTGATAGAATAACTTCTTTAACAATAAACTGTTAGTGTTTCTACTGACCTCATCAAGAGGATAAATGTTTATAGCTTCTATATCAACATGACATTGAGTCTTATTACTGCCCAGTCAGGAAGACTGTTGGTGTAGGAAGTTGAGACTTTTGCAGTACGTGAATCAGAAAGTGATTTGGGGCTACAAATTGGCCACAACAATGTTAACTACAGTAGTCTCCCAATTATCAGAGTGCAGATTGTCTGTGAAATTAAGGGTTCTTGCTATGTGTTGATGTAAAATTAAAGCATACTGTTAAACATTGCCAGTGGGAATACATTACTGATTGTAATTCTGTTGCCACCAGATCTTCTAAAATGGATAATTGACAATGAGTGTTAACTTATAGCACATATCTTGTTACTAAAGTTGCAGACACAGGGAGATGTCAGATAAATGCAAACATGTTGTTCTAAAGATAAAAAATAGGTTAGAATTTACAGATAAAATAGAAAAAGTCATAACTGTAGCAAAAATTTCTCATGATATTGGGATAGGTATACAAACAGTGACAGACTTAAAGGAAAAACTGTTTGTGACCAAAGCTGATAACCAAGCGGGATTGTCAACAGTGTAAGTACCTGCAAACTTCAAGTGATAGGGAAACAGATACAGCAATGCACTTTGTGGTTCCAGCAAGAATTCTCATATCAGGTCCAATGTTGATAGAGAAAATGGGAGAGTTGATGAGCCTCTGAAGATTGAAGGAAAATTTTAATGCTTCGTTAAGATGGCTGACTTAACTTAAACATTGGTATGGGATTCAAGAAATTGCTGTTGAGGACGAGGACCACAGATCTAACAAAGAAGCAGCTGATGCTTTTTGTGATGGATTCTACAGCTTCTACAGGCTGAACAATTATCTGCCAGAACAGATTTACAAAGCTGATAACTGAACTTTACAGGAAGGGAATGCTCACACGAACTTTAGTAGCTCAGAATGAACTGAATGCTATTGAACGTAAGCCTCGTAGAGAAAGGCTTCTTTACTGCATAAATTCAAAGAGTGAATACATTGAAGTCACCCACTATTGACAAACTGAAAAATCATGGACATTTGAAGTAATAATGAACTTGCTACTTTATTGAATGCCTCACAACCTGGATGTACAGATGACTAGGTGATGTTTTTAAGGCACCTTCCTTATGTTACATCATTCACACAGCTAGTGGACCCAGGTGTGGTTGTGGCTGTGAAACACCATTTCATGAAAGACTCTCATGAAACAACTTACGCAAAAAGATTATGGATATCCCTGAACATGATCAATGTGTCCATGGTATTTGTAAGGTGTGGGAGAATGTGAAGATAACAACTTGTTTGTGGAAGAAAGCTGCACACCCTTCTCCGGAAGGGTCTCTGAAGATTATTATAGCGTGGAATATGATACTGCTACTTGTTGTCTTCATAACCTGAAATTTGTTTTGCAATACCGAAAACACAATGACGAAAACATTTACAAGTGATTACATAGCAATGCCTATGAATTGGGATAGGAACAACTAAATGAAGTCGGTATAATGAACGAACTGTGACCAATAGAGGAAGAGAGTAAGAGAAAGAGATCAACAATACCTGTTATCACACCCATATCTGAAATTCATTGATTAATGCAGGATACAATTTGTTTGACAAAACAGAAAAATTGAATGATTATTTCCAGAAAGTGACATGAACGCAGGTGATATAAAATAATTTTTTAGTGTAATTTTGTAAATAAGTTAGTTGTCAGTTTCTGGTGAGTAATGCAGTAGGCTTTCATATCTCAAATGTTCCATGTTTTGTAAAGAGAAGATTCTGATAAAATCATTTATTTTGGATTGTCCAATTTTTTGTTGTCTATGCAGTCTTGAGTCTGCATTAACTGTGAAAAAGGGATATTGCTGCACCTACATGGAAGTAGTGTGTTAGAAATGCTTGTCAGAGTAAGGTTAACAGCTAACGTAAGAATTGACTTCCTCATTGCATAACAGACATCATGTGTACCATCCCAATGTGTAAAACTGCACATAGCAGTGTATTCTCACCCAAAACCCTCTTCAGTCATTTTACACCTGCTTTTTTGATCAGTGCCAGTAACAACTTCTCTGACTGTAAATCAATAAAATGCATTTGCCCTATGTCTTTTTATGCACAAAGAAAAATTATGTGTAATCTGTCTACATGGTTTGTATAAGATTATTGGAAAGGATACTGAATGGTAATAACTTACTGTAGATTCAGTATGAGAACATAAATAGGCAATTTGTTCATTAACCCTAAATATATGAAAAATGTCTCGTGCTTATGGACTGTTTGGCTTAAAAAGCCACACCCAGAAAAGAATTTTTCTGAAATTAAATTGTCATATATCTCAACTTATGCAGTTTGTTTGGCATACTGTTCCTGATATATATGCCTTTCTTATGCCATGTTTGTAAGGTGGGCAGTTACAGGACAAGGAATAATTGTTGAATGGATACAGCCTTTGGAGGGACAAATGGGTGTCAAGCAATATTAAGTTTCTTTGTAGTAGTCAGATATTGCTTTCCAGCATCTGCTCGGAAATGTGCTATTTGTTACCTTATCTTTTCTGTGCACAAAGAATCATGAAAAATTGGTGCAATGTGGCAAACTTTGTTACCATATTTGTGAAATTTAGAAACTTTCCAAAACCTTTTTGACTGAATGCTTGCTCTTAAAGCAGTGGAGATACAGCATCTGCAAAGAAGTTTCAAGGATGTGGCTAGCATGTAACCTCTACAAGAAATAATGGCATAGTTACCAATGTATCAATCCACAAGTAAAAAAGCCTCTTTCATCTTTCTTTTCTTTTTTGTTTTTCTTGTTGCAATTGTACGAGTATACCACAGTCTTGGAAGCTGTTACACATTATATCCCTGATCTTTTTCTCACTTACTAAGGGTAACTGCCACAACTAGGAATATCAACCTTTTGTAAAAGTGGTAACAGTATGCGGCATTAATCTAAATAAAATAAATAAAAAAAAAACATTTTCCCAAATATATGTTAACAGTTACATGGGCATGGACCAGCTTTATGTCCTCCACAATGATGTAAAAACTTCTAATATAAGACGTGTATTCTTATGTCTTAGTATCATAAACAGACTATGCTATAGGGAGATTGATTTTCTGAATGATTTTATTCATATGCTCTGCCTTGTTTTCTCCATCTCACATTATATGCAATGGATCATTTTCACAAAAGTGAATCTTATATTGATTTATTTATACATTCATTTATTTACCTTTGCTTTTTTTTCTTCATCAGGAGCACTTTAGCCCCCCCCCCCCCCTTCTCTCTCTCTCTCTCTCTCTCTCTCTCTCTCTCTGTCTGTGTGTGTGTGTGTGTGTGCCCCCCCCCCCCTTCTCTCTCTCTCTCTCTCTCTCTCTCTCTCTCTCTCTCTCTCTCTCTGTCTGTGTGTGTGTGTGTGTGTGTGTGTGTGTGTGTGTGTGTGTGTGTGTGTGTGTGTGTGTGTGCCTACTTTATTTCTTGTCTGTCTTTTATCTGTCTATATCTTTATTTTAAATTAGCAGTGCATTTGTTCTCTCATTTCTCATAACACTATATGCTCTCTGTTCCATATTCCTTACCCCTTAACCTGCGCCCTGTTACTGCTTCATCCTAAACATTATCTGCTGGATATGTTTTGTTGCTTGAAACCATCACAAAATGGATATATCCTATATATATTAATATGCAATATTGGTAAATGACAAGCAAATGAACTGCTTGATGTTCTGGGTGGTGGGTCTTATTTCTGCAGTTTTTCAGAGAAGACATACCTTCTTGATTGTTACACTGGCTTTGATTGAGTTGCTTTCCACAATATGAGTAAATGACTATATTATTGCATGAATTAGTATGGTGGCTTAATTTAAGCTCATGTGTTTAATTAGACAATTAATTGAATGCTGTCTGCAATTTTCAATAGATTTGAAGTATGACACTACAGTGTGTTTTAAAAGTTATACAACCTAATTACATAGTTATTTGTTGTTTTTATCTTTTTTAAAAATTTTATTTGTAGCTGTGTATATCCAATTAATATGTAGTTAATATCCCTATAGATGTGTGCCATGTGAAAATCTTATATGTATAAAAAACCTCACTTATAGTGATTGTGCTTCATTTTGTTCTTAATTGGTGTGATTATCCATACAGCTCTCAAAGAAAGCTGTGCATGTTACAGTTAGCTATAGATTGCTCAGAGTTTTGTGTGATTCATTACACAATGTTTTATGTGTTATACGCTTATCACCAACTGATATAAGGAAATGTGCACAACTACTGTTTTAAATTAGTTTGTCCAAGCTGTGTGAATTTTTTTAAAAATAGAAATGCAGTAGAATGATGACAGGAATGACTGTTGTTCATAAATTAGTGTAACTCCTTTGTTACATACAAAAATGTTCATTCCTGAGAGGAAACAAGTATGTAAAATTTGTCAGTGGTAATGTCATAATAAAATGTAATATTTGCAAACCTAATACATTTTCATCATTTTACTAAGCTATTGTAATATGATATTCGGAATGGCTCAAATGGATACTATTCCTGCTCATGCTTAAAATAGTATGAACTGTTTAGATGAATTGTTAATGATGTAAAGGATGCTACAGGGCTGGTCCAGGAAGTTTCCACATACATTTTTAGCTAAACAAGAAAAGATATACCAAACTGAGGAATACTGTTATAGTTAAACATCACACTTCGTATTTAATCTAAAATTTAATAATGAAAAGGGAAGTTTCCCATTGCCTACTCTGATTACATCCTGTATTTCTGCCACAAAGATCTGTGTTCATTTTCCTAAACAAATAAGTATCTCTGACATTGTCGAGACCTTTATTATTAGTGTGTTCACCATCTGTCACATAGTCCGAATGTATCATTTGTTATTCGTTTTTTATTTGTTTACTTACTTATTGTTTTCTCTCATCTTTTTTGGGAAAATATGGTTCAGAAACCATATCCTGTAGCTATGAAATACAAAAGATAATTCAATACAATAAGTAATACACTAAAGATAAGAAATAAAATAGTTTTCAGGCTTAATCTTTCACTTTGCTGCAGAGGGTACACGATTTTGAAGTATCCTGGCTGACTTGTATTGTGTGCTGGAACTGAACATGAATCCATAACCTTGTCTTTTGCTGGCACTGCCCACAAGAGGCAAGTGGGGTTGAGGCATGATCTGGAAATCAGTTTTAATCTGCTAGGAAATCTGAAAATAAGTGTTCATGGAACTTCTCTATATTTACCTGCCTCCATGGAAAAAGTAGGCAATACAGGCTTTAAAATGTAATTAGAATTTGAAGACAAAATTAGATGAACTTTGTGGTACATATGTACACCACAAATAAGTAATGCCAGAAGTCATTAAACTAATACAGTTAGTAGTTTAATGCATTCTGTTTCTCTCTTCAAAGACTTTATGGTCTGTAAGTATGAAATGAGGTATTAATTCCTTCCTGTTCCCAAAATTTTTCTGTATTTCATTTACTAATGTAAATAAATATTAACCCTAAATTAGTATCAAAAATCTATAATTAACACCACCCAGAATCCAGCAATTGCACATCAGCATCAAAGCTGTTCTGGGGGTTAATACACTGCCTGACAGAAAAAAGTGAAGTTCCAGAAGGGAGGAGGAAATGGAATGAAATGTCATCGTTTGAGAGGGTATGTAATATTATTGCAGTGATGACAAAATCACTTACAAAGAGTTTGGGAGTATGGCATTACACCCTGTTCTGGCATGGATACGTGCGCTGATGTGGTTGGGAAGTTGTCATAAAGTCTTCATAGCATCTCCATAGGGAAGCTGGCCTACAGTTGTTGTAATTGGTCCTTGATACCCTGGGTACTGGCTACCACTGGGATGGAACTGACGTCCCAAACGTGTTTTATTGGGGATCTTTGGCCATAAGATGATCTCAACACCACACAGACAGACATACAGCCATGTGCTTTGTGTTTATGAGAATTATCCTGTTGAAAAATGGTGCCACAATACTTTTGTACAAAGGGTAACACACAAGGGTGCCCATTGTTCCCATCAGTTTCCTCAGTCACTACCAGCCGTGACATGAAATTATACCCGATGGCTCTCCACACCATAACAGCAGGCGTAACAGTGTAGCACCTCTCAAAGACATGGGAAGAATGGGACCTCTTCCCAGGTAACCATCATACTCAACAACGATGGTCATCCAGGGCAGCAAAGAACCACGATTCATCTCTTGACTCAGTGTGATGCCATACATCTGCAGTCCACACATTGCAGTCATGGCACCACTTCACAAGCAGCCATTTGTGTTTTTGTGTTAATGGCAGCCTGTTCACGGGATGGTAATTCCCTAGTCTGGCTGCTTCTGGCCTCTGGCAAATGGTGTGGAATGACACAGAAATTTGCAGGGACTCCATTACTATTTTATGGATGGTGGTCACACACGTGAAGGGTTTAAAATGCGCTTGGTGCTCTGTTTACAGCAGACCTCCATTGTGGTGGTCAGTCATGGTCATCCAGAACCTTTATGGTGAGTGTGTCTGTCCTCACATTCCCATGCAATCCAACATCGAGCCACTGTCACATTCAAAAGCCTCGCAAATCTGGATATTGCACAATTTGACCAGCCTGGAAAACTGAGACCAACAATGAGCTTCCTTACAAACTCTGTCGGGTAGAGATACTACGGTCTCGGTGAGTATCCGGCATTTACATGTCCTTTACAGCGATCACTCAACTTTTGATGCTGTTCAAGCACCTTACATACTTTACCAGGCCTGATAACAACACTACACCTGAACAACACTAATGGACTCTGGTGACCATTCTGTCACAGAGAACTGCAACTCTAGTCACACTCATACCTGCCAGTACTGTGTACAAGTGCAACGTTAGTGACATCCAACCATGTCTTTTGGATGCTTCACTGTTTTTGACAGGCAGCGTATAATCACTTCAATCCTCTCATAGCTGCTCCTAGACAGCAGCTTTAAAATGTGTTTTGAAATTTCCTGTTGGCTCTTTTGTGAGTTAAGTATTATTCTTTAATTTTGTTGGTGTAAAGAGTCTTAAAAAGAAGTATACATTAGCAAATGCTGTAGGCTATATTTATTTATTTATTTCCTTCCTGACAGTTATCATATTTTTTTTTTAATTTTGTATGAAATTTTCAAATTAAACATAAATACAGCAGTACAAGTGCGTTTACTGTAAATTCATGGTACCTCCCTTAAATTCAGTTGACTATTCCCATTAATTAGACTCACTTCTTCTTTCCAAAACTCCATTTTTTACAATTATCTTTAACTTGGCATATCAAATGATTGAGGTAACACATGTCCATTGAGTCATTAAAGATTTTATTGGTATTTGCAGAGGAAGTAATGGAAACTACATATGCAGTTGATTTGGGACAATACTGTGTGTTTTAACATGGTACGTCACTTCTGTTGCAGAAATCCTAGCTCTGGCTCTGGACTAAGTGAAACTGGTTCTCTTGATCGTGCAAAGGCAGCAATGGAACGACGGAAAAAGGCAGCTGAAGATGTAACAGTTCCAGGTCGTGTTGAAGTGACACGAGTAAATCCTGACAGCCTGATCGATGAATTGATTAGGTCAACAAATCTTGACCAACCTGATGAATCTGCTGAGAGTGAGTTCCGTGTATTATGTAACAATAAATTTCGAATTATACTTCTATTTTACTGACAGTAATCATGTGATTACGAAGTACTTGTTACATTTGCATGTACACTAAACTGTACACACATCTCAAACATACAAGAGCAGCATGAGGGAGAACTTAAGTTCTGTCTATTAAATTCTAATAGTGTAAAATCCTGAAACTCTAAAGGTATCAGGGATAAAAAGTTACCCACAACTTGCACAGAAACCAGGCAACAGTTATGAGTGGAAGGACATGAAAAAGAAACAACAGTTGAGAAGGGAGTGATACAGGTTTGTAGCCTCCCTCAAGTGTTGTTCAGTCTGTACAATGAAAAAAGAAGCTTGAGGAAACCAGTGAGAAATTTGTAAGAGAAATTAAGGTTAAGGGAGAAGAAATAAAAATTTTGAGGTCTGGCAATGACCTTGTAATTCAGTCAGAGGCAACAAAGGACTTGGCAAAGCAGCAGAATGGGAATGTCTTGTATACAGGCTACAAGATGAACACAAACAAAAGTAAAATAGGGCAATGGAATGTAGTATAATTAAAATAGGTGATACTGGAGGAATTAGATTAGGAAATAAGACACTAAAAGTAGCAGAGCAGTTTTGTTAATTAGCAGGAAAATAACTGATGATGGCTAGAGTAGAGAGGGTATAAAATACAGACTGGCTGCAGCAAGCAAAGTATTTCTGAAAAAGAGGAATTTGTTAATATCTAATATAAATTTTTAGCATTAGGAAGTCTTCCCTGATGTCATTGGTATGACACGTAGCCTTCTCTAGAAGTGAAACATGGACAGTAAGTTGTTCAGACATGAAGAGAATAGAAACTTTTGAAATGAGTTCTACAAAAGAATGCTGAAGATTAGTTGGATAGATAAAATAAATATTGAGATGGTACTGAACAGAACGAGGGAACAAAGATCTGACTAGAGCTAGGGATTGGCTAGTAGCATACATCTGAGGCATCATTGCATTATGAATGTGGTAATGGAAATAAAGTGTGAGGGTAGAAATTGTGGAGGTAGACAAAGGCCTGAAAATAGTAAGCAAGTTCACATGAACATAGGTTCCCGCAGTTATTCAGAGATGGAGGCTTGCGCAGGATAGACTAGCATGGAGAATGCCATCAAACTGGGTTTAAGACTGAACACCACAGCAGCAGTAACAACCACAACCACTACAATAAGAATGTAAAAATGTAAAGTTATTCTAAATACATTTGTGAAATCACTGTCGATGCTACCCAAGAAGAGCTGGCTTGTCCATAAAAGATGTATTTTTATCAAAGAAGTCTTTGTTCAAAATCTTTGTAGTGGTTTCATGTGTATCCATCTTGTTTTCAGTGAATATTATTTTGTGTAATAGTTCTGAGAAATTTATCCTAACTAATCAAATAATAACACATTAAAAAGTAAAAAGATTACTTCTGCATGACATTCTCTGTAATAATCAATATTGATTTGAGGTGCTTGTGTAATTTGGGTGGGTTCTCTAAATTTCTTTAATATTTATTTTCAGCTTCAGGTTTGCAACTCTTCATAGCCAAAGATGGTACAACAGCACTAGGGTCTCATGAAGTGAAAAGCCAGATGTCTGCAGGTGTCTTCAAACAGGTTGTTATGAAATCTGATCCAACATAACAGAGAATGGAAATATTTGTAAGTAATCATGTGAAATTTAATTTATTTAAAACTATTGTTGGTTCTAAAATATGTGGCTTTGTACTTCAGTTAATTAAATGCCCAGTTCCAGTTACTAGTCAAAAGGCTTGGTATCAAATTCATTCATCAGTAACCAGCTAGGATTAACTGGCTCATGCAGAGGCAGTGGTATATATGACATCTCCATATGGAGAGCTGTAGATATAATTCTGTGGCTATCACAGCAACTTTTGGTTTGACAACCACTTTCTTCATGTAGTTAATCACTTTAGTAGTTGTGGGTTAAAGTAATGTATTGTGTTTCCCAGTGATCTTTCACTTGGAATAAATAGAACAGGACAGACAATTTTGTTTGTGAAAAGCAACATGTACAATGCTCTTTCAGTTGACAGGAAAAAAATAATGTAATGTGATCTACAAAAAGTATTGGTCGTAATGAGAATACTAAGGTAAATGGGTTCTATTAACAAATGAATTAGAGAGAAAATATAAAAAGAGATGTCATATAAAAATGGAATTAGGTTTCTGTATTTTGAATACTTCAATGAATACAAAATCGTTGGTGTTTTTGTGTCCACTTGTTGATATATTTCCTGTTGGATTTTGTCTCAGGATATTCTGCTGACATTCCTGTAAAAACTTTCCTAATGTCTTGCTAGCATGAGCAATTGGCATCATCAAAGGTTCGCCGTCCCTGTCTGCCGCCTGTAGTAGAGGCTGAACCTTTGATAATTCCAGCCACTCGTCCTGGAAAAACAAGAGAAAAATTAATAAATAAATGTTGGCCAAAGATTCCAAGACAGAAACCAATAGTTAATATGTCACTTAAGAGTCATTAACACATATGAAAATAAAGAATAGTGCCATACGCTTCTCTCAGTAACTCCAATGGTTTGCGTGTTACATATAATTAGGTACTGAATAATTAAGCAGCCTTTGAGCCATGTGATCTTTCTATAATTTTTATGCTATACCCAAGTTATAAATAAAACTCATTAGCCACTCTTCACTTTTAATGAGTCGAGCTTTCATAATGCTTTTTATTGTTAATAGCGTTCAAAAGAATTAAACAGTTTTAAGTACACTGCTTGACAAAAATGGTAACTTGTCCAGAAGACATGTTCAGATGTCAATATTACTTCGTACATGTACGAGCTATCAATAGGTGTATAAGTGATTATCTATCTAATCCTCTGTAACAGGTAGAACAACCAACAGAGCTAATTAGTGTTACCAGGCTTTGTACGGTATATATAAGGGATGTGAACAGCATCAGATGTTGAGTGATTACTGTGAAATACACAGACATGCTGTGTACTCATGTGAGATAGCATTACCAGCGCTAAATGGAGACTGAAAGGGGCCTCATTGTGGGTTTCCATTTGTCTGTCTGGTTTAATTGTGTGCTATTCAGAGTCGTGGGGCATTCAGATGTAGCAGTAGCTGTATGTTGGACGGCATTGGAACTTGAGGGCAGGAATACTAATCATAAAGGTTTTGGTTGGCTATGCCTGACTGCTGCAAGGAAGGATCACTATATTGTGCACCAAGCAAATTGTAACCCCTTCACATGTGTGCCTGCCATCTGAGAACAAGTAATGTAATCCCTGTGACATTTTGTGTCAACTCCCATCATTGATCAGAGATAATCAGCTGGACTAGGAAATTACTGTTTCATAAGGCTGCTTTTGGAGTGGTGCTGTGACATGAGAAGTATCCATTGACTGAGGTTACTCCCACAAAAGAAGCCAAGGTAGCATTTAGTTAAGCTTGGAAGTTTATTCACAGTTTGCAAAGTTTCAGAACAAATAACTATGTCAACAAAAATTCATGCTTCTTATGTTCCTATGTGAAGTGCCAACTAAATAGAACTCCCAACCTTAATAAAAGAAACACTATAACACAACTTTACTCGTGCGGTCTCAAGTGTGGAGCTCATCACTAGTTCAGAGGGAGAAAAAATAGTATGGAAAATATTACGGAAAATTATAACACTGCCACAGTGCACTTGACTAATGTCACTGAATAACAATCGCTCGACAGCCTAAGCAAGAAAACAGCGAGTAAAAGAATAACAGTATCCTAAGTGTCACATCACTTACCAAAGCTTGGGTCCTGGAGTGAGTGGTGAGATGATCCTTTTGTGTGGCTTATGGCATGTCGAGAGTGAGCCCCTGAACAAGTAGTACTAATGCACTCATCGCCTGGCACAGTCTGCGCACTCCAACATAACTGTCTCACTGTGGGTAGTGCATTGGTCTAAATGCCACTATTTGTGGCATGTGATCTGGTGGAGGAAATCATTCTGTGCAGCCAGCAGTGTCTCTGGGTACTACTAGTGCCACCTGTTGGCACGGTGGTGTTGCTGTGACCATCATCTGCCAGCCTCCCCCCTGCGGGTCCGGGGATTAGAATAGGCCCGAGGTATTCCTGCCTGTCGTAAGAGGCGACTAAAAGGAGTCCATCCCCCTCACGGGGGTAGTTAGCGCCTGCGTCCGGAGACGGACGATCTTCACGACCTATAATCGTGGTCTTTTTGGTTTTAAACTTCTCGTTTCTTCCTTCCTTTTGTTGGTTCCTTTCTTTGCTATTCTCCACCTCACTGTCTTCCTTACTCTTTCCCTTGACTTCTCCTTGCCTTCTCATTGCCTTTTTCTCCTTGCCTTCTCATTGCCTTTTTCTCCTTGCCTTCTCATTGCCTTTTTCTCCTTGCCTTCTCATTGCCTTTTTCTCCTTGCCTTCTCATTGCCTTTTTCTCCTTGCCTTCTCCTTGCCTTCTCATTGCCTTCTTCTCCTTGCCTTCTCTGGTCTCCGCCTCGGCGTTTGAGACAGTCTGTCCTCTTTCTCCCTCTCTCTCTTCTTTTTCCTCTTCTTCCTTCCTCCCTGTGCGTGTCTGAAGGCCGACCCACGCGTTCGCACGCGTAGCCGGTGACGGGGTAACGCGTAAGTCCCCGCCCTGGGTAGACATGTAAGGCACGCGCGTACCCCCTGGTAAAGGCCAGGCCCGGGGAGGGGTGATTGCCTGAGCTGATACCTTCTGACCATGCCGATTGGTCCCTCCGTCTGTTTCTCGGGAGGTGTGACCTGAGGTGTAAACATTCACCTAAGGCGGGAGTGCCCTCTGAGAGGGTCCCCACAAGGAAGGAGCGCGCCATCGGAGACGCTGGCAATCATGGGGGATTCCTCCGCAATGGATTCTACTCCATCGCTTTCGACTTCGACCCAAAAACGGAAACGTGACCAGCCAACAGTGACAAAAGTACTACCGCCTGCCCCACAGTTCCTCGTAGTTTCTCGCACTGAGGACGGAAAGGATTTTTCCTCTGTCAACCCTTTTGTTATTCAGAAGGGCGTTGATGCCATAGCCGGATCTGTCAAATCTTGTACCAGGTTGCGTAACGGCACCTTATTACTAGAAACTGAGAATGCCTTTCAGGCACAAAAACTGCTTCGGGCCACCCTCCTGTACACGTTCCCTGTCCGGGTGGAGGCCCACCGAACTTTGAATTCGTCTCGTGGTGTAGTGTATACTAGCTCCCTCGACGGATTGACTGACGAGGAGCTTCAATCTTTCCTCGCTGAGCAGGGCGTGACGGCTGTCCATCGGGTCATGAAAAAGGTCAACAACGACCTTGTACCGACCCGAACACTCTTCTTGACCTTCGATAGTGTTAAGCTGCCATCGCGCATCAAGGCGGGCTACGAGGTTATTTCTGTTCGCCCCTATGTCCCGACACCTACGCGCTGCTACCAGTGTCAGCGTTTCAATCACACTCGACAGTCTTGTTCCAATGCGGCTAAATGTGTCACTTGTGGCAGGGATGCCCATGAGGGTGACTGTCCACCTCCGTCTCCTCATTGTGTGAACTGTCAGGGTGACCATGCCGCATCCTCCCGCGACTGTCCTGTCTATAAGGACGAACGTTGCATCCAAGAAATTCGTGTCAAAGAGAAAGTGTCAACCTCGGCTGCTCGCAAGCTATTGGCTAGTAGGAAGCCCACGCTGCTCCCAGCGGGGAAATATAGTACTGTCCTCGCCTCTCCTCGGACTACCCGGGAGGTCGCAACCCAGACATGCGATCTGACCTTCAGCACCACGGTCGTCCGTTCGGCCAGTGCTAAGATCGCGCGGTCGACGTCTCCTCTTCCTCCCATCACACCACAGACACCAGCCACTTCCTCAGCTTCTGCTAAGTCGAAGACACCGAAGTCAGATGCACGGTCCTTCAAGAAGGAACCATCCCGTGCAGACTTCCTCCGTCCCTCGACCTCCCAGCCTTCGACCGATACTTCCACCAAACGTCCTTCCAAAAAGGCGCATAGGAAGCACAGTTCTCCTTCCCCGCCACGGCGCATCTCTTCTCCTGCGCCACCCAGCGGTTGCCGCCCCAGGCCGTCATCCGTTTCGCCTGGCCGCACCGCCGGTAGCCGTACATCTGGCCGTTCACCGGCGGAGGAAGCTCCCCCTCCCGGCCATCCTCCCGAGATGGCCGATGACCCTATAGACCCCATGGACGATGACTGTCCGCCTACTGATAGCGGCGGCAGTGCTCGCTCGAAGCCAGGCCCTAAGCGGCCTTCGAGGTGACCCCTTCTCTCATCTTCCTTTTCTTACGATGGCACTTATTCACTGGAATATTCGCAGCATTCGCTCCAACCGAGAGGACTTGAAGTTGCTGCTCCGCTTGCATCGTCCGCTCGTCGTAGCCCTCCAGGAAACGAAGCTACGCCCATGCGATCACATTGCCTTGGCACACTACACCTCTGTGCGTTTTGACCTACCCCCTATGGTAGGTATCCCAGCTCATGGAGGGGTTATGTTGCTGGTCCGGGATGATATTTACTACGATCCCATCACGTTGCACACCGGCCTGCAGGCAGTTGCCATCCACATTACTCTCCCCACTTTTACGTTTTCCTTTTGTACCGTTTACACTCCATCGTCATCTGCCGTTACCAGGGCAGACATGATGCAACTTATTGCTCAGCTACCTGCACCGTTTTTGTTAACTGGAGACTTCAATGCCCACCATCCCCTTTGGGGTTCTCCAGCCTCCTGCCCGAGGGGCTCCTTGTTAGCAGACCTTTTCAACCAGCTCAATCTTGTCTGCCTTAATACTGGCGCCCCTACTTTTCTTTCGGACACATCTCATACCTATTCCCATTTAGACCTCTCTATATGTACTCCCCAACTTGCACGCCGGTTTGAGTGGTATGCACTTGCTGATACATATTCGAGCGACCACTTCCCGTGTGTTATCCATCTCCTGCAGCATACTCCCTCTCCGTGCTCCTCTAGTTGGACCATCTCCAAGGCAGACTGGGGGCTCTTTTCTTCCAGGGCGACCTTTCAGGATCAAACCTTCACAAGCTGCGATCGTCAGGTCGCACACCTCACGGAAGTCATTCTCGCTGCTGCTGAATATTCCATCCCTCACCCTACTTCTTCTCCACGTCGTGTACCGGTCCCCTGGTGGACTGCAGCATGTAGAGACGCTTTACGTGCTCGTCGACGTGCTTTACGCACCTTTAAACGCCACCCTACAGTGGCGAATTGTATTAATTATAAACGATTACGTGCTCAGTGTCGTCGTATTATTAACGAAAGCAAGAAAGCCAGCTGGGCTGCTTTCACAAGCACCTTCAACAGTTTTACTCCTTCTTCTGTTGTCTGGGGTAGCCTGCGCCGGCTATCTGGCACTAAGGTCCACTCCCCAGTTTCTGGCTTGAAGGTCGCGAATGAAGTCCTTGTGGCCCCTGAGGCTGTCTCCAATGCCTTCGGCCGCTTTTTCGCCGAGGTTTCGAGCTCCGCTCATTACAACCCTGCCTTCCTCCCCCGCAAACAGGCAGAGGAGGCTAGGCCACCTGACTTTTACTCCTCGAATTGTGAAAGTTATAATGCCCCATTCACCATGCGGGAACTCGAAACCGCACTTGGCCGATCACGGTCCTCCGCTCCAGGGCCTGATTCTATTCATATTCAGATGCTGAAGAACCTTTCTCCTGCGGGTAAAGGTTTTCTTCTTCGTACATACAATCGCATCTGGATTGAGGGACATGTTCCCGCATGCTGGCGCGAGTCTATTGTTGTCCCGATTCCTAAGCCGGGGAAGGACAAGCACTTGCCTTCCAGTTATCGACCTATCTCACTTACCAGCTGTGTCTGTAAAGTGATGGAGCGAATGGTTAACTCTCGATTGGTTTGGCTGCTTGAGTCTCGACGCCTACTTACAAATGTACAATGTGGATTTCGTAGGCGCCGCTCTGCTGTTGACCATCTAGTTACCTTGTCGACCTTCATTATGAATAACTTCTTGCGGAAGCGCCCGACCGCGGCTGTGTTCTTTGATTTGGAGAAGGCTTACGACACCTGTTGGAGGGCGGGCATTCTCCGCACCATGCATACATGGGGCCTTCGCGGTCGCCTCCCTCTTTTTATTCGTTCCTTTTTAATGGATCGACAGTTCAGGGTACGTGTGGGTTCTGTCCTGTCCGACACCTTTCGCCAGGAGAATGGGGTGCCACAGGGCTCAGTTTTGAGCGTCGCTCTGTTCGCCATCGCGATCAATCCAATAATGGATTGCCTCCCAGCTGATGTATCAGGCTCCCTTTTTGTGGACGATTTTACCATCTATTGCAGCGCGCAGCGTACACGTGTCCTGGAGCGCTGTCTTCAGCGTTCTCTTGACCGTCTTTACTCCTGGAGTGTCGCCAATGGCTTCCGTTTTTCTGCCGAGAAGACGGTCTGTATTAACTTCTGGCGCTACAAAGAGTTTCTCCCACCGTCCTTACGACTTGGTCCCGTTGCTCTCCCAATCGTGGAGACAACCAAATTTTTAGGCCTTACCTTTGACAGGAAACTTAGCTGGTCTCCACATGTGTCATATTTGGCCGCCCGTTGTACCCGTTCTTTAAATGTCCTCCGTGTTCTCAGTGGTATGTCATGGGGAGCGGATCGAACCGTCCTACTTCGTCTATATCGGTCGATCGTCCGCTCCAAGCTGGATTATGGGAGCTTTGTATACTCCTCTGCACGGCCATCCATCTTACGCCGCCTCAACTCCATACAACATCGGGGTTTACGACTTGCGATCGGAGCATTTTATACCAGTCCCGTAGAGAGTCTTCATGCTGACGCTGGCGAATTGCCGCTCACTTACCGGCGCGATATACTGCTTTGTCGGTATGCCTGTCGGCTACTGTCAATGCCCGACCATCCGTCTTATCGTTCCTTTTTTGACGACTCTCTCGACCGTCAATACGGGTTGTATGTCTCTGCCCTGCTACCCCCTGGAGTTCGCTTTCGTCGCCTCCTTCAACACCTTCATTTTTCACTCCCTGCAACCTTTCGAGTGGGCGAGAGCCACACGCCACCTTGGCTCCAGGCTCAGGTCCGCGTTCACCTTGACCTCAGCTCGCTCCCAAAAGAGGTCACCCCCAGTTCGGTCTACCACTCCCGTTTTTTGGAACTTCGTTCGAAGTTCATCACCATGACTTTCATTTATACAGATGGCTCTAAGACCAATGAGGGGATTGGGTGTTCCTTTATAGTCGGGGCACAAAGTTTCCAATACCGGCTCCATGACCATTGTTCGGTCTTCACAGCTGAGCTCTTTGCCCTCTACCAGGCTGTTCTTTACATCTGCCGCCACCGACATTCTGCTTATGTCATCTGCTCAGATTCCCTGAGCGCCATCCAGAGCCTCAGTGATCCGTACCCGGTTCACCCTTTCGTACACCGGATCCAACGCTCTCTTCAGCGGCTGGCGGACGTCGGTCCGCCGGTTAGCTTTATGTGGGTTCCCGGCCATGTCGGTATCCCTGGGAACGAAGCTGCAGATGCCGCGGCCAAGGCTGCGGTCCTCCAGCCTCGGACAGCTTCTTGTTGTGTCCCTTCGTCCGATCTTAGCAGGGTCATTTGTCGGCGCGTTGTGTCGCTGTGGCATGCCGATTGGGCTGCACTTACCAACAACAAGCTTCGGGCCTTAAAACCTCTTCCCGTGGCTTGGACGTCCTCCTCACGCCCTTCTCGGCGGGAGGAGGTCGTTTTAGCAAGGTTAAGGATTGGACACTGCCGGTTCAGCCATCGCCATCTGCTGACAGCTGCGCCGGCGCCGTTCTGCCCATGTGGGCACTTGCTGACGGTTAGACACATTTTAATGTCCTGTCCCGATCTTAACCAACTGCGCCTCGATCTTAACCTGCCTATTACTTTCGATGCCGTTTTAGCGGATGACCCACGAGCAGCTGCTCGTGTTCTTTGTTTTATCAATTTGACACACCTTGCTAAGGACATTTGATGAAGTTTTTTAATCCTATGCCTGTCAGTCTGTCTTTTATTGTGTTTTTCCTTTTAGTTGTTGTTGTCAACTTGTGGCTCGCGGTGCATTTTTAGAGTAGTCAGGGCGCTAATGACCATTGAAGTTGTGCGCCCTAAAACCACAAAAAAAAAAAAAAAAAAAAAAATCTGCCAGCCTGACTCTGGAAGTGATCTACAGGACTTCACTGTCAAAGTTATGCCCCTGGAAGACAAGCAGTAACTGGTGCTGTGCAGTGGTTGTGCTGGAAGCTGGCATTCGTTAGCACCACAGCAGGGGCCTTTGGAGGGACTACTGACTATTGTGAATCTGGTACTGAGAACAGTGTTAGCATCCCCTGTAGTGGCATGAACCCATGGTATGATTGAAACTGATTGATGTGTTTACAGCAGCAGCCACTACTCATCAATTGCACTTCCAGCATGGTGTGACCAACCAGGGTGATAGTTGCTGCTACTATTGCAGGTGTCCCTTGGGGAATGTAAGGTCCTAGACAGGATCCTGTGGGGAGAAACAGTGCTACTCTGGGAATAGGGCAGGTTCCCTGATGTATGGATAAGAGACAGGTAGGACTGATGAGGAAGTTGTGTAATCTTTCAGCTGGGGAGGACCATTTTGAGGAAAGGCCTAGTAGAATGACAGAAATAAAGTGAGGACATCATCTATCAAACAGTGATGGCTCAACTTGACCATTTGGGTTTTTGAAAGTATGAACAAAGTGCTTGGTGAGGACGTTGGAGGCCAAATGAAAGGGAGCTATGTGGGTGAGCACAATGCTATTGGAGGTGCAAAAAGAAGTAAATTCCAAAGATGTGACTGGTGGGCCATTGTCCATTGTCTATGGATGCCCTTAATGGCAAACAGTCATACTAAGACTTACTTAGATAGTTTGGCAAGCCATTGTAGATGGCGTATGAAAGACGTAGGGAAAACCGCTGCTGGAATCGACCACAATCAGCCAAAAAGAACCAAGGAAAGGGCCAGCAAAATTGAGGTGAAGTCAGGACCAAGGGGAAGATGTTGTAGTACAAGGAAACATTGGTGGGCTGTTTGCATCAACATGTGACACAGGAGGCAACAATCTCTGATATTGCAGCAGTCATACCAAACCAGTAAATGTATTGTCTTACCCACCATTTCCCAAGGATAACTCCCCAATGGCAATCCAGCAGGATGTCCAGAATGCGGCAGTGGATGGAGCTGGGTATCACCTTGTTGGTGTGCCCATTGTCTCCTTACAGGAGCAGAACATCCTGAAGGATTGGCAGGTCATGGTGGCAATACCAGTATGCCTGCACATCAGGGTATGCAAGTGGCCAGAGTCCAGAATGGAACTGACCTCCTGGATGGAGTGTACAGCTATTTATACAAGTTCCAAATATTTCCGAATGCTGTTATTTATGGAGACATCAAATATTCCAGAATTTAAAAACAAAGGTGTTTCAGGCTCCTTCCAGAATTGATAAATGGTGAATAACAAATAATTTACTGTGGTTGAATTTGGAACGGTGTTCCCCAGCCTACCAACCAAGCACCCTGGGTTTAGATCAGAGGTTCCCAACCTTTCTGAGACCATTACTCCTGAGTCCAATCAGACATTAGCCCCTCTGTGGTTATCAACATTAGTGCCTAGCTAAAGTTCAGATTGAAAAAGAGTTTTCTTTGAACACTTTCATTTTTAAAATGACGAATCATGAATGATATGTAGGTTTCATGTGTGTTTTGTTAAATGATGAATTAATGGGTCAGTAAGACAATTAGTACTGCTCATTTCCAACAACCTTTTTCTGTAGAATGGAGCAATTCTCACTTCATCGCTAGTGCTGCCTGTAACTTCTTCTCAGAAAAGAAAGCTGACTATCCACATTCAGGGTAGGTACTTATTACAGGACATGCTATCTCTGCCCCACTCCTCTTGCTAGCAACACCTGCTTCACCCACACCTTGTATCCCCATTTAAAATCAACCAAGTTAAATTTGTGCACTGTACTTAGGCCTATGGTTTGTAAGTCACTTGATTGTAGAGTCTCAGTTTCTCCCAGTTCAGAAGTAAGGAGACTTCAGGTTGCTACTGCTTTATGTCTGATCACTATCACTAATTTTATTATAAAGTGTAGGTCTTATGGCAGTGCAGTAACCATTATATAGTTATAGTTATGTTGTACTACTGGTTAGTTCATTTATTACTGTGAAGTGAATAATGAAGCAATTTATGGTTTATTGCTGGAACTGCCTACAACTCCAAGAAGGCACATTAGAGCTGATGAATTCTTCTCGGGTTATCAGCCAAGTGGTGGCATCGTCTTGTTGCAATGTTTCAATGAGTTTCGTACCCATCATCTTCTGGCAAAGTCATCATTTCGCCAGAAGATGATTGGTACGAAACTCATTGAAATGTTGTGACAAGAGGACACCACCACTCGGCTGATAACCCGAGAAGAATTCATCAGTGGAATACACCAAGAAAGACTGCAGTCACATACATTGTGAGCTGTTTAAGCATATGTGATGTATATGTCTCAATTTTACCATCATATGTGCATGATACAAAGTATGTGTATAGTGGATGGGGTTTGTGAGGAAGATAATGATCATACATTTAGTTTACCAGCTGTAACCTCCACCACATTGTGTCATGGTGTTAATGCTAGTATTTGAAAAATATATGTAATTATTAGTAACTTATATAATCAATATTACAGTCTTATGAAACAGTGATGATAGTAATGCTGTTTTAAAAATATTTTGGCCAATACACAATTGAACCCTTTTGTTTTTACCTCTCAGAAAATTACATTTCATCCCTCGGGGGTAATTACCCCCAGGTTGGGAATCACTGATCTAGATAGTGTCAGTGGTCCTCTGTATGGAACATTGGTGTTCTAGTTGTGTTGTTCACTATGATGAGCACTAAAGGCAGCCCCTCTCGTTGAAGCTTCATGATTGTCCAGTGGGTGTTCAGTTTCCCTGAACTTTGCATTGTCGATTGGTGCCTGTGGCCTGTAGTAGGTTTTCATATGGAGGACATGGATGGTTCCATGTGCTTTGTCTTCCTGATGAAGGATCATAATCCTAGGTTTCCTATGTGATGTTCAACAAATGACAAAGGATACGATAAAGTCCAAAGTAGCACTCTAGCAACTTTTCTGATAGTCTCGATCTCCTCACAGGTGTAAAAAACCATACCAAGTCCCCAGGCTGTATCTCACTGACCAGTTCTTGGTGTTTGATGTGTTGTTTTACATTGTCATTTTGAGTATTGTGTGGCTGAAATGCTAACAGTGTATGCATTGCCATGTTGTCTTCAGGACCATGGTGCAAAAAGAATAGTGTGAAGCCTGTAGTGTTATGCGTGACTGTACTGTATGTGGCTATCACAATAGGCATTATGGTATCCTAGTCTCTCTGTTGAACAGAAACATACTTAAGAGCATATCTACCAGTATCTTATTAAAGCACTCAATGAGACACATTCATTTGTGGATGGTACACAGTTATCATCCTGTGGGTGATATTGCAATGTGAAATTAACTCTGATACTAGTCTTGGTTTGAAAATGATTCCGTGTACAAGAGACTTTGCACTTACCAGAGTTTAGCCATTGATACAGCTTTGGTGACAGCATAACAGGTGACATAGTCAGTGCAGATTATTATCCATGATTTCCAGTTTGTCTGCTTAGGGAACCTCCCCAAGAGATAAAATTCCAAATTGGTGGAATGATGTTGCAGCAGATGGGATTGATACCGCATAGCCCAAAAGTAATGGTGGCATGCGCTTCCATCATTGGCATTGCTTGCAGAAGATCACATAGTATCTTAACAGATCGGTACAGACCTGGCCAGTGACAACTGCATCTGTTTCTGTCTAGAGTCATCACTAACCACAGGTGACTTGATCGTGGACGTTGTGGAAATACGTCAGGATAGCTGGGAGTAGATGAGCTGGAACATAGAGCAACCATTTCTCTCCCATTGGATCATAGTTCCTTTTGTACAAAATTCCATTTCTTCACTGAGTTGATTTCTACTCCTTCAATGCTTCTATGGTTTTCAGCAGAGCTGGATCTTCCCTCTGTTCAACAGCAATGTCACTTAAATCAGTGATGACTGAGATTTCGTCCGTGCAACTGTGTTCCACGAAACCAACCGGTGAGAGGCAGTTGGTGTCCTGGTGTTTGCATCCAGTTTTGTATATCACTGTAATGTCATAATCCTGAAGCCTTGGTGCTGATCTCGCCTGTTGACCTGATGGATCCGTACAGGCTATTCAACCCGCATAGAGACAGTTACATCTAAAAGAAGTGTTAGCCTTGTTTATTTGCTTTGGACTGCCTTAACAGATATGACTTAATAATGGTCTAACAACTTTTAGCACTGTACTTGATGATGACATAAAAGCTGAAATCTGGAGAGCACAAAAGATAAATATAAAAATACCCAGTCATATGTCAGTTTACTCTTTTAAAAAGTATTGCATGACTATGGCTCAGTGACATCAAAAGATTTTCTGCTGACCTACCTAGTGAGGCATTTGAGCATATTTTTAAATATCAATGTTTGGAGGAGATGTTATTGCCTCCTTAAGCACAAGGGAAGATCTTTATTGCACCCATTCCAGGAAAATTAGGCATCTGCTTGCAGTAGTTCCTTAAGGGGGCACGTCTTGGTACAGAAGTCCTGTACGAATCATCATAGTACAACCACAATCCAAGAAACATCTCACAAAATGACTGCAATGAGGAGTTGGAAAATCTGTGACTGCTCCTATTTTCTCCAGATTGGAATGGACTCCATCGCCATTCACTAGATGTCCCCAAATTTTTATTTCTTGGACAGTGAAGAGACACTTCTTTTGCTTCCAGCAGAGGCCTGCACTCTCAACAGACTTCAGCATGGTTGTCAGGCAGGTTAGATGTTCTTAAAGTGTCTTTGAAAAAATGACTGTCATCCAGATAGCAAAGACATGTCATTCATTTAAGGCATCAAAGCAGGTTGTCTACTATATGTTCAAAGGTAGCTGGAGCGTTACACTATCCAAATGGCATGACTTTACACTCAAAGAGGCCAACAGGAGTTACGAAGGCAGTCTTCTCCCAGTCAGCCTCATCAACTTTGATTTGCCAGTAGTTTCTCTCCATGTCCATAGCTGAGAAACATGTGGCTCCTTTCAAGCAGTCTAGGATGTCATCAGTGTGCTGCAATGGATAGACATCTTTCTTAATGATTTTATTAAGTCATTGGTGGTTGACACAGAAATGCCATGTGCTGCCTTCCTGCTTCACAAGGACTTCAGGAGAGAACAAAGGACACTCTGAAGGTTCAATGATGTCTGCTTGCAGCATCTTCTTCACTTCATCATGGATTACCCATTGTTCAACTGGCAACATCCTATATGAGCACTGGCTGTGGTGGATGATCAAAAGTGTTGATATGGTGTTTTACCATAGCGTGCTTGGTTTGTCTTTGCTTCACTACAGAGTTGAAAGCATCCAAAAATTGACACATAATGGCTATCACTCATCGACATTGTTCCCTGGTCAGACCAGATTATATTGGCAGTTCATTAGCAATTTCCTCCCCTGTATCGTCTGTAGTAGTAGCAGAGCAAGATTCTTCACTTATGACACTAAGCTGCCCTTCTTGGACTTGTTTGGGCTGTCCCCACACACATTCCCATAGGGATGAGTTGTGGCTACTCATTACAATTAGTGAGCCAAACTTCTCCTTATTATGTATGATGCATATGATCATCACTGGCATGTAGATTTATTTTGTGAGCCTGAATAGCTTTTTGTAGTTAACAAAAGATTCCTGTTTAATTGAGCATCTCGATGGTGGTGGTGGTGGTGGTGGTGGTGGTGATGATGATGGGATAACATCATCTTCAGCAGCAACCACCCACCCAGCGCAGTCTTCAGTGTGTATGCTGGTTAGAAAAGCTTCGTCAGTCTGGAGCTCTGATCCTCTACAACACTCCCCAAGACATTTTATCAAAGATCAGATATTCTTAAAGTTGGAGTAAGCATTTTTTTCAGACCAAAATATGCAAAACTTGTATGTACATACTCAATCAGATCATCAGTATTATGTTTTGGGAAGCAAAGTCTCTACAATTCTGAGTTTGTTCTGTGGTACAAGATGACATGAATTACGAGATTTTGTACATGGATGCACTTCAGCAACTGTGCATGCAAGACCTTCAGTTGGTTAGAAATAACAGCCAACCAGTTGCAAAATTCAGGTTTATTAGAATTTCACCATGGTTTCAACAGTTTTAAAATCATCTTCTTCAGAAGATACTGTACATAAAATAACACTATCCATAGCCAATGTGGGAGTTGTTGGCTCTGTGTAGTACATGTTCTCCACTTGATCCTCATTTAAAATATATAAAAGTAGGAGCAGTCTACTGTACGGCTTTGTGTTAAAACTTTTTAAAATATCACATATTTGATGCTGGATACAACAACGTTATAGTATGCCACTTGAAAGATTTGTATAACTGACATTTAAATATAAAACATGGCATCCAATTCTACTGACCATAAATATGTGTGTTCAGAGCTAGTGCCATGTGTTGACTGAAATCCACTGACATAAATGGCTTTGGTGAAGGGCAAATGTTTATTGCTCAATTCTTGAAATCAGGCTTCCAGGAAAATGTAAAGCTGGTCAGCTGTTGGCTTTCTACTGTCTGAGGCTTGCCTGCTCTGTTGCTCTGTAAAGCAGAGGAGGTGGTGATCAGTGGCAGACCTGATGACAGAGAGCAGTGGTGGTGCAGACACAAGTGTTTTGGAGCATACTGCTCAGTCTATATTGTTGAACATTGGGCTTCACAACAGATGACTCTGGTGGTTCCATGTTAACCCAAGTTCTTTGTCAATTACAACTGCAGTGGGCATGAGGCCTAGATTAGTCCATGGATCATCAGAAAAGTGTCACTCAGTCGGGTTATTGTTACACCACGTTGATAGCTATTTCTGGATTCACCATCATTCAAGTGAATGGCAGCTTGAAATGTGCTCCACACCATGGACGGAGTCCTGAGGGGTAGTATTACGCTATGTGGGACATTCGGCTGCCCCTCTGTGTGACCTTTGTTAGTAATCAAAGCCACCATGACACCTGTGGGTTATGTGAATGTTATTGAGGATCAGTTGCATTCCTACACATTTAATTTCTCCCCCAACAGCAGTGGCTTCTTCCAAAAAAGATAACTGTCTCTGTTGCAAGGCCACAATCATACTGCAGTGGTTTCAGGACCATGATAGTGAACTCAGTTTGAGATCTTGGCCACCAAATTCCCATGATCTGAATCTGATTGAGCATTTCTGAGGTGCCATCGGGTACTAGCTCCATGCCTGCCAACCACCAGATGGTAATGTACAGAAACTGTGTAACCTGTGCATAGACATATGATGCCTCATCCCACCAGAAACCTACCCAAGTCTAGTCCAAGCCATGTCTTGCAGAACTGCTACTGCATAGCATTCCAGAGATGGACTGACACTTCATTAAGCTCGTGTGCTCCCTCTCTTCCTTCCCCCCCTCTCTTCCTTCCCCCCCTCTCTTCCTTCCCCCCCTCTCTTCCTTCCCCCCTTCTCTTCCTCCCCCCCTTCTTTTCCTCCCCCCTCTCTTCCTCCCTTGTTCCTTGCCCCTCCCCCCCTTGTTCCTTGCCCCTCCCCCCCTTGTTCCTTGCCCCTCCCCCCTTGTTCCTTGCTCCTCCCTCTCCCCATCCCGTGTGTGTGTGTGTGTGTGTGTGTGTGTGTGTGTGTGTGTGTGTGTGTGTGTGTTGGAGTGCATGCATTTTATTCAAGAGAATTACTGTAAATAGCACAATTTTTGTGGTAAAACTATTCATTGCTCCTTATTTGTAGATGATTTTTTAAAAATGTTCTACTCTTCCTGCAGCCTTTCTGAAACAATACAACCTGTCAAAAACCTTACTAGATAGGTGGAAAGACTGGTTTTAAATGTTTTACACAATCCTGTGTGTCATTTAACTTTAGAGTTTTACTGTTGATCTGTCTGATCTTTCAATGGGGAATGCCATTTTAAATTTTGTCAGATTGGTGACTTTTTGGATCTGCTTGCTATGATAAACTTACATGATTGCTGCACCTGAAAGATTTTTAATGAATGAGACCCATAAAATAACTAATTTTATCCACAAAACATGAAGCTCCATGGGGTGTGGAGTGTTTAGTTGTGCTACCTGATGAAGTCCCTTGATAGTCCAACATAAGGGAATCTGGCTGGTCACAATGACATTTGGTACCAGTCCCACCCCAGCCTCTATACCATGCTGCTTCCCACCAGATGCCACCTCCTTATGGCGCAGTAAGCATATAAGTATTATTGAAATTTCTTTGGGAACTCAAGTGTGATTCCCTGGAGGGAACCCAGTGTTCTTTTCGAGGAACACTGTTGAGAAAATTTAGAGAACTGGCCTTTGAAGCTGACTGCAGAGTCATTCTACTGCTGCCAACATACATTTCGCATAAGGACCACAAGGGGGTGGGGGACTAAAAACTAAACTCTGTCCAAACAGACCATGAAGGCCCAATTGCACTGACTGGCTGCCATGTCATCCACAGGCCACAAGCATCACTGGATGTGGATATAGAAGGGCATGTGGTCATCACAAAGGAACGATACATGAAAATGGAGCTCATATGGAGGGTTTTTCCTTCATCCTATTTGCGAATAGTACAGGAAAGGAAATGACTAGTAGTGCTATGGGTACCCTCTGCCATGCACCATATGGTGGGTTGTGTAGTATGGATGTAGATGAAGAACATTTATTTAGTACATCAGCCTCCTACACCCCTTACTATTTTACCTCTATCCATACAACAACAACTTGATAACATACTGTTTGTGATTGTGTCATAAAAAGTGACTGTGACAAAAAATGAAAAAGTCTTTATTAATAACTGTTTCTGAGCAATCAGCCCTTTTGGAATTTGTGTAAAGAGTTACTCTTTAGAAATTAGTGTGACAAATATTAATGCATTGTGAATATCAGCTTGGCTTTTTACAAGATCCAGAGTTCTTCTAAATTCAGCTAATGCTTAAAAATAACAACCACTGATTATAGTTTATAAGGTATGTTTTTGTAACATTTAAGACAACCATCACAATTTTCACATTGTGTATTGAGGGTATAAGCAGTGGACAGTCTTGGCTACCACATCTTTACCCTGTACATATATCAAAGACCAACATACCATTTTATAGTCCAGAATAATATATGATTGTGAATGCATTGGAGCATGTGCGGCATGAGTGGGGAAGAAATTTTTCATAAGCTTAGATTTTATTAATGCCCTCAGAGTGATTCAACAGATGTAGCCAGCAGAGAAAATGACCCAAATGATTCATTACTTCCTTCTAGTGGTACAAAAGCAGGGAAAAGAACTATGATTTTACTGTGTACCAGGGCACTCCAGTATCTAAGGTAATGAGGAAGATGACTGACTTAGTAGTGTAAACACTTGAGTTCACTGTGAAAAATTATTCCCTCTTCTTTTGAGGTATTGGCTCATTGTTCATCCAAAACTTCATGTACTAATGGGAGGATGAAAGGCAGGAAGTGATGGAAAATAAGCCATTGTCTGGCCATGGGGTTGCTCTTTGCAGGTACGGAGAAGAGACAAAAGTGGGACTTAAACAGCTCTATAAAGTGCATAGTCCTCTGACCAATTGCTGTTTACTCCAGTTAAAGGACACACCTATTTCTGGTGCATGTGGGATTCACATTCAAGTTGATTGTGTTTTATATACTGTTGAGAAGGCAGCAGTATATTTAAGTCATATTTGTGTAGTTTCAGGAGATGTTTTACATTTGTATTAGTGGAAAATTATACCTTGTTGAAGACTATGATATCAAGTGCTCAAAACGAATCTTGTTCTTTTCATCATTGTTATTGTAGTTAGTATCACCATAAAAACCAGGAATGAAAATTTACACTAGACAGTGTAGTGTAGTAAGATACTGTGGTTGTGATCCATGGACTATGCTAATTATTCATCTAAACAGTCTTATTAACTATGCATCAAAATTGGATGAATAGTGGTGGACTCACCAGTAGATAATGTGGCGTTGAATGTCCATATGTCTGTAAATATTGTGTATGTTTGAAAACAGAGTAGACAGCACTCCTTGGCACAAATATTTTGAGCAAACTGTTCATCACTCACAGCTGCAAATGGAACTTTGCAGAAGATGAGATGTGTGCCATTGTTTTCCCATCCTCAGTTATTAATGGGGTGTGGACTGGAACATACTTTGTCACTCTTCTCAATCTGCTTCATCTTCATTGATCTAATAGTATTGGTAGCTTTTTTCATTTACACTTTGAGTAGTTTTGCTTCTAACCTTTTCTTGTATATTTACACCACCACCATGACCACTGGGAACTTCTAGCATGGAAACCATAACATTTGTGTCAAATTTTGATGTCTGTGCCCACCTCTGCCTGGTAAATAGATATAACTTTTCTTTATCGGTGTCATCATACAAAATACTAAGAGATGGACAGGCTGGCCAGAAGGTACGAGGGACAGTCAATAAGTAATACAGCACAATTTTTTTTTTTTTTTCTGAGAGCAGGTTGGTTTTATTCAGGATTCCGATACACCATATTATTCCCCGTTCTTTTGGCTACAGAATCCGATTTCATGACGTAATCTCTCTCTCTCCAGTGCTACAGCCTTATGCCACCTTACTGGGAGGGCCTGTATGCCCACGTGGTGCCACTCCAATGGTTGATGTCAGAGCCAACATCGTCATGCATCAATAACCTCCCCACCATCCATGTACTGCTTCCCACAGAGTGCATCTGTCACTGGGCCAAAACGATGGAAGTTGGAAGTTGCAAGATCTGGGCTGTAGGGTGGATGAGGAAGAACAGTCCAATAGGTTTTGTGAGCTCCTCTTGGGTGCATAGATGTGTGGAGACTTGCATTGTCATGGAGAGGCGGAAGTTTGTTTGCATTTTTGTGGCGTTGAACACACTGAAGTCATTTCTTCGACATCCTGAGGGTAGCACAATACATGTCAGAGTCAGTCATTGAACCATGTGGGAGCACATCAAACAGAGTAACTCCTTCAGAGTCCCAGAAGACAGTCGCCATAATTTTACCAGTTGAGAATGTGGCTACGAACCTTTTTTTCCGGAGGAAAGTGGTGTGGTATGACTGCTTGGATTGCCGTTTCCTTTCTAGTTTGAATTGATGAACCCATGTTTCATTGCGTGTGACAATGTTTGGCAAGAAACTGTCATGATACACAAGAAATTCTGTACGAATTGAGTCTCCCAACCGGTGGATGAGTGTCAGCTCTACCAATAGAGATGTCCTTGAGCAGTGAGATGTCGAGGTGTTAAATTGTAATCTGTTGATTAACTTGAATGTTCCAACATTGCAGGATTAACAGCTGTGTACAGCCTGCCAGCATGCAGACATTGGACAGATTTGAGCTACCTTGTTGCTATCACGACGGGGACACCCAACAAGTCGTTGTGCTTTCGTTCACTGCTAGGTATCTTTAGACATTCTGCAATCACCTATGAGTATCTGTGGTGGTCTGGTTTTCCTACACAAGAAATGCAATGACAGCTCTCTGCTTGGAATGCATCTCCATTACAGATGCCACTTTGAAGGCTACATATAGCACTGCCATCTATCTGTACTTCATAAAACAAAGGGACTGAAGTGGGAATATTCCATGATGTCCCACAACAAATTTGGCATTTTTCAACCAAAATTGACTGAGAAAAGTATGGTACATTGAATATTGAACACTCCTTGTACTTTCAGTATGTGAGTTTCCTACTGCTTGGTAGTACCAAAGCTTTAAGCAGAACAGCATAAGTGCAGCTTTTGGATCTAAATGGAGGAAACAGAAACTAGTTGGCAATGATTGAGGTGAGGGGTGTCACTCAGACATTAAATTGAGAGGCTGTCCACTGGTTGAGGATAAGAGGTGGGAAAGATGAGAAAGTCAGCTATAGAGAGAGAGAGAGAGAGAGAGAGAGAGAGAGAGAGAGAGATAGTGTGTATATATAATGAATGATGAAATTAGTTCCAATATAGTAATATAGTGCTACAAAGAGCATATGATATTTTAGAAAAGATTTATAAATGTTTCTACTACAACTGTTCACCTGTTTTATTTGACTGTTCTCATTTTGTGTGTTCATCTATGCATAACTCAGAAATTGTGTTAATAATAAACCGATATCTCTGTGTATGTTGTTTAATTACTATCCTTCTCTGTTTCAGGAATTCAAGGAATGTACCACCATGGAAATGCAGTCAACGCGAAAGTACTTTGGATTCTCAGGAATTTACATAATCTTTTCTTCCCCTCCCCTCCCACCCCCTTTCTTTGGAGGCAAGGATGTACTTGAATGTTATGTTGTCTATGAGTTTTTCATAGTCTTTAAAAACACATTCTGTATACATAATTTATCTAATTTTTCATAAATTGTGAACTTGTAAATTGCATATACATTATACAATAAAACGACTCATTTAAGCCTTTTATTTTTATTCCTATAGTTTCTGTATCTTTTTCCCTTTTTGGTTTTTATTTCTGTGTGCACTGTACAATATACTGAAAATTTGAAACATGCAATTAATGTAACCTGTATACAAAAAAAAGATAAATTGGGAATGAGAGTATGTGGAAAGGGGGATGAACATGATAAGGCTTACTAAATCTGTAAAATTTCTGAAGCTACGTGTGCTTTTCACGTGGTGTCAAATGGTGAGTGACAAGCAAGTTAGAAATTCATGTGCCTATAAAAAAAATCAATGTATGAAATACACAACTTCCTGCAACATATGTTGGTGAAACATCTTGTTGGGAATTCTAGTGAGTTCTGGTCCTATGTAATATCATTAAATAGGTCAAAGGCTTCTAGTCAGTCTGGTGTGGCAGTAGATGACAGGAAGTGGAAGATGTAGATGAAGGAGGCGGAGGAGGAGGAGAAAGGAGGAGAAGGAGAAGAAGGGAAAGCAAGAGTTTCAAATTCTGCATTTAAAAAAATTTCATTCCCACAGGAGAATACTATGGACACACAGACTCCTATATGGACGACTGTTCTTGTTCTCTATGCACATAAATGATCTAACTGATTAGGTGAGCAGCAGTCTATGACTGTTAGCTTATAACATTGTAGTGTACAGGTAATTGTTGTGATTCAGTGACTATAGGAGGATACAGGATGACATAGACAGAATTTCTATCTGGCATGAGTCCGCAGCTCGTGGTCGTGCGGTAGCGTTCTCGCTTCCCGCGCCTGTGTTCCCGGGTTCGATTTCCGACAGGGTCAGGTATTTTCTCTGCCTCATGATGACTGGGTGTTGTGTGATGTCCTTAGGTTAGTTAGGTTTAAGTAGTTCTAAGTCCTAGGGGACTGATGACCATAGATATTAAGTCCCATAGTGCTCAGAGCCATTTGAACCATTTCCATCTAGCATGAGGAAAAAAAAGTGAGTTCTAAATGTGGAAGGGAATAAGTTAATGCAGACGAATAGCAAAAAGAACACTATACTGTATGAATAAAGCATTAGTGGTGTGGTACTTGACAGTCACTTCTATTAAATTACTAGGAAGAACACTGCTAATTGATATGAAATGGAATGAGCATGTAAGTTAGATTTTAGGGAAGCTCATCTATAAAAGAAACTGTGTACATAACACTTGTGCACTCCATTTGTGACTACTGTTCAACCGAGATGTAGATGAAGGAGGCGGAGGAGGAGGAGAAAGGAGGAGAAGGAGAAGAAGGGAAAGCAAGAGTTTCAAATTCTGCATTTAAAAAAATTTCATTCCCACAGGAGAATACTATGGACACACAGACTCCTATATGGACGACTGTTCTTGTTCTCTATGCACATAAATGATCTAACTGATTAGGTGAGCAGCAGTCTATGACTGTTAGCTTATAACATTGTAGTGTACAGGTAATTGTTGTGATTCAGTGACTATAGGAGGATACAGGATGACATAGACAGAATTTCTATCTGGCATGAGTCCGCAGCTCGTGGTCGTGCGGTAGCGTTCTCGCTTCCCGCGCCCGTGTTCCCGGGTTCGATTTCCGACAGGGTCAGGTATTTTCTCTGCCTCATGATGACTGGGTGTTGTGTGATGTCCTTAGGTTAGTTAGGTTTAAGTAGTTCTAAGTCCTAGGGGACTGATGACCATAGATATTAAGTCCCATAGTGCTCAGAGCCATTTGAACCATTTCCATCTAGCATGAGGAAAAAAAAGTGAGTTCTAAATGTGGAAGGGAATAAGTTAATGCAGACGAATAGCAAAAAGAACACTATACTGTATGAATAAAGCATTAGTGGTGTGGTACTTGACAGTCACTTCTATTAAATTACTAGGAAGAACACTGCTAATTGATATGAAATGGAATGAGCATGTAAGTTAGATTTTAGGGAAGCTCATCTATAAAAGAAACTGTGTACATAACACTTGTGCACTCCATTTGTGACTACTGTTCAACCGAGATGTAGATGAAGGAGGCGGAGGAGGAGGAGAAAGGAGGAGAAGGAGAAGAAGGGAAAGCAAGAGTTTCAAATTCTGCATTTAAAAAAATTTCATTCCCACAGGAGAATACTATGGACACACAGACTCCTATATGGACGACTGTTCTTGTTCTCTATGCACATAAATGATCTAACTGATTAGGTGAGCAGCAGTCTATGACTGTTAGCTTATAACATTGTAGTGTACAGGTAATTGTTGTGATTCAGTGACTATAGGAGGATACACAGAGTACGCGAAAGAACTTGCCCCCCTTCTAACAGCCGTGTACCGCAAGTCTCTAGAGGAACAGAAGGTTCCAAATGATTGGAAAAGAGCACAGGTAGTCCCAGTCTTCAAGAAAGGTCGTCGAGCAGATGCGCAAAACTATAGACCTATCTCTCTGACGTCGATCTGTTGTAGAATTTTAGAACATGTCTTTTGCTCGAGTATCATGTCGTTTTTGGAAACTCAGAATCTACTATGTAGGAATCAACATGGATTCCGGAAACAGCGATCGTGTGAAACCCAACTCGCTTTATTTGTTCATGAAACCCAGAAAATATTAGATACAGGCTCCCAGGTAGATGCCATTTTCCTTGACTTCCGGAAGGCGTTCGATACAGTTCCGCACTGTCGCCTGATAAACAAAGTAAGAGCCTACGGAATATCAGACCAGCTGTGTGGCTGGATTGAAGAGTTTTTAGCGAACAGAACACAGCATGTTGTTCTCAATGGAGAGACATCTACAGACGTTAAAGTAACCTCTGGCGTGCCACAGGGGAGTGTTATGGGACCATTGCTTTTCACAATATATATAAATGACCTAGTAGATAGTGTCGGAAGTTCCATGCGGCTTTTCGCGGATGATGCTGTAGTATACAGAGAAGTTGCAGCATTAGAAAATTGTAGCGAAATGCAGGAAGATTTGCAGCGGATAGGCACTTGGTGCAGGGAGTGGCAACTGACCCTTAACATAGACAAATGTAATGTATTGCGAATACATAGAAAGAAGGATCCTTTATTGTATGATTATATGATAGCGGAACAAACACTGGTAGCAGTTACTTCTGTAAAATATCTGGGAGTATGCGTGCGGAACGATTTGAAGTGGAATGATCATATAAAATTAATTGTTGGTAAGGCGGGTACCAGTTTGAGATTCATTGGGAGAGTCCTTAGAAAATGTAGTCCATCAACAAAGGAGGTGGCTTACAAAACACTCGTTTGACCTATACTTGAGTATTGCTCATCAGTGTGGGATCCGTACCAGATCGGGTTGACGGAGGAGATAGAGAAGATCCAAAGAAGAGCGGCGCGTTTTGTCACAGGGTTATTTGGTAACCGTGATAGCGTTACGGAGATGTTTAACAAACTCAAGTGGCAGACTCTGCAAGAGAGGCGCTCTGCATCGCGGTGTAGCTTGCTCGCCAGGTTTCGAGAGGGTGCGTTTCTGGATGAGGTATCGAATATATTGCTTCCCCCTACTTATACCTCCCGAGGAGATCACGAATGTAAAATTAGAGAGATTAGAGCGCGCACAGAGGCTTTCAGACAGTCGTTCTTCCCGCGAACCATACGCGACTGGAACAGGAAAGGGAGATAATGACAGTGGCACGTAAAGTGCCCTCCGCCACACACCGTTGGGTGGCTTGCGGAGTATAAATGTAGATGTAGATGTAGATGTAGAGCGAGGCGGCGCAGTGGTTAGCACACTGGACTCGCATTCAGGAGGACAACGGTTCAATCCCGTCTCCGGCCATCCTGATTTAGTGTTCAAAATATTTAAAAGGAAACAAACACTGTAAGAAGTCACTATTAGGCCCTTTTTTTTTTTTTAAGAACATTTTGGAAAGTGATCTCGTTATCCATGTGGTACATTTGGATTATTTTATGTATGTAATTATCTGCCATGTCAGTTCAGTAGTAATTATGACCTCTGCTATCATGTGTATTGCTGCCGAGGTTGGACCCAGATTTATTCGTGATACTCCTCCCCCTTTTCTGTTTTCCCTGTCACTGTAAACTATTGAAGTTTCCACACATGATTTTGTGCTGCCTCAGTTCCAGAAGAGGATTTTATGGTTCATTGTGTGGCTGAAAATACTGTAGTATGAGGAACATTAACCTGCATACTAAATGTCGTTACGTCAACATCACAGTTCTCTGACAGTTATGAAATAAGATTGAACTGAACTTATTATGTCTGCCAGAGAGTTGAGCTAACTCTAAGGTTATTGGTTTTCCGCCAGGTGAGCTCATTGAAAGATGTGATGTTTCTATGAGCTTGCTGGCTAGAAACAAAAGACCTATTTGTTTGTGGTCCTCCCAAAGCCCACACAGTCAGGTATACTTGAAATATTTATTTAAAGAAGTTAGTTGTGTTGAAATTCATCAACTTAAGAAGACTCCTGGTATTTACACACACAATAATTGTGGTACAGCTAGTATCATATTAAGTTTAAATTATGGTTAGAATTGCTTGTACATGTAGTGGAGCACTATTCCTACTCAGAGTTGGTTGTTATTTGTATATTTCATTTTACTGTTACAATATAACAAAAAGTGCAAGTATGGAATATTTCACAATATCCAACATACAGATGTTGTTTGGGAGATGAACTTGGTAGTATACGTTCGAACATTTTAGTCAGTTGTCATTCATGAGAACTGCTCTGTGCAGCTACATTTCTATGTCTGTACAAAATGTGTGTGTTTACAAAGGATAATTATTCCACTTATTTCCTAATATGTTTTATAATTAATTTTTATTTACAAAAAGAAAAAAATCAAAAACATATACATTTGTCTAAGAGTTACAATCTTAAAACTAATAAAAATACAAATAGTTTGAACAAAATGGCAGTGCATTTGAAGTAATTCAGTGATCGTTATTACATATAACTGGAATAAAAGTTTTCTACTAGTCAGTAAAATGGGAGAAACTTGTCTTTTCCACGGCTTTAGTACAATATGTCTTAACAGACTATAACTTTCTACGCATAATATGATGTTACATAATCATATCATTATGAACATAAAAATTTCATCAGGTGTATATTGTATTATAACATTATGCATTATATTCACAATGTGTCAAGATGCAGAAGTCTAGAAATGTCACTGTCTTAAAAAAGATTACAAAGAATTTTCATGATATATCTACAGAAAACCTCACTGAGGCATATTCACTGTGTACCTTCTGGGTATCTGCATATTGACAGCTTTATCAGTGCTATTCCTCATGTGGAAATTTAACAAATATTAAAAATTGTATTGTGGATACATAGTTAATATTATCATTATTTAACTAAAACGTGGTGATGAGAATTTAAAGTATTACTTCCAGGTCTCATGTTCAGCATCACTTTGTGATGAGAACACCAAATTGGACAATTCTGACACTGACTTGGGATGTAGTACTTGATGCAAGTTATGATATACGAGTCATAATGAATGTGAGCATTATAACTTTACTCTCCCTTAACTCTACATTGTGATCACACAAATGACAAATTGAGTAGTAAATACTGTATCTAAGTAGCAAAATTGCATTTGAAGTATGACTTATGGAATGCAACAATGAGTTTAAACATTACAAACACACACTCTGAGCTGCGTTGAATACGCTTCAAAAGTTTCTCAAGGTAATTCAGTTCTAAGTCTAATATCAATAAATAACTTAAATATTAAATATAATGATTTACTTTTTGGTGCTTCTTTAAAATATATCACCCATTTACTCATTTCTTATAGTTTACTTTGTAATTCAGGCACACTTTCATCTGTTTCAATATTGTAATCTGTTTTTAATGTAATATAAACATCACAATATAATTTCTATTGCATCTGATAAGTTTCACATCACACAAGCAATACAGTTGAACACTACATTTAAATTTATTTCAACATTCATTCAGATATTATGTTCAGTCAATTATCTCCGGAATACACATCTGATCACATCATATGAAGCATACTGGGCCCACCTCGAAGCCAAATGCTTGATGTGGTAGACCATAGTCCACAGGATAGAAATCTATTATGGGAACATTCTCAAGTTTTTTAGTTCTTACTTCAAATACAGTCTCACTTTTGCTTTTCCGTGTCTGAAAATAGATAGAAGTGTGCGTGTTATAACTAACATTACAGTATTGTGGACAGTTGTGCATTTAAAACAAAATTGCTATAATTTCTGCTCTATGTGCAACATTCAGGTATCAGTAATGTAATATGTGTAATTTGGAACATGAAGGAACCCACTGCAGAAAGATGTGGGTGATTAAAATGAACTTACATTACACTCTACTCAGCTACTGATTAGTACACACACCCAATTTCAACATCTACAAAGATAGTGAAACAACCCTTTTATTTGACCGTGATACATTTTTGGTTTCAAATGCATCTACGCAGTAAAGGGAAAATTTTATATAAATGATGAGAAAACTACTTATTGCAGCCTCTTTTTTTAGATTTGTTAATACCTTGCATTATACTGAGTGCAGCAGAAATAAGTTTAACATTTTGTAGTGCAATAAGAATATAAATAAACAAAAAATTGTTTTATTTATTTAAAAAAGCAATAATAATAACAACAATAACAATAATAACAATAACAATAATAATAATAATAATAATAATAATAATAATAAAATAATAATAATAATAATAATAATAATTATTATTATTATTATTATTATTATTATTATTATTATTATTATTTCATGTGCTCAGCAGCCTGGTGCAAGTCTTTCGATTGGCTGCCACTTCAGCAACTGTGTGCCCCTAACCTTCCCATTTATCCCACCAGTCAAAGGGGACCTACATTTTAATGCAGAATCCAAACCACATGTTATTTCTCTGGAACCCTCATCACAGAGGTGCAGGCTAGGTTAAAGGCAAACTGAAAAACTAGATTGTGCAACTGGGATTTGAACCTGCAACCTTTCGGTATCTGCTAGACTAGGAGGCCCAACAAAAAAGCACTTGAGATGAGATTACTTCAGTCAATTCAAGTGACAACCGTTATTTATGCCCCTGATTAAGCCACTCATATGAGGTGTCCACAGTTTTGGGGACGATTATGGAATGGGGACAGCATCATGTCATATTGATTCTTATAATGGTTGTTATTTTCAGGATATTGTGTATAAATCTAAAGTGTCGAGAGAGAGAGAGAGAGAGAGAGAGAGAGAGAGAGAGAGAGAGAGAGTGAGGGAGGGGGGAAGGAGGGGGGGGGGATAGATAGGTGACCTCGTACGAACGAGCAGGCTAGCTATGCAGCTGCAGAAAGGTATCTCATGAACATGTAACTTAAAATCAAGAACAGGTTATGATTCACATTTGAATCAAGGGCAACTGCCAACAAGAACTACTTATAAGTATAGATAGATATCCTCAATGTAGTGAGTCAGCTTGAAACACTTAAGCAAGGCAAGGCTTCCAGTCCAGATTGTATACCAGTCAGTGTGTGCTGATAAAATAGCTCCGTAGTTAGCAATCATATACAACTGTTTCCCCATAGAAATATTCGAACCCAAAGAGTGAAAAGTTGCACTAGTCACACCAACACCCAAGAAAGGGAATAGGAGTAATCTGCTGAATTACAGACTCTATTCAGTTATGTCAATTTACAGAAGGATTTTGGAACACACATTGTGTTCAAGCATTATGAATCGCTTTGAAGAAATAGCCAACACAGATTCAGAAAACATTATTCTTGTGAAACACAACTAGCTCTTTATTCTCAGGAACTAACGGGTGCTGTAGACTGAGGACATCAAATTGATATTTTTAGATTTCCAGAGGTCTTTTAATGCCATTACTACCAAGTGACTTCTAACTAAATTGCATGCCTATGGAGTATCATCTCAGTTGTGTGTGACTGGATTCATGCTTTCCTGTCAGAAAGGTCACAGTTAATAATAACTGAGGGAAAGTCAACAAGTAAAACAGAAGTAGTATTTGGCATTCCCCAAGGAAGTTTTTTAGTCTTTCTGTTGTTCCTGATCTACATAAACAACTGAGGATACAATTTGAGCAGCCCTCCTAGATTGATTGCAGATGACGCTGCCGCCATGTACCAAACTTCATGTAAAGACATCAGATGATCAAACTGATTTGCAAAATGATTTAGGAAGACATATGAAAGATGCAAAAAGTGGCAATAACCTCTAAATAATGAAACATAGGAAGTCTTCCACATGAGCACTACAAAAAATTCACTAAATTTTAGTTACATGATAAATCATACAAATCTAAAGGCTGTAAACTCAACTAAATTCTCTGGGATTAAAAATTACAAATAAATTAAATTGGAACGAGCATACAGATAATGTTGCTGGGGCATGCAACTTCCTCAACCACTGGCATGGATGCCGGCCTGCACCACCTAGTTCAGAACTTGGCTGCATGGTTGGCAACACTTAGCACGCATGTTGACCAGCTGGCACACTTATGGAAAGAGGGCAGCAGGTGCTGTAGTGGCAGCAGATTCTGCTGCCGTCAATCCATCTCATGCAAGTAGTAACGCAGTACCAGCTGTCAGAACGGCACCCCACTGGCACCAGAGAAGCAGCCAAGTGGCTATTGCTAGTATCATTCCCACTTCGGTGATGAAGGGATGGTGTTGGCCTCCCTTCTTGCACCTAAAAGCCAGCTGCAATCTGGCATAGACACCTCCAGCTGCAGTGCAATATTCAGGCACCCATATGTAATGTAACGAGCTGGAAGTGTGAAGTACTTTGTCAACACAGGTTCTGATCTGTCTGTCTTTTTCCTCCAATCCACACTACAAGACTGCCGGAAGGCAGAGGCACTATCTCTTATGGTGGCAAACAATTCAAAAATAAAAACATGTGGCACACATCACCAAAATTTGGACCTCAGACTGCACTGCACATTCTTGTGGAGGTTCACTGTAGCTGATGTCAATGAGCCAATCCTGGGTGCACATTTCCATGACCACTGCAACTTATTAGCCAAAATCATGAATGCCCAGCTGATGGATTTGACAACAAATTTGAAAATAGTGAGACAGTGATGGCTGGTTGCTTTCTTCAGCATTAAACCACTGAGGTCCCTTGGTCTGTATGCAGACATACTGGGCAAATTTCAGAACTGAGTCACCTAAATGCAGGAATGGTGCTGGACTGATATCCAGTGCTACACCTGTAGGACTTTAGTCATACCTTGGTTGACTTAGTTATATTCACCAAAACTGACAGTGTGAAGATGTTCATGCAGATCCGTGTGGCACCTGGAGATGTTCAGAAAACAGCGAAATTATCCCACTCTTTGGTCTTTTCGAAAGGATTTACATGACGTTCGGCCTTTTGAATGGTGTCCAGACCTGGAAGCTTCCTCTGGATGGTGTTTGCCTATGCTTACTGTGGTGTTTCGCACATCTCGACAATATCTTGGTCTATTCAAAGTCACCAAAATTTCACTGTCATCACATAATGACCATCTTTTGGTGCCTGAGTGAGGCCAGCATCATCATTAATTCCTCAAAAAGTATACTTGGGGTCACTTAAATTGAGATTCTAGGGCATTTAATCAACTCTAGCGGATCCACACCCTTACTGGAAAAAGGCACAGGCGATCTTGAACACGCCGCACTGAAAGATCCACAAAGACTCACAGTACTACCTTGGAATGACAAATTTTTATCAGCACCAACTGCCCAATGGTGCCACAGTACTGGAAACCTTGACCGTGGCTCTACACAGACCCACCTAGAAGGGAAGAACTCCCACGGAATCAGCAGAGAAAAACTTTACTGAGTCCAAATGGAGCCTCTCAGAAATGACGCTGTTTGCTCATCCTGTGCATGATGGTGAAATGACCAAGGGCATGGATGCTAGTTTGACAGCCATAGGTGAAGGGCTTCAACAATGTGTCAGTGGTAGCTGCCAGCCACTTGGTTTCTTCTCATGTAACCTATCAGAGTCATAGCACACTGGAACTGCATATGATCATGAGTTGCTTGCATTGTTCAAGGCAATGAAATACTTCTGCCTGTCTCAAGAAGCCTGTCCATTTATGATTTTCACCGAACACAAGCCTCTAACTCACGTGTTTTGGAACAACAGTACCAAGTGTTTGCCACACCAATTCCGGCAGTTGGAGTATATGTCACAGTTCTCCATGGACATCTGCCATATTTCCAGAATTGACAATATCATTGCTGACTGCTTGTCCCATGCTTGTGCCATTCTCTCTCCTCCTGTGAACTTTGAAGATGTTACCCAAGAACAGGTGACTGACAAACAGCTGGACAGCTTCTGCCACAACACTTCAAGTGGCCTACAACTCAAGCTAGTGCCCATTCCCAGCTCTGCCTGCAAGACTTAGTGTGACATTTCAACAGGCACTCACTGCCTGTTGCTCCTGGAGAAATTCTGACACAGTGATTTTGACTTTCTTACCCTGGCATCAACAGCATTGTGTCACTTGTGGCCTTGTGTCACTTGAGGCCTTGTGTCACTTGTGGCCTTGTGTTTCATCTGGGCAGGACAAACGAAAGAATGCTGTTGATGGGCACACACCTGCACTGCACGCCGGCATGTCAAAGTCGGGAGGAACACCTAGCCTCCCTTCGGCAACTTTCCTGGCAGCAAACTCCATTCCACACACATCCATGTGAAAATCACGAGTCCGCTGCCTCTCTTGTAAGGCAAGCGTTATCTGCTGACAATGGTGGAACACTTCACACACTGACCGGAAAATATGTCCACAGTAGACATCACCACTGAGATCGTTGCCACTGCCTCTGTCGAAACCTGGGTGGCATGCTTCAGCTGCCCAGTCATGTCACAATGGATCGTGACTGCCAGTTTGACTGTACACTGTTCATACACATGATTGTGTGGCATGCAGTTACACATAACTACTAGTTACCACCTGAGGTCTAATGGCATGGTCGAGCGGCTCCATCGAACACTGAAAGCCTCCGAAACTTGCCACGCCACCGCCTGGGCAGAAGCTCTTCTACTGGTACTGCTCCCCCTCGAGTAACACAAAAGTAGAGATTGACATTTCACCCGCCAACATTGTTTACGGACAATCCCTCACCATCCCTGGTGATTTTGTGGAGGAGGTACCCCATGATGCATTGGCTCCTATGGCAGAACGTCTCTGCAGCCACATGGCCCACCTCCAACGGCATGCACCACCATAGTATTTGTACATGCCAGTGTACAGTGTTGTACACATGTCATGCTGCGTACCGACATGGTACAGTCATCACTTCGGCCACCCTACCACATCACATCAGCATCCATAGCAAAAGAGAACTCGACACTGAGTGCAACGGCAAGCAGATTGAGGTGTCACTCAACCAAGTCAAGCCGGCTTATGTCTTGACTGCTCCTGCTGCCATTCATTTCTTTGACCCAGTGGAAGATTTGTCAATGGACAACACTTTCTCCACCATCAGCCTGTCACGAGCCTGCACCCGTGTCTGCCCAGGACACACACATGTTGTGATCTGTCATTGCTGTGCCACATGCTGCTCAGCCCCACCCAAACTTCTGCAGCCAGCCATCACAGTCACTCAGGCTGTGCACTACAGGTGCCTGGGCCAGCCCCAGCACTGCTCCCAGCAGACTATGTCACACTGTCTGCTGCCACATCCATTGCAAATGGCCGTGCTGTATCATAACAACAGTCCAGCCACTGAGTGCTGTAGACACCCTGTCTCCTGTAGGACATGTTGTGGGCACATCTTATCCAGTTGAGGTCTGGCCATCACCTCCCGTGTACATGGCTGCTTGTCCATTGTAGCTCCAGAACTCATGTTTGTGTCCATATACTTCTGCAGCTTCAGGCATTGAGACCAGATTAATTTCTGTAAAACATGGACCATATGGGTTGAGCTTAAGGGGAGGTCCCCAGCAACATATACAAAAGTCTCTTTGGTGCTTTCTGTTCATTTCCACTTTAGCTTCATCACACCCACAAAATACACAGTGCCCCATGATCATGAAGGAAGTGTGTTTCCTTCTGGAGATATGTCAGACATTCTCCTGCAGTCATGTGATTGGCCAGTGAACTCATCACTGTAGATTGTTAACGCTCCAGGACAATGTTTGCTGGCTGCTGTGGCCAAGCAATTCTAGGCACTTCAGTCCAGAACCGAGCTGCTGCTACGGTTGCAGGTTCGAATCCTGCCTCGGGCCTGGATGTGTGTGATGTCCTTAGGTTAGTTAGGTTTAAGTAGTTCTAAGTCTAGGGGACTGATGACCTCGGATGTTAAGCTCCATAGTGCTTAGAGCCATTGTTGACAGTGTTTGAGTGGAACTATTGTGTAAAGGTCTTACTGCGACTGGCAGTTAAGAGACATTGCAATCAGACTTTGTTTGACAAAACAAAGTCTGATTGCAATGTCTCTTAACTGCCAGTTACCCTTTTCTGTAGAATAAATACATTTATGGCAAACTAATACTTTATCAGTACCTGTCACAACACCATTACCATAGCCTATGTTCTGAACATAGTGTGCGGGTGTGACAGTAAGGTCGACTCACTGTATGACTGACATGTAAGTGGCAATACCAACATGTTACCACTTTAGATTCAGTTTCTGAACAGGATACTCCAGGTAAACATCCTGGTTGCAAAGGCGCTGGTATGTGTGGACTATGAGGAACAGAACTTAAAGCCAGCAGCAGATTTTGATGGATGGTGTTCTTTTTATTCTTTACTTTGAAACCATTGAATTAAAGTAACAATCATCATTATGATCAATGGTTCTCGCCAGACCATGAGAGCACCAAATCTGGAAGCATGTTGTTCACCTTTTGACCATTGTCTCTGCTCTGTCCTTCAACACACATGTAGCAAACTTAATGGGGTCCCAAAGTTTTGTCTTGATATCCTACTTTCACACTGAAATATGTGCGATACATTTTCTGCATAAATGATGTCAGCCTTTTTTTTTTTTTTTTTTTTAAACAAAGATGAATCTGCAGTTTTTTTACAGTCTCTTGATGCCATTTACAACCTGTATGTTTGCCTTTTAGCATACATCTGCCAACACAAACACTTTTGATCGCAGAGGATACGTATGAACAGTTGTGAAACACTGACAGTTGAGATTGTGACGTTACTTCCCCTCTTGTTTTGTCATATGCCTCCTTAAAATTCATTTTTTCACTTTTAACTAATTACCATTAACATACAGGAGTATAATCTGCATTTTCATAAAAGAGACAGGTTGGTCCTCAGTTTTAAAGAATATAACACCAAGTCTAATTTTGTGCTTAGTTTTACGTATCTATTTGATTTTCTTATTTATTTTGACTATTCCTAGTTAGTATCTTTTGTTATAGGGTGAAATCAGTAATTGTTTTGTATCTTAAATTCTATTGTTGACTTATAAACATTAACATTTGGAGGAACAGCTAATAGTGTTCTTAAAGGATCTTTTTGGCTCTATTCAAAAAAAGTTAGAAAAGCCAGCCCCTTATTATTTCCAGAGTAATTAACAGCTTTGTCAAAAGTATTGTTTGCATAATGATATCTGTTAATTTCATCATTTAAACAAATAATTTGGCCTAACTCTTGTAATAGAAGAAACTGTTAAAAAGATGCAATTTTTCGATGTATTCATTTAATTTAATGAGTTCACTTTTAATTGTAATTTCCATAAATTAAACATCAAACAATGTGTAGTTTCAGTGCCTATTATTGTGCAGATACGAAGGGCCCAATTTTTGGTCCCAAGACAGTCAGTCCAAAACCGAGTTTCAGACTTGGAACCAATATTGGTTAGATCAACACCAATGCATCAACTTAACTGTGAAATAAGAGTTACACCAATAGGCTGTGTGTTAAAGCAATGACAATATCTGTTCAATTTATTTGAAAGACTGTGAAATATGTGGTAAGGTTTTTACTGCTCGTAGATGTCCAGCAGTAAACTATTGTAGCAGAATGTGGATGTGTGCCTGGAACCTATTAATGAGACTTATCAAAAGTTAAACAATAGTGCACTGGCCATATAACTGTGTATTATTGGGGGGATGTGAACAGTGAAAGTAAATAACTGTGAAACGCAAATGTGCACCTGTTGGCTACAACATTTAAAGTAGTCAGTGTTCATCTTCCACCCCCCATTTTTCAGCCAGTGTAGCAACGCAGTGCATCAACATTAAGGACAACCAACAATGAAATAAAACAGGAGAACGCCCCAAGATGTACAAGACATTTAATAATGAAAGTGCTGCCATCTGCTGGCTTATGATGTCAAAGATTCGTTTTCAACATAAACTGACTGATGACAGCGTTTCCTATGTATTGAAATGTGTCAGTACATCCTATATTTGTGATTTTTTGTTGATACATAACACATTTTGACAAATTGTGATATGAAAAAAAAGACCTCAGGTCATTTTTAGATTCAGTAGACAAACATACATGGTGACAATTATTGATCTATATGAAATAAAGTCGTCATAACTTCTGAACAGTTCACATTAGGACGTTCAAACTGCACAATTGGCCATTGAGCATGATGGGAATTAGTATGGTTCAGTTTAGTGATGAAGCCCATTTTCATTTGGATGGGTTCATCAATAAACAGAACTGGTGCATTTGGAGGACTGAGAATCCCGATTTCATGATTGAGAAGTCTCTGCAATGGATGATTGTGTGATGTGCAATGTCCAGACACAGAATAATCGGTGCAATATTCCTTGATGGTGCCATGACTACTGAACAGTATGTGAAGGCTCTGGAAGATGATTTAATCCCCATTATCCAAGGTGACACTGATTTCAACAAGATGTGGTTCAGGCAAGATGGATCTCAACTGCATCGAAGTAGAAGAGTGTTTGATATCCTGGAGGGACACTTTGAGGACCGCATTCTGGCTCTGGGGTACCCAGAGGCAAATGGCACGGGCGTCGATTAGCTGCCATATTCTCCAGATCTGAACACATGTGACACCTTTTTGTGGGGCTATATTAAAGACAAGATGTACAGCAATAACCCCAAAACCATTGCTGCACTGGAAACAGCCAATTGGACGGTCACTGACAGCATCGATGTTCTGACCTTCAACAGGTCTTGCAGAATTTTGCTATTTGTCAGCACTACAATATTGCCAATGGTGGCATTCATATCAAACATGTCATAACCTAAATCCGAATATCTGTAGTGACATTTACATGTTGAATAAAGTGTGTGCACACAGTAATTTGTAACTAATTTACGTTTTTTCTTTTATATAGTTCAATAATTGTTACCCTGTACATAGGCTTCCATCATCAAAATTTGAAAAACATGACATAACCAAAAAAATGCGTGCCTGTGCTGTCATCATAGCTGTAATTGTGCAACTGCATGCAGTCATATTGTGGCCAACAAGGTTATGATATTGGGTAGTTGCAAACATAATTGTGAGCAAGGTAGGAAATAAACCGTAATCTCGCAAAGTGACAGTAATGAAATTTCTAGTTGGTGTGATAAATGACAACTAGCTCTAAATGTAGAAAAATGTAAGTTAATACAGAGTAGTAGGAAAAAGAAGCCCATAATGTTTGACTACAGTATTAGTAGTGTGCTGCTTGACACAGTCACACTGATTAAATATCTAGGCATAACACTGCAAAGCAATATGAAGTGGAGTGAGTAGCATGTAACAACTGTAGTAGGGAAGGGGAATGGTCGACTTTGGCTTACTGAGAGAATTTTTGGAAAGTCTGGTTTATTTGTAAAGGAGACCACATGTAGGACACTAGTGCAAACCATTCTTGAGTACAGTTCAAGTATGTGGGATCAGCACCAGGTCAGATTAAAGAGAGACATAGAAGCAATTCAGAGGCAGGCAGTTAGATTTGTTACCAGTAGATTTGAACAACATGCAAGTATTATGGAGATGTTTCAGAACTCAAATGGGAATCACTGGAGGGAAAGTGGCATTCTTTTTAAGGAACACAACTGAGAAAATTTACAGAACTGGCATTTGAAGCCAACTCCCGAATGATTCTACTGCTGCCAAGATACACTGCACGTAAGGAGAATGGAGATAAGGTATGAGAAATTAGGGCTCTAGGCAGTCGTTTTTCCCTCACTCTGTTTGTGAATGGAACAGAAAAAGAAATGACAAGTAATGGTACAGGATACCCTCTGACACACACCATACAGTGACTTGTGGAGTATGTGGATGTGGATGTGGTCATAGATGTAGATATAGAATGGCCAGTTACATTAGTAAAGATTGAATCAAAAGTCCATTACTTGCAATTGTACAGCAGGTGCTATAGTGAGAACAGTGTATGCAACAGTTACAAGAATTGTTAGCTGCTCCATGACCTGGGTTACACAGGAGTAACCCAGCTTGGTGTATTTCATCTTCATAAAATTTGCACTGGTTAAAGAACAGAGGTGAAATGTCAGATGCCCAACCAGTCTGGTACAACATGTCCCATTGGGCTTCTTGCATTTCACTTTTATTCTTCAACTTGAGCAAATTTTATAAAGATGACTATTTTACATGTCAAGCTGGGTCACTCCTATGTCAGCCAGGCTATAGAACAGCTGACAATTCCTGTAATTGTTGCATAAACTGTTATCACTATAATACCTGCTGTACTATTGCAAATAATGGGCTTTTGATACATTTTTTACAAATGCAACTGACCATTTGCCTTCCTTATTACTGTCAAATTGTGAGATTATCATTTATAACGTGGCTTGCTAAAGATAATGTTTGAAATTACATAATATCATAACCTTGTTGCTCCACAATACAAATGCATGTAACTGCACAATTAGTTAGTGAAGATAGTTTTTTATGGTTTTGACAATCAGAAGATGGTTGTAGAAAGCAATAGAAATTAATTGTTGTGCTTTAATTGTTTAAGGAAAAAAACTGTGTTCTAGGAACTAAAAAAATTAAATTAACTCCCCATCACACTCCTCTCGGATTTAGTGGTAAAATGGCTCAGTGGATAGCCTGTCAAAAACTGAACACAGATCAAGCATGAAACCAGGAAGAAAGTGTACTGAACTGTGAAAAAGAAGCAAAATTGAAACAGAGAACAGTTCATGCTCAACATATGCAACATCAAGCAAATGCCAAGAACCATAGTGTTGTGGTTATGTGTTGGACTATGAAGTCGGAGATCCATGTTCAAATCTCCCTCCTCCCAATTTTTTTATTCACAAAATTATAAACTTTTTATCCAGTCATTGATATGTCTGTTATCCTTCTGTAGTCATACTATACATTGATTATAGAATATGAGTCATGTGGTAAGAATATATTACCTTCACAAGTAAATGTGATGAATAGTGAGAGCAGGCAATGTGTCACATAGACCTCCCACAGAAATAAAGACAACAAATAAATAGGTGTGAACTATTTCAGACTGAAAACTTCCAAAATGGAATGCAAAAGTCATAACTTGTGGTACTTGTGTAGAACAAATAGGAGTTAACTACACGTGGAGGTTCCTTCTGTACACCTCACTTTTGCAAACAGATGTTAAACCATGACACAGACACAAATTTGAATACAGTGAACAGACACATCATGACTGTATAGTCAGTACATAATTTTGAGGGGAGAGGGGAAGGGGGACGAGGGAGATTTGAAGACGGATCTCCCCCTTTGCAGTCCAACACTGTGACCACATAACCACAATGCCACTGCCTATACAACTGCGCTCAGTGTTGCACATCTTGAGCTTAGGCTGCTCAAAGTTTTGATTTTGCTTCTTTTTTCACAGTTCAGTACACTTTCCTCCTGTTTTCATGCTTGATCTGTGTTCAGTTTTTGACGGGCTATCCACAGGGGCCATCTTACCACTAAATCTGAGGACAGTGCGATGGGGAGTTTCCCTTGTGAGAATGCTGCCCATATTGTCAGAAATTATTTGAAAAATGTTTCAAGAAATTGTTTGATTACAGTTTTAGATTTGTTTCAAACATTGCTTGCTTTTCCAGTCTGTGCAGGTAATGAGACACTCTAAATACACGTCAAAACATTTGCCACTTGAGAATAGCTTTTTCCTTATCACCTAACTTTCTTAGCAGTTTTCTCTGTAAAATTAAAATAGTTTAAACACTTGGTACACTTCTGTACATAATGTTTTGAATTTGTTTTTGTAAAATGAAATGAACCATTTCTCACAGCTGATGTGCTAAAGAACATGCTGATTCTTTGCATAGACTGGAATAGCTGCAAACTATAGTTAATTATACACTGCTGTGCATAAAAACTGCAAAATCAGGAGGGATAGCAAATAATGGAATTTTAATTGTTCTGTATTGTGGTCAGAATATATAATGAGATTTGTAGGTGATTGGGGGCATACTTGGTGTGCAATTTAGTACACAGAGAAGACCTGTCAAGAAGATCAATGGCTCTAAGACAGCTGAGCATCTAGTCAAATTGATCTTGGATGACAGATATGGATACTTCATTCAGCAATTGGCCCCAAATACATAAAAAATGTGAGAGCTGCTGTCCTATTTACTGGCAACAGGAACCAGAGGTGATTGTGTTACTTAGCTAATGGCATCCCATACCGTCAAGCTAGATAATAATAATGGCGCTTGACGAGGGCCTCCCGTCGGGTAGACCGCTTGCCTGGTGCAAGTCTTTCGATTTGACGCCACTTCGGCGACTTGCGTGTCGATGGGGATGAAATGATGATTAGGACAACACAATACTGAGTCCCTGAGTGGAGAAAATCTCTGACCCAGCCGGGAATCGAACCCGGGCCCTTAGGATTGACAGTCCGTCACGCTGATCATTCAGCTACTGGGGGCGGACATCAAGCTAGATGATGACCCCATATGGTGGTGATTAATGCAGTGTTCATTCTTCTTAGATCCTCCACAGAAGAATAAGTTTATCATGACACTGTATGCTGAACTGGTACTCATCTGAAAAGATGATGTGGTGCCACTCCTATGTCCAGCATTAGCATTGGTCAAACCGCTAATGGCACTCCTCTCTCTGTTGCTGCATCAGTGAAAGCCTCAACAAGGGTCATTATCAAGGAACAAGGAAATTAAAAACATTGGCTTCCAGTGGGCACTTATTTATACCAGTGGGGCAAATCGAAAATTTGTGCTGGACTGGGATTCGAACCCAGGTCTCTTGCTTATTAGGCAGATGCACTGGTCCCTTTGCCGCCAAGACACAGTGATCACCCAGCCAAACAGACTACTCTAGCACACCTCTCATCAGACCCAAAATCTCGACTTATACCACACTCTACTGATGTAGTGCTCCTGCTCCTTAGCCTCATTACTCATGACATCTTGTTGATTCCCATAAGAGTTCAAGCTTGGTGTGCATCTGCACTTGAGGGATCATTGGCCATCTTCATTTTAATCATATATGTGTGGTGTCTGTCTGACATGTCTGAAAGAACAAGCCCGATATATATGTACAGGGAGAACATTAATAAAACCGACAAAATGCAGGGATGGATTTCTGATTGGAAATTGAGAAAAAAAGGTCCTATGAACACGTGTTGGGAAATGGGTCATTGCCATGGTAGATGGCACTGATGAATGAAAGTTCCTCTGACCACGTGTCATGTTTGCAGCCCACAGATGACAATTATGCAGGCTGATGATGTCAGTTCTGTTACAGGTCACTTTGTTGGTAAAGGGGACTGATGTCAGAAATCCCATAATTGTGATGGTCTGGTGCAAAAACCATTGACATTATCCTTTCCATAGAGGGAAATCCATTGCTGATGATCTTTGCACTTTCTAGCAGTTGTCATGTAGGATACACATAGTCGTACTTTGGCCTAGACCATGTTGGTGGGCAACTTTCTTGTAACTTATACTAGGGTTCATCTCAATATCCTTTAGAATCTGGTCCTTCAAATCTGGTGTAATCTGGTGTATATACAGACCACTGCCTCCCTGCATGTTCATCTGTCTGGAAGGATCCATGATCACACAAACACCCAAAAAGGGCTTGAAATTTTGCTTGATGTGGTTAGTGTCTGTGAGGGTATTTGTTGTGGTACAGATGTCCTGCCTCTTGACCATTTCCATCTGCATGGCCCTACATGAACATTGTCTCGGTTTGTTGCCAACATGAATAACAGACCATTCTGATGCTTACAGTACAATGTATCAATCACACAGCCTGCAACATACAATGAACACACAGCACATGGTCAGAGGAACTTTCAGTTGTCAGTGTCAGCTACTGCAGCAATGATGCATTTCTGGACAAATGTTTGTAGGACCTTTTTTCCTCCATTTCCAGTGAGGAATCCATCCCTGCAGTTCATTGGTTTTATTAATGTTCACCCTGCATAACTAAGATGAAGACGGGCAATGATTCCTTCAGTGTAGATGCACACTGAGCTCAAACCCTTACAGGGATTGGTGAGATGTTGCAGGGGCACTGCATCAGTAGTGTGTGGTACAAGTTGAGACTTTGGGTCTGATGGGATGTGGGCTAGGGTAGTCCATGAGGTTGTTGTGACCACTGTGACCGGATGGCATAATGGTCACGATATCTGCCTAGTAAGCAAGAGACATAGGGTTGAATCCCAGTCTGGCACAAATTTTTGACTTGCCCAATTGATGTAATGCCCCCTGGCAGCTAATGTATTCAGTTCATTTGTGTATTGATTCACAGTGGCTGCAGGATAAAAATGGTATCTGTTCTTCCAGACATGTTCAAAAGAACAGGCACCACATATACAAATTATCACTGTGCTGACAGTCAGTGATGCTCCAGACATCATCACACTATTTGTGTGACTATTTGTCTTGATGCAAATGCCCATTTCCTGACTAACATATTCGAAATGGCTGCACGATCCTGCACAGCCAACTGAATAGTATGTTTGTCCTCTTGGGTACTAGTTGCGTGGGGTGACTGAGATTCTGCATGGCATTGAAAATGGCCCACTTGAACCCACTGGTTCCTTGTTTGCATGACACTCATGGGATCCCAACCTAAACAAACAGCATTATCAAACAATGATAAACCACACTCTCAATAGGCCACACTCCTGCTGCTGTCCATTTCCAACATGTGCTGATAATTGTCTCTCCTCCTAAAACAAGCTGTTACATGACCTCACAACTAACCATCATTTCAATGCAATTTATGAATGAGAAACCCACTGTGTTATCTTATCTCATACTCAAACTGCACTTGGCATTACTCCCACCCACTTTGTGCCATTGTGCTGATATGATAATCTAAGTATGCTGTACATTTAATGACAATTTGATGTTTGTGGCTTGCCATCTTCATAGTGTTGCAATAGCTGCAGTGTAGTTTACAGTTAATTTTTAACAATGGAAAATCCAGGATGGAATATTGACAATATTATGAAAAGGATAGATGGCTGCTCACCCCACCTCCCCCCGTGTCACACACACACACACACACACACACACACACGAAAATCACAGTCTCTGGCTCATGAGGCCAGACTGCGAGCAGCAGTGTGTGATGGGAAAAGCAGTCTGGGTGATGGGGGTAAGGAGGAGGCTGGGGCAGGGAGTCTGTCTAATCTTCCCACCTCACCTAGCTGCCCAACGCTCTCTACCACCTCGTCCCTATATGCTTTCACAAGCAGCACTTTACCATCCCCAGCCCCTAATCTGCTATTCCTGTGCCTTCCCACCCCAGCCTTCTCCTTACCCCCATCACCCAGACTGCTTCTCCCATCATGCGCTGCTGCTCACAGTCTGGCCTTGGCAGCCAGAGACTGGTCATGTGTGCATGAGTTGCATTTGTGTGAGTGTACGTGTGTATGTTGCCTATTCTAATGAAGACCTTTTTGACTGAAAGCTTGCATGTTTAACAATATTTCTGTTGTGCCTATCTGCAACTCAGCATCTCTGCTATATGATGAGTAGCAACCTATCCTTTTCATAATATTATTACAGTTAACTTTAATATAAATTTAAGGTGCATTACTGAGATTACTGTTATACTGACCTTGCATCCATCACTAAGGATGTCTGGCTTAATACCATCAAAACTATACACAACCTCATTTTCTCCCAGTAGTTTGATGGCCATGTCATGATTTTGACTTTTGAGACTATACCAAGCCGCTGAATTGATGCATGTATAGGTGAAGTTTTGATATGCATCCTGACTGAGCAGCCTCAAGAATGTCATCTGGACTACTCCAACAGTCTCATAAGTTATCTGTAAAAATAATTTAGCACAGTTTTCAGAATCATTCATACCACTGCTTGATACCATACATTTTTGAGTAAATATAAACTAAACTTTACAATTATTTCTCAAGGAACAGGTGTATTTTCTATTAAAACATTATCTCAAGTTAGAGAAATATTAAGCGGAAATCTTTGAAGACTACTAATAACAACTTTCTGAACTCATCAAGCGAGCAATTTTTAAAAATTATGGATTTAATAAAGTGGTAGAAAATACAGTGATTTGACATTGCCTCATAGAAAAACATTGGGAGAACATGTAGATGTTGGCTATTCAACCAGTACATTGTTCTCAAAAGTTGACAATGCTGCTTACTCAACAACACAGAATTTTGGCCATACTACAACATGTTGGAACTAGATGTTGGTGGAACCAGCATCTGGCACTATGTACAAAAGTTCTACAAGTGTGCTATGCAGAAATAGTTGATAATTTGGTCCAGTGAAACATATTGGCAGAAGTCCAGGTCCTACAAGATTTTTACGGACAATTCTACTCTAAATATACATATGGGTTCCCATAGCCCCAGATGTAACTATTCAGATTGTTAGGATAAATGTTGTGCATGGAGTAGGGCTAATTTGTGAATAAAATGTATGTGGAGAACAGTGTCATTATCATACTGATGAATAAACCACAGCACAAATTCTATATAATATACAGAATTTGGTAGTCATAGTGCTGCGCATTCTGAAGGTTGTGTACAAATAGTTTGTAGTCCTGCAGCACCCCTAAATGGTTATGGACCTGGTTGAAGCTGACTCTCTCAATATCACAGCATCCTAAAAATTTTGTGTACTACTAGAAAAAACTCTGTATATATAATGAATATCTTTCCATTGCCCTTTGTCTCAGTATAACACATAGCAAGTGAAAGCAACAATAGCTAACAATGAGATCACAACCAATGAGCCTGACTCATTAGCATAACTCATAAACTAGGTCAAAATGTATATATTCCACAGCAAAAATTTGTCCTCTATCATCATAGAAAGTTTATTGTGGAAGTCCTAAAACACACTGTACATGAAAAAGAAGTTTTATTTTTTTGCTTAGGTAAACTATCATTATTATCATTATCATAACTTTTTATATCACTGTTAGAAAGTAATTCAAATAACTGTTAATCAGTTGCATGTGATGTATAAGCTATTGTGCTTATATGCAGGAATCTCTTGAATAAATATCTAATTTAATAAAGAGCCATTGTGGGAAATTAACCTTCCTAGAAGAGCAGGCAGATGAATTAAGTTGCAGAGTTCAAAACCTTAATCAGAAGGTCAAACACAGCCATGTTTGATGAGTCTCCAATGTTAAATGTCAAAATCATGAATGATTACAGAAAATGCAAAGTAAAAAAGAGGCAGTGAAAGAAAAGAACTGGAAAGACCTGACTTATTGACCATAAAAGCTAGGGTGAATATAACTAGGCAACTTAGTGATGGCAATATAATGGTACATATTTTCATAATTAATCACGTGGAGAGAGAAATCATGTCTGTCTCATAAAAGAATTACATCAAATTCTGAAATATGAGAATAAATAAATTGACCTGGCACAATTCCCTAAGAATAGTATTATTTACTACTATTAGTATTAAGTATTATTTCCTTATTTTTGTACATTTTGCCCCATTAAGTTCACTCTAAACATAGGTCGTTTCCCATCTAATTACATTACTACTGTCTCTATTTATCATATATTTATTATGTAATGGAAAGTGCTGGTGGAATGTAAATAATTTAAGAAGTAAAGACAGGTAGACACGCTGAGTCACTTGAAGGCACATAAACAAGACTGGGAACATTTTTGCTAGCTTTAAAAGTGCTCTCTCTCTCTCTCTCTCTCTCTCTCTCTCTCTCTCTCTCTCTCTCTCTCTGTGCATAGCTACACTGTGCCACTGCACCAGTACTGGAGCTCAACTGAGGGGTTGTGTCAAGTAGAATATGAGGGAAGAAAGTAGGCAGGGGGTGGGAGGAAGGGTTCGGGGTGGGGGGTTCTGACAGCTGGGAGGGAGAGGCAGTAGGTGCACTGGAGAGGAATGTGGGAGAAACAGGCATCGCTTGCACAAGATAGGAATGGAGCAACAACACCAGTGAGTTCCTTCTGGCCACATGCAAGGGGAGTTGCACGCAATGTACAGGGAACTACTGGTCAAAAAGTGTATTCTTTTTGGACTCTCCACAGATGGATGTACCTATCATGATGCCATACGCAGAACTGGGACTCATGTGAAAAGATGATGTGGTGCCACTCCTGTGTCCAGTGTTGGATGAGTGCAGCATGACCGAAATTAGCGTCAAAGGGCAGGAGTGGAGGTGAATGTGGGGCACGGGGTAGTGGAGATTGAGGCCATGAGGATCACAGGATCTAAGGAAGTGTTGCAAAAACAACTTTCATCTATGTAATTCAGAGTTGGAAGCTGGTGCTGATGGGAGGGGGGAGAAGGATCCAGATGGCACAGACTGTGTAGCAACTACTGAAATCCAGCATGCTGTGCTAAGCAGCATGTTCCATCACTGGGTGTACAACTCTACTCTTGCTCACATTTTGGCAGTTTTCATTCATTTGGGTTAACAGCTGGTTGGTGGTCATACTGACATACAATGCTATGCAGAATTTACAACAGTAGAGCTGTATATGGCATGACTATTTCATAGGTGATCCCGCCTCCGATGGGACAGGACAAGCCAGTGGTGGGACTGGAGTAGAATGTTGTGGGTGGGAGTATTGACAGACCTTGTACCTGGGTCTTCCAAGAGGATGTGGGCCATGTAGCAAGGGGTTGGGACTGTGTATGACATAGGACTGGATAATGGGCAAAAGATTTTTCATCACTACAGATTCTCAGTTCATGGGAGGCAGAATTACACTGATGGAAAAAATGCAGCACCAAAAGATAATTAATGTAGAGTAAAGAAATTTCTGAAATGCATATGTCTAGGTAACATATTTAAATCATTAGTATTGCAAGATCACAAGCTAATGTAGATGTGAAATGCTGGTACATTAATAACCAGTGTAAGTGCCAATATGTCGAATACAAGCATTTGCATGCATTGTGTTGTACTGACAGATGTCAGTTTGTAGGATGGAGTTCCATGCCTATTTCACTTGGTAAGTCTATACTGTGATGATTAATGCTTTTTGTGCATGCAGCTGGAGTTATCGTCCAATGATGTCCCATATTTGCTCAATTGGAGACAGATCTGGTGATTCAGCAGGTCAAGGCAACATGTTGACACTCCTTAGAGCATGTTGGGTTACAACAGCAGTATGTGGACAAGCATTATACTGTTGGAAAACACTGCCTGGATTGATGTTCATGAATGGCAGCACAACAGGTCAGATCACCAACTTGATGAACACATATGCAGTGAGGGTGCTTGAGATAATCGAGAGAGGGCTTCTGCTGCCTTATGAAATTGTACCCCAGACCATAACTCCAGGTGTAGGTCCAGTGTGTCTAACTTGTCTAACTTGTTGGTTCCAGACCCTCAATTGGACTCCTCCTAATCAACCCAGCCATTAGTGGCACCAAGACAGAACCATGTTTCATCCACCTTGCCTTCAATGAGCTCTTGCCTGACACCACTGATGTCACAAATAGTGGTGGTTTGGGGTCAGTGAAATGCACGCTGCAGTGCATCTGGCTCAGAGCTGTTCTCTAAGTAACTGACTTGTAACAGTTCATTGTGCACAGTGGTGCCAACTGCTGCTCAAATTGCTGCTGCAGATGCAGTACAATGTGCCAGAATCATACGCTGAATATGATGGTCTTCCCTCTTGGTAGTGCCATGTGGATGTCGGGAGCCAGATCGTCTTGCGACCGTACATTCTGATGACCATCACTTCCAGCAATCACGTACAGTGGCTACATTCCTGCCAAGTCTTTTTGCAATATCACAGAAGGAACATCCAGCTTCTCGTAGCCCTATTATACAACCTCATTCAAATTCAGTGAAGTGTTGATAATGATGTCTTTGTAGCCTTAAAGGCATTCCTGACTAAAATCAGCTTACCCACTCCAATCTAGAAGGCCATGATAATTTAAAGCAAACCTAATTTGTATCCTCACAGTGGCGCTACTGTTGCCACTATTACATGACAGGTGCAAAATTTGAATAGATATCATCAAACAGATGTAAAAACACACCTACCATCTTTCGTTTATCAACTCCTCCTTGGCACTGCAATTTTTTTTCATACAGTGTATGTGGACATGAGTTTTCATGTGAAAGGTATGGCAGCTATCAAAATGCAAGTAGTGTTGATGGTTAGCAGGCTTGATAAGGACAGAAATTTCTAAGCAACCATCGGCTGGAAGCCAATGTCCAAGGACCAGGTGAAGTGGACAGGAGACAAAGTGTTGTGATTGTGGAGGAATGGGGATAGAGTGTTTTGTCCCTAGCACTAGATCATGAAGATAGAATCAATGAACTGAACCAGTGGCTGATTAGATGGGAGTGGGATACAGTCACTGCTGGATGGTGGTATGAAATGGAAGAGGTAAAATTCAATGTTGAGATTTTGGTAGTGTTGATTGGAGGGACTGGTGGAAAAAAGATGTTTATCAGGTTACCTTCCATTAGGAAAGTTGGTGCGCTCAGCGACTGTGATGTTATTTATAAATTATAGAGTGCAGCAATCAGTCATCCTCTTTTTTTGTAGGTTTTATTTGGCAAATCCAGATTTTAGCTAGTGACTAGCCATTATCAATGCACTGTTTTCTAGTCTCAATACATGTCAGTTGATCATGGCTAGGCACTAGCCAAAATCTGGATTTGCCAGATAAAACCTACAAAAAAAGGACGACTGAGTACTGTGCTCTAAAATTTACAAATTTATAAAAACAGTGTTTCCCATGCAGGGAGAAGGGGAGTAGACCTTTGACAAGTCCAGCATGATTGAACTTTGATGGGGGGCTGAATGTGAGGCCTTTGGATAGGACTGAAACAGTTGTTGATGCAGGCAATTGCTGAAACTACATCTATTACTACAGTTGACATAATACCACTTGCTATTGACATAGAGCTCTAAGGACCTTGATGCTGTATGCCCACACCACCTAGCGTCATCGTCACTTGGCACATGTGTTTCTGCAGCTATTAACATTACTTCTCCTACAATAATTAAATGTAACTGCTGCTGCTACTACTATTACTACTACTACTACTACTACTAATAATAATAATAGTAATAATAATAACAGTAATCATATTAGTAGTAGTAGTAGTAGTAGTAGGCAAACTCTCTTTTGTCATCATGCCTGTTCCAATTTGTCATGGTATAAACCCCACAAGAACCTGGATGTTTAAAGAATCATGATTACATGCATGACCTCTTAACAACTATCCACAACACAAAGAAAGAGAATTAACTAAGATTGTGGCATGCATATCTCTCTTAACATCTTAAATGTGCTCAATAGGATTGAAATCTGGTGGCTCTTGTGACCAGAAAATAGTCCTTATGTCTGCAAAGTGTCCATAAAACCACTCTGACAAAATTCGTGACTGATAAGATGCTGAATTGTCACACTGTAGATAAATGAGTCAAAATGATCTGACAGTTTGTGTTTGAAAGACAAATGAAAGCTTTCAGATGTACTGTAAGACTTAGTGTTGTATCCCAGGAGGAAAGAGAAGACATAAATATGGAGCTGGCTCTAAAGACACATCACAACTTCAAAAAGGGCACTACTGAGGCAGATATATAGCCAGCAGATATAAACAAGGACATGGAGCTGATTAGGGAAATTGCTGATGACAACATGGAGTGTGCATCCAATTAGTGTCAGTTTGTGAACTATCAGAATATAGCTGAGAAGGCAACACTGGCCTTCACATGATCTCTAAGATATATCAGAGGAACCATGTAACTTAGGCAATCCTACTCAACCAGGGCTGTAAATAAGGCTGTTCAGAATCAGATACAGGCACTACTCACCATGCTCCATCTGCCTCAAGTTTAGTACATAGTTATTGACATCGTTGCAATCTGGACTCTGCTTAAAGATTAGCCTTCAGGCTAATTAGTGAGTACTGTGCATCAGACTCTGCCCTGGATTGCCCCACAGACTCTGCTTATGGACAAACTGTCTGTGAGTGCTGCCCATGGTTTCTGCTCTAGATAACCCACAGACTCTGTAAGTGATTGTGCTATGGTGAATGGCTTGTGTCACTTGGAATGGGTGAGGGGAGAGACAGGAGGCAGAGACCAAGAGTGAGGATTGGGGAAGGGTGGTTGAAAGTTGAGAGGGACAGGCACCAGGTGAGAAGATGGGAACGTGGAACCAGAGAGGTCATTGTGCCCACTGGCAGGGAGAGGTGTGAGCAATGCGCAATAACATGGAGGATTGGATTTGGAGAGGGGGTGCGCGAGGGAGGGGGTGGGAAGGGTGCGGGAGTGGGGGGAGGGGGCAACAGGTGCCTCCTGGAATCTGGGAGACAGACTTTTGTTTTATTAAAGAATTCTCACATATTTCTACAGATGATTGTCTATGATTACACTAAACTGTACATTTAGTATATAATGAGAAACATTCTAGCTTTGGCAAAGACTATGTAACTTGGGTTTGTTCAGTTGGCAGGTTAGTCTAGAGAATTATGACTTTTCCCCTGCAAAGTAGTGGTTTCAGCACAGTCATACAATGGTGGTGAATGTGAATATTTACAGAACATTTCTTAAATAGTTCACAATTATTTTTCTGCCAATTCCTCATAGAACCTGTATCAAGCTACAGAAAGGGACCAGTCCAACACTACGGCACATGGATTCCGATGCATATTCCCAGCACAAAATAAATGTGGCTTTCACTATACCTGTCCAAAATATGTCCCCAATTTCCACAAGGATACGTTCTGCTGTTGCTACTACTACTACTGCTGCTGCTGCTACTACTGCTGCTGCTGCTCTGCTTAATCACAACCATGGCTTACCATTTGTCTGCAGTGAAAGAAGACCTGCCACTCATTGCTGACACCACATTGTGTTTTACGAAGCACAATTTCACAGTATTCTAGGTGTATTCATCTATACTTCATCGACATACCCAAATGCAACAATGAAAAAGAGAAAATATCATTTTATGTGCCAGGCGAGAAGAAACAAATGAGAAATTATAAGGCAGAAAAGTATTCCACTCCAGCAATTTTTTTTTGCCTCATACAAACTATGAACAGAATGAGAAGTTAGATGATGGATGGTAGTTTGATACCCTAGCCCTGTGGGACTCAGACTTTATGGAGTGCAACACAGCTCAAGACACAGTTTAGCAATCCAGTTTCATTGCTGCATAGTAATGTGTCAGACTGGGAACACAAAGATAATGTCAGTTCAGTCCTCGGCTGTTAGGCTGTTAAGAATCAGTAGTACTGGCCAATTTGAGATTTTCTTGGTAGGTTCCCCTACATTCATTACTTTGAATGTTGGACTGAGTTACATTTCACCCAAAGAACCCACAAAATGTAGCTCTGAAAACAGATTTTGTTAAACTTTAATTATGCTAGCCAATGTTGATAAATAGAAAGCATGAAAATAACTCAGTAAATAAATTAACTTGAGGTGATGTCTAGTTTTGTGAGCAAACAATGTGTTATAGCTGGTATCTGAGTTCAATTATCATTTTTAAAACTTACATCATTTTCCTGTACTTTGAAGAGTAGTAATTGATGACATTTACGCAGATTGTTTTTCTTAACATCCAACAGGATTTTCCCCAATCTCCAAATGTTTTTTGGATTTATAATTTATATCTTTTTGGGTTAAACTGACATTTTTGGTGTATGAACAAGACTATCTTTTTTGACTATTTCTTGATTTATTTTCTGTATTGTTGGATGTGTAGGAGTTTATCATATGGGGATGCTAATTTTATACTGTTAAATCAGAGAGGTGGAATTTTAATAATGTATGTTTTCCTTTTAAGTATCAAAGTAATCCATCTTCCAAAAATACTGAGTGAAACCTATGATCTGTTTGACATACGATACATTCAGTATACTTCCCACCTAATTTAGTTCTTAAGCTCACCGAATCAGTTCCATCAAAAATGGCTACTTTGGAATCTTGCCCCTTCTTGGGCACTCATGTATGCAAACATGAAATGGTTTTGAGGTTACAAAACATTTTAAATTTGTTAATGTTCAAGGGCAGTATTACAGTTATTATTGCTTTTGTTGATTGTAAATTTATTGTCGATTACCATGAAACTGAAATACTAGGAACAAAATAAAATTTATATTATTTTGTATGAAGACTAAGCAAGAAGTCGTTTAACTCTTATTGATAATAAGACATATTTTTAGTCAGAATTTGTTTAAGGTGATCTTTTAATTTGGTATCAGGAAGGGCTGTGACATATTTCTTCATATAATTATGATCTCTACTGCACAGTTCAGATTTAATGATACCAATGCATAATCTGTTTTCACAACATATACAGGGTGTTACAAAAAGGTACGGCCAAACTTTCAGGAAACATTCCTCACACACAAATAAAGAAAAGATGTCATGTGGACATGTGTCCAGAAATGCTTAATTTCCATGTTAGAGCACATTTTAGTTTCATCAGTATGTACTGTACTTCCTTGATTCACCGCCAGTTGGTCCAATTGAAGTAAGGTAATGTTGACTTCGGTGCTTGTGTTGACATGCGACTCATTGCTCTACAGTACAAACATCAAGCACATCAGTACGTAGCATCAACAGGTTAGTGTTCATCACGAACATGGTTTTGCAATCAGTGCAATGTTTACAAATGCGGAGTTGGCACATGCCCATTTGATGTATGGATTAGCACGGGGCAATAGCCGTGGCACGGTACGTTTGTATCGAGACAGATTTCCAGAACGAAGGTGTCCCGACAGGAAGACGTTCGAAGCAATTGATCGGCATCTTAGGGAGCACAGAACATTCCAGCCTATGACTCGCAACTGGGGAAGACCTAGAACGACGAGGACACCTGCAATGGATGAGGCAATTCTTCATGCAGTTGACGATAACCCTAATGTCAGCGTCAGAGAAGTTGCTGCTGTACAAGGTAACGTTGACCACGTCACTGTATGGAGAGTGCTAAGGGAAAACCAATTGTTTCCGTACCATGTACAGATTGTGCAGACACTATCAGAAGCTGATTGGCCTCCACGGGTACACTTCTGCGAATGGTTCATCCAACAATGAGTCAATCCTCATTTCAGTGCACATGTTCTCTTTACGGATGAGGCTTCATTCCAACGTGATCAAATTGTAAATTTTCACAATCAACATGTGTGGGCTGACGAGAATCCGCACGCAATTGTGCAATCACGTCATCAACACAGATTTTCTGTGAACGTTTGGGCAGGCATTGTTGGTGATGTCTTGATTGGGCCCCATGTTCTTCCACTTACTCTCAATGGAGCACGTTATCATGATTTCATACGGGATACTCTACCTTTGCTGCTAGAACATGTGCCTTTACAAGTATGACACAACATGTGGTTCATGCATGATGGAACTCCTGCACATATCAGTTGAAGTGTTTGTACGCTTCTCAACAACAGATTCAGTGACCAATGGATTGGTAGAGGCGGACCAATTCCATGGCCTCGATGCTCTCCTGACCTCAACAGTCTCGATTTTCATTTATGGGGGCATTTGAAAGCTCTTGTCTATGCAACCCCGGTACCAGTGTAGAGACTCTTCGTGCTCGTATTGTGGACAGCTGTGATACAATACGCCATTCTCCAGGGCTGCATCAGCGTATCAGGGATTCCATGCGTCGGAGGGTGGATGCATGTATCCTCGCTAATGGAGGACATTTTGAACATTTCCTGTAACAAAGTGTTTGAAGTCATGCTGGTACGTTCTGTTGCTGTGTGTTTCCATTACATGATTAATGTGATTTGAAGAGAAGTAATAAAATGAGCTCTAACATGGAAAGTAAGCGTTTCCGGACACATGTCCACATAACATATTTTCTTTCTTTGTGTGTGAGGAATGTTTCCTGAAAGTTTGGCTGTACCTTTTTGTAACACCCTGTATATCCTTATGCTGTTTACTAATCATAATATAATGTTTATGCAGTCATTTGTATTGCAGTGTTTATGACCTATTTCAACAGACAGGCCACTGAAATGTCTGATTTTAAGCTTTTCTGGTGAATCAACTAATTTCAATGCTCTTGGGCATTCAGCTTGGTGCAGTAATTCATGAAATATCATATTTAGACAGCATACTTTGCAATCATTGTGATTTCTGTAGAATGAGCCTCTTTGCATTCTATATTATATTATAATTGCTATCTCTTGCAACAGTGATTACAACCTTGCCATCATGTTCCTGTTTTCTGCTAAAGACAGAGCAAAAGCTCACGGAGAGAGTCTGAAATACACTAATTAGCTCTATGTATATGCTGTATCTTTCAAGTTTCAGTATTCTGCAATGATCATTATATTTATTTTGGTTCTGGGCACTGTCTATGGTGTGAACAGCTTTGTGATTATTCGTTCTGTATTCACAATCTTGCTGAAAATGTCATCTAGGATCCAACTGATAAGGTCATGAGACCAGGAAAGATGCTGCAGGTGATATCATGCTGTTAGCAAAGCCACTCATGTCAGTCGTCTGCTGCCATAGACATTAATGCCAAATTAACTGCACTGTCCTGACAGATACACTCATCATACATTCAACACTGATTTCTGCCATTATGTCACACAGTATTGCTTGTCTGTTAGCACTGACAACACTATAAAACACTGCTGCCCTTGGTTATTAAGTGAAGGCTATTGGCTACTGCGTTATCTGTGGTGAGAGGTAATGCCTGAAATTTAACATTCTTGGCACTCCTTGACACTGTGGATCTCAGAATATTGAATTCCCTAATGACTTCTGAAATGGAATGTCCTATGCATCTAGCTTCAACTGCAATTCCATGTTCAAAGTCTGTTAATTCCTGTTGTGCAGCCATAATCACATCAGAAACTTTTTCAACTAAATCACCTGAGTGTAAATGATAGCCCGACAAGTGCACTGCCCTGTCGTACCTTGTGTACATGATACTGCCACCATCTGTGAATTTACATATCACTATCCCATGACTTTTGTCACTTCATTGTATTTCTCATCACAGTCATCACATTTCTTCCAGTGAGAGTTCTGTTTACTGCTACTGTAACCGTAGAATGTTTGACTTTGTTGATGGAGCCACAATCTCATCTGTGCTTTCATTGCTTCATCACTATCTACATCTAGATCTACATCTACAAAGGTACTCTGCAAGCCACCGTATGGTGTGTGGTGGAGGGAAGTCCTCGAAGGTGCTCTTTAATTTCTGGAAACAGGTGAAAATATGATGGGGCCAAGTTGGGACTGTTGGAGGATGATCGGTGAAAGTGAACACAAGGTGTCAGATTGTTGGAGATGTCACAGTGCTCGTGTGCAGTCTGGCACTGTCTTGCTGGAGGAGAGACTGCTCCCATGTGTGGAGAAACTCTTTGAATCTGAAGCTCGATAACAGAATGCTGTTTCTCATGCACCAACATAGTTATACACTGCCATGTTACACCCTACTATTCAGACCCTTCTAGTGACAGTGGGCCACAAAAATGTAGACATGAACTATAAAGATATATAATGGTAATAACACTTGAATTATTTAGAAATCTTTATGAGTTTTGACATAAAAAAATTTGGGAGCATTACCTTTCTCCATGCCCTCATAAATTATTCTCTGAAGAAGTACATGCTGAGTAAGTATATTAAGGATGGGAAAGGCCTGGTGTGGTTTAATAAAAGAAATACAGAAAATGCTGTTGAAGCAGAGAGTGTTGATCCATCTTGGTTCAAAAAAAGGTCACGGAGATGTCAACAGGCAACAGTTTGCAAAAATTTGTACATCTATAGAGAGATTGATGTGTGAAGCATATAACAACTTCCAGCATCATACATTAATCAAAGATCTTGCCAATGTAATAGAAGATGAACAATGAGTATCTCCTCAAACACAGCAAACTGACATTCAGACTGGAGAACAGTAATGTAAGGTATCTATCAAGGCTCTATTCTATATTTTCTTTTTTATCCTATGTTAGTGCTCTGGCCATCAACTCTTCATCCGTTTGTTAATAATACATCAGTTTTAATTCAAATTGCAAAGAAAAAATCATTACTTCATCATTAATATACACTAGATAGGCTAGGAAAATGGCTCCAGCCAAATACTTTGAACATCTCAAAAATGCTTACAGTATAGTTCAGGAACCACTATTGAGAAATGCCAGAAACTTAAAGTAAGCCATATAAATAAGCATACGAGGTGCGGCTAGAAAAAAACCGGACTGATGCTGGAAAAAACATTTATTTACAATTATTTACAATTTCATGTTATCTCCTTCAATGTACTCTCCTCCTCGGTCTCTACACCGCTCCATACGAATTTTCCAGTGATCATAGCAATGCTGCAGATCATTTTCGGTAAGTCCATACATTACTTCCGTCACTTTTTCTTTTACTGCTTCAACAGTCTCAAATCTAGTTCCTTTCAAAGCTGACTTGACTTTAGGGAAAAGAAAAAAGTCACAGGGGGCCAAATCAGGTGAGTAGGGTGGATGATCTAAGATGAGAATGTTGTGTTTTGCCAAAAACGTCTTCACTGACAACCCACTGTGAGCTGGGGCATTGTCTTGGTGAAGGATCCATGACTTTTTTCTCCACAAATCGTTCCGTTTTCTCCGTACTTGCTCACGTAGGGTAGCCAGGACGCTAATGTAGTAATTCTGATTCACTGTTTGTCCCTCTGGTACCCAATCAATGTGCACAATCCCTTTGATGTCAAAAAAAAACAATCATCATTGCCTTGAATTTCGATTTTGACATTCGTGCTTTTTTTTGTCGTGGAGAACCAGGAGTTTTCCAATGCATCAATTGGCATTTAGTTTCGGGATCGTAAGTAAAAAACCATGATTCATCGCAAGTAATAACATTTTGTAAGAAGGTGGGATCACTTTCAATGTTTTCCAGGATGTCAGAACAAATCATTCTTCGGCATTCCTTCTGTTCAATTGTGAGACACTTTGGAACCATTTTTGAACACACTTTGTTCATGTTGAAACTTTCATGAAGAATCTGCCTAACACTCTCCTTGTTAACTTCTGTTAACTCAGACACTGCTCTGATTGTTAAACGGTGATCTTGTTGAACAAGTTTACCGATTTTTTCAATGTTTGCATCAGTTTTTGCTGACAATGGTCTGCCAGTGCGAGTGTCATCACTGGTGTCTACGCGGCCATCTTTAAATTGTTTAAACCACTCAAACACTTGTGTTCGTGATAAACAATCATCGCCGTACACTTGTGTTCGCGATAAACAATCATCGCCGTACACTTGTTATAACATTACAAACATTTCACTTGCAGATTTTCCTAGTTTGAAACAAAATTTGATGTTAACACGCTGTTCTTTCTGTACACTCAACATTTTCCGCTGCACAGACAAAACGTCAACTACTTAAAACAGGCGCCACGGGCAGACTGAGTGCAGGAGGCAGATGAAACTCGAGCAGTAGGCGGAGCGAGAGTCACGTGACAGGCCACGCGACTTTCAGCCTTATTGCATTCATTTTATTGTTTCACCAGTACTAGTCCGGTTTTTTTCTAGCCACAACTCATATAGCAGAATTGGAATTTGTCAGATTTCTAGGACTAAATCTAGATAAGAATTTAAGCTGGAATATATGTACTGAACTAAACTGAATTTTAGTTGGAAGATTACATTGTGCACAGCAAGTGTACATGTAATATTGGACATGCCAAAGTCAGAAAACATTCAGTATCACTTATTACCTATGGAGCATCCATTGTAATTACACATTAATGCCACTGATTACATTTAATGTAATAGGTATTCCTTAATGCTGTAAAATTTATTTTCCATTGGGTAGGCTTTTAGTTTCTTAGGAAAGTTATAACGTTATCGTCAAGTGTACTATCATGTAGGTTTTTTGGCAGACTTCTTAATAGCTTGATACTTGAGTACCAACGCTCTTTTTGAAGAGTTGTAGGTTGGTGGTGTATGTGTTGTACCTGTCTTTTTCTTCCACCATGTGTTCTGGATGTGGGTATTAGCACTAGTAATCCAATCTGAAGTATCTTTTGTGATATATACCGAGGTGACAAAAGTCATGGGATAGTGATAGGCACACATGCAGATGGTGGTAATATCATGTACACAACATATAAAAGGACAGTGTATTTGCAGAGCTGTCATTTGTACTCAGGTGATTCATGTGGAAAGGTTTCTGACATGATTATGGCTGCACAACTGGAGTCAACAGACTTTGAGTGCAGAATAGTATTTGGAGCTAGAAGCATGGGGCATTCCATTTCAGAAACAGTTAGGGAATTCAGTATTCCAAGCTCCACAGTCAACCATGAGCCAGGAATACAACATTTCATGTGTCAGTTCTCACCATGGACATCACAGAGGCTGACAGCCTTCACTTAATGAATGAGAACTGTTGCATTTGCATAGAGTTGCCAGTGCTAACAGACAAGCAATACTTAATGAAATAACCACAGGAATCAATGTGGGATGACGAACGTATCCATTAGGACAGTGTTAATGAGCTATAGCAGCAGATGACCAACACAAGCGACTTTGCTAACAGTGTGACATCATTTGCAGTGCCTCTCCAGGGTTCGTGACCATATCAGTTGGACCCTAGATGATTGGTAAACCATGGGCTGGTCAGGTGAGTCCTAATTTCAGTTGGTAAGAAATGACAGTAAGGTGCAGCCATTGATGGACTTCACGTGCCCAAACAACAATGAAATTTTTATGGATGACAGTGCACCATGTCACCAGGTCACAATTCCTTGCAATTGGTTTAAAGAACATTTTGGACAATTTGAGCAAATAATCTGGCCACTCAGATCACTTGACATGAATGCCATAGAACATCTATGAGACATAATCAAGAAGTCAGTTCATACACAAAATCCCACACCAGCAACACTTTTGCAATTATGGACAACTATAGAGGCAGCAAGACTCAGTATTTCTGCAGGGGACTTGTTGTTGAGTGCATGCCACATTGAGCTGGTGCACTATGTCAGGCAAAAGGAGGTCTGATACGATAGTTGGAGGTATCCCATGACTTTTGTCGCTTCAGTGTATATTATTGTTTAATATTTGCCCAAAGAAGTAAAAGTTTAGATATCTAGATTTTTGAAGCATTTTGTACATTTTTCAAAAGTTGATCATCTTAAAATTACCCTAACTTCTGACTGGCATTTGTTCTTTACTAGTACATACTGTTTACTGTTGTGTAGGCATGATCGTATTCACTCACCTGATTGCCCTCAAATGCCATAGTTTTCCAGCTTTTGTATCAGTATTTCATGGACAGATGACTGAATACTATATTGTACTGGATTGACAGTAGTCAATTCTGTGGATTTACCCTTTTTGGAACCATACTGTGATGGTACAAGGATGTTGTGTTTGTCCAGACGAACAACTAATCTATTATAACTCATAAGTATTTCCAGTTTTCTTAGAAACCTGATATCAATGAAACTGGATTGTACTTGTGTAGGGTCCTTCTTATCCCTTCTCTTGTGTTCTGGTACAATCCTGATTAACTTTAGTTTTTCTGGAAAAATTCCATCTCTGAAAGAGCTGGTTGCTATGCCCAACAATGATGTAATTACTTATTCATTCACGTAATTCATTATTTCGTCACCATCAGCTGATTTATTTGGTACATAACAAATACAATATGTAATTTAATATTTTTAATGAAAATGGTATCAATTGATACTCATTTCATACAGCAAATCAGGCAGTATTCTGACCATTCATGTACTGTGAGAAATAAAGATAGTTTATGCTTCTTGTTCATAAATTAAAGCTATATTCTCAGCTATCATAATATGTTGGATTGCAGATCTTCAACATATAGAAAGATAAATAAGTTCTGAACATGAATCGAGACCTACCAAGGAAGAAGCTACATGATACTCTGATACAAAGATGTGGACGAGTTCATGAAAGACAAGCTGATAATATAGTCAGGAAATCATTGAATATCAACTTTATTATATAAATATCACTGTTCATTCACAGGAGAACTATGAACTTTAGAATATTGCTCCATCTCATCAGCTATACTTTTTATAAGTGAACTATATAAGTAATTTTTAATGTAACAACAACAATTAATAAGTGTACATTATGATTTGAATAAATTGCTATACACTATTTCCTATAATTTGTTTTTGTAGTATCATGAAGAATCATGTTTTTGTGTCAATTTTAAGTCCATTTAATCCTGAAATTCTACAGAGTTACAATTTAAGGTTAAAAGGTAAAAATTCATGCTAAATTTTGAAACTGTTCTATTCACAGAATTAACTCAGTTAAGGATAATAGAGCTTCTGTTCTAACTGCATGAGAGAACCAAAAGTGCTCAATAAAACAACAATGTCATCTGTGATTGTCATAGAAACCTTGAGAATGAGGAATATTGGAAGGATGTACAAGTTAATAAGTCAACTCTCTCAACTTAATTACTTGTGGATTAGCAATATGCATACATCTTATAAAGTATTTCTTTTTCTTATATTGTACTTCTAGCTATGTAAAATGTGCCACTTTGTCCAGAAATAATAATGAAAATAAAAAATCTCTTATGAAGATGAAGAGATTGTGTAGATTTTGGCAGTCCTTACCCGGAATCCTCCTCGAAGATTGGAATACCACTCATTTTTGTCACTTTCCTTCCTCCACTGGATATTTGGCATCTGACGAGAATGTATGTCAGGAAATACACAGGTTTCCCCACTTCCAGTCATATTGCAGTACACATATATGGCATCATCGGGCATTCCTAAATTGGGATCAATCCAGTACCATCCTAGAAAAAACAGCATTATTTTGTTATTACACTATGAGAGACTGATAATCAACAAAAAGAAGTACATACAGCAAGGTTAATGGCTTATTCTTCCATTCTGTAAAACAGTATTCTATTTCTCATATTTCCTGATGCTTGAGATTAATATTATAATGTCCGGTAAAGCAACAAAACTAAATCAGGAACACTTCCTGCAAAGGACGTACACTTACAATTTCCACCTCTCTTTTTATGGATTTAAAGAAAATTCTGTTAAATGAGTTAAAATGTATTTAAGTAATGAAAAGTCAAATGTTGAAATGAACATTACAAAGTGAGATCACCTACTTGCAATTGATCACTGCTAGCATGAATGTATGTTGAGAGAATTAGGGGCACTATTAAACCTCCTTGGGACACAATTGGAGTTACTTTCATTTCTGTAGAACGTTTATCATCTAATAAAACATACCAGGTTCCAAGATGAGGAGCCATTATGGCATTTGAAAAAGGTGACTAAGGTGACTGATCCATAGGATATTGGATGGAAGGTGTGCATACTTTCGTTGACTTTACATATTACCAGAGCTTCATAAGATTTCCTGATAGAGCTTTCATGAGCATCTGACAGTGAAAATTATTGCACACTTCATGGATATGACACACAAGCTGCCTTAAAGTTTTCTTAATCAATTTCCATGCTAGAATGTAGCAGGGATGTAACAGTCTTTGTTTTCACAACATTAAATTACTGGTACAATGAAACAAATGAGAATCATTGTCATTTGTTATTACTATACATGGTACCTACTTATATATATACTGCAGTTTTTGATGCATTTGATCTTTGTTCAATGCTATTCTACATTTGTTTCATTTCAATCAAGGAATCAAAATTCATTTCTTAAGTGAGTGACTAACATTTCTACCAGATATGTATTTTCTTATTTCTTGATGACCTTTTCGCTTTTAATGACAATTGTTCCTGTAATAGCATAATTGCTGTTAAACCCTCACTTTTCATTGGAATCTAAACTTTAACTTTTAGTAGTAGTAGTGGTAGTAGTAGTAGTAGTAGTAGTAGTAGTAGTAGTAATAATAATTGTTCCGGTGTAATGACAAGTGCCAGCACGACAATGAAGAATGGAAGAGCAGAGAGCAAACAAATTTTTTTGGATGCAGAGTCCTTACAGCAATACACCACAACTCTAACTTCAGCCTTCACTGGGCATAATTATCCCAACAGCATAGTTCAAAAGCAGATTTCATGGGCCATCACACCCAATCCTGGCACTGCTGATCCCTCCAAAAAACAACTTCGAAGCACACCACTTGTCACCCAACATTATCCTGGTCTTGAATGTATTAATCAGTTACTTTGAAAAGGCCATGACTTCCTAAAATCATTCGCTGAAATGAGATCCATTCTGTCTGAGATTTTGCCCACCACACTTAGAATAGCTTTCTGTCACCCTTCCAATCTCCACAATATCCTTGTCAGACCCTATGCTCCTTCTGCACCCATCTGCCTACCCTATGGATCCTACCCCTGTGACTGGCCCTGCTGCAAGACTTGCCCTATGTACCCTCCTACCACCACCTATTCCATCCCTGTAACAGGCAGAACATATCCTATCAAAGGGAGAGCCACCTGTGAAACAACACACATCCTATACCTGCTGTTATGTAAATACTGTTCAGCCTTTTACATTGGCATGACTACCACCAAGTTATCAGTCAAGATGAATGGATATAGGCAGAGGGTGTATACAGGCAACACACAATACCCTGTTGCAGAGCATGCTGTACAACATGATAGCCATGACCTTGGTGCCTCTTACACAATACGTGCATCTGGATTCTTCCCACAGGCACTAGTTTCTCAGAACTCTGCAGATGGGAACTAGCACTACACCATGCCCTTGGTTCTTACCACTCACTTGGCATTCATTTACGTTAATTCCTTCCATCTCAGCAGTTCTTCACAATAACTACTCCTTTTTTCACTCCATTTTAGTTTTCTACATCTTTCATTTTCTGACAAGTCTATTTTTCGCCGTCCCCCCTCCCACCACTATTACATGCAATGCACTTACCTCTTCACTCTTATTAACTTGTGCATGATGTTTTAGTAGTAATCCCTGTCTTGCATATTACCCTGTCTTCCAGCTTTAAGCTCTCAGGTTTTCAAATCTCATCCAGTGCAGTCTCCAGCAATCAGTCTTTCCTTCTCATCCCATCTGGTTAGTCTCCCTCAACCCAGGGATCTCAGTGAATTTTCCAAACTGTACCCCTTTCCTTAAACCTCTCCAGTACTTTCCTTCACCACTCTTACTTCTTCTTCAACTCTTCTGCCAAAAGAAGAAGCCACTGTCTCTGAAAGCTTGTAAAAGTTAAATCCTTTTGTGTGTGTGTGTTCCCCTAACACTGCTTGGTGAGCATATTTTTTATTTATCCATTTCCATTAAATAAGCAGTATAAATGGATATTTACAATGTCTAATTGCATATTGTAGAAAAGTGTGGTCTGGAGCAGTAGCAATTCAAACAAATTTTCAGGAGGGCAAATGTCTAGTATTAGGGATATATCACTCTCCAAGCTGTAGGATAAAAGTTTTTCTAACAAAATTTGAAGTACTACTTGACAAAGTCATTAAAAAATTCTTGTACTTAACAGTAGCTGGTGACCCAAATATAAATACATTGAAACAGAGCAGCTGTGCACAATATTTTTCAGGTGTTATAAATACTCTGCCTGACAAAAAAATGTGAAACAATCAAAAAAGGGAGTAGGAAATGAAAAGAAACTTCATGGGTTGAGACAGTATGTGGTGTCATTTTATTGATTACAAAATCAAGTCAAATCTACAAAGAACTTGACAAAATGAGCCCTCTTATTAGCATGATGTTGCACTCCTTGTGGCCTAAATACAAAGTGTGTCACACAGCCACTACTTTTTCCTTTCCTGATAGAATTTGGCCCAAAAATTATGTAACTGGTTCTCGATATCCTGGATACTTGCAATGGGATGGAGGTGATGCCCAAGCTGGTCTCAAACATGTTCTATCGGAAACAGATTTGGGGTTCTTGTTAGCCACAGGAGTACCTCAACATTGTTCTGACAGTTCACACAGACATGAGCCACATGTGGATGGGTATTGCCTTATTGAAAAATGGTGGACAACTATTACCCTGTTGAAAAATGACACCACAATACTGTCACATGAGAGGAAACACATGAGGTTGTATGATGTCTTTGATGAACCACTGTGTCATCAGAGGTCTCTTAGTCACCACCTGTCATGACCTGAAGTCATACCTGATGGCTTTGCACAACATGACACCAAAAGTAATACTGCTGGGCCTTTCCGAAATATTGAAAGAATGTGACCTCTACCAAGATTGCCACCACACTTGCCAACAATGCTCATCTGGGGTAGTGCAGACACATGACTGACAGCTGAATACAATGCAGCACCATTACTCAGCTGTCTAAGCTTTCTGGTTGTGGCACAACTCCAAACACAGTCATTTGCATTGTGGTGTTAATGGCAGCCTATGTGTGGAATGGTAGTTCCCTAGTCCAGCTGCTGCTAATTCCTGATCAATGGTACAGGATGACATAGCGTGTTGTAGGGAGTCTATTATTGTTCATAGATGGCAGGCACAGATGTGAAGAGGTTATGATGTGCTTGGTGCACAATACAGTGGTCACACGTGGCTGACTGGAACCTGACAATGTGTGGGCCCGCCTTCATGTTCCCATGCTGTCCAACACTGGGTCACTGTCATATCTGAATGCTCCACAAATCTAGATATTCCATGATTAAATGGCGCATGTGTGTAAGAAGTAACAATGAGATCTGACCATGTCTTCTGGGTGCTCCAATTTTTTTTTTTTTTTTTTTTTTTCAAGCAGTGTATGCGTAGCATGACTCTGGATATAAAGAGCCCAACAAAGAGCTCAGGAATATCATACACAACAACAGATCATGTTTTTACATACTTACCTTTACATAAACTGAAAGTACATATAACTAACACAGTCATTTCAGATCATCATGGTCAGTTAACTGAGCTACAGGACAAGAAAAGTGAAACTGAGAATGTAATTGTAGAGTAAGGACTGACAAATGCTGGAAATCTCAATGTATTGGAAGTGTTACTCAGATAAGATGACTGGAAGGCTGTCTATGACAATAAGATGAAAAGAAGCTGGGAAACTTTCTTTGCAACCTTAATTCACCATAGAGAAATAGCTTGTCCAAAGTTCAGAAGAAAGATAAATGTATGACACAGTTAGAAATGGACCATCACAGAGAGATTGAAGAGACTGAAGAGATTGATGGAAGAGACAGAAAAGTTTTGTATGAAAATTATTAGAAGTATAATAGCCAATCAGACTGTGAAGTGTACAGATGTAGCAAGAAACAATACAGCAGGATTATTAGGCATACAGAATCCAAATATTATGTATTATGATAATCAAAACAGAACCTCTTCGAACACTTCCAAGACATGAAACTCTGGTCACATGTAAACACAGGGATGAGTCAAACAGGACAGGAACTTGGAATAGGGAAATAAGTGAATGATCCATGTAAAGTGTGTTCCACTTTAAATAATTATATATGAACATAGTTCAGAAACTAATGACATAAAATCAAGCATTGGCTAAAATGAGAAAAGGTTAACCAAAAATGAAGGATGCCTGTTCTTCTTTCTAACAGAGGAAAGAAAAGTTAAAAATATAATTAGATCACTGAAAAATAAAATGACAGAGGGTACGGACGGAACATCTACAATAGTAATCAAATACTGATCACAGTATCTAGAAATTCCTCTAACATCCTGATAAATTCTTTAATAGAGAAAAATCTGTTCCCAACGAGCTGCAAAAAGAGTAAAAGGTGATGACAAGGGGGAAAGTATAGATTTATAATGATTACACCCACCTCATCAAAAATGAGAGTTGGAGGAAGAGATAGTGTTTAATGTCTCATTGACAACAGGTCGTTAGAGATAGAATACAAGCTCAGATTAGAGGAGAATGATGAAGGAAATCAGCCATGCCCTTTCAAAGGAACCATCCTGGCATTTGCCTGAGGTGATCTAAGGAAATCACAGGAAACCTAAATAAGGATGGCGGGACATGGGTTTGAACTTTCATCCTCCCAAATGCGGGTCCAATGTGCTAACCACTGCACCCAGTTGAGTGCAGGGTTGGGTGGGAACCTCATCAAAAATGAAAATATTGCAATTAATCATAGAATGGATCTAGGAAAGGGAAGTCCACCTAAAACATTAGTTGTGAGCTTTGTGATATACACAAACAAAGAATTAGAAGAATGAGAGAAAGTTTGTAATGTATTTCTGGGCCCCTCAAGAGCCTTTGACTGTATATGCCATACTACCAGCTTAGATAAATTACCTATATATGCTATCGGGAATGCAGCCAGCCTAATAAAATAATTTGTAGAGAACAGAGAACAAAGTGTAGAATTAAGATGCAGGATGAACAATATGGGGTAAACTTTTTATTCTGATTTTGAAGTGCTAAAGTATGTGGTAGCATAAGGATTGATACTCGGCCCACTATTGTTTGTACAGTATATGAATGATATGTCAGCATCAGTAAAAGAAAATACAATAATGTATGCAAATGATACAACACCCATTGTAACTAGCATTTAATAAATGATTTAGAAATAAGAATTATCATGGACAGAGATAGGGCAGATTAATATTTAAGGAATACAAAATACTTTTAAATTAAAAAAAAAAAAAAAAGATCTACACGAAAATACTGCCAAAGAGAACAACAAATGAAGAGAGACCAAATATAAAACTTAAGGTTGTGTAGGTAATAGAAGTTAAGAATAACAATTTCCTAGGATTGACAATAGATTGAGTTATGACTTGGGAAAATCATATTCAAAAGATCTGTTAAAAATAAACAGCAATGTATTTTTAATAAGGAAAATACCCCATGCAGTTGATGTAGATACACTATTAACAATGTACTATATAGCAATTCATCCACATCTGTCATGTTGTTGTTCTTGTTGTTGTTGTTATCGTGGTCTTCAGTGCGAAGACTGGTTTGATGCAGCTCTTGATGCTACTCTATCCCATGCAAGCTTCTTCATGTCAGAATAACTACTGAAATCTACAACCTTTTAACCTGTTTACTGTATTCATCTCTTGGTCTCCCAAATACTGTATAATAATACAGAATAGGGAAGCAAACTTGTATATAAACAGACTGCTAAAGCTGAAAACAAGACAGTTAGACGTATTGGAATATTATCACCAATACAGCCATGTAAAGTCGTATTAAAGAATATAAAATTTATAACAGTCCCCTCTATGAATGTGTATGAAAATTTTGTTTGTCTAAGTAAATTGTGTTCCTACGCTAAATAGAGAACTGCACAATTTCATCACAATAGTCAAAGATGTATATCACATCAACAATACCCAATTAAAACTGGCTGATAAAGATCCTGCTAAAGCTAGGTGCTTATTATACAACAGATTACCATGAAGTTCAAAAAATGTAAAAGTGCAACTGATCCTCAAAACAAAACTAAGAAGGTACTTCAAAACATGTTTGTATTGAGTTAAGGAATATTTTAAGGCTAGTACCAAAGAACTTGGAAGAAACTATGGCAATAAAGTAGTATCCTGAGAAATATGCTACATACACTGTGCCAGTGAGATGCACACATTCCATTTTTCATATTTAATTGCATTCCAAGCATTGAAATTGAAATTGCGTCACTAATCTAGTAAATTACATTAATATTAAGGTTTTGTTTACTATGTTTATTATCTGCACATCATATGTACACTGAAGCACCAAAAAAACTGGTATAGGCATGCATATTCAAATAGACAGATATGTAAACAAGCAGAATATAGTTTTGTTGTCAGCAATGCCTATATAAGGCAAAAAGTGTCTGGTGCAGCCATCAGATCAGTTACTGCTGCTGCAATGACAGGTTATCAAGATTTAAGTGAGTTTGAATGTGATGTTACAGTCAGCACATGAGCGATGGGACACAGCAAGTCTGAGGTAGTGGTGAAGTGGGAATTTTACCATATGACCACTTGACTAGTGTACCATGAATATCAGAAATCTGGTAAAACGTCAAATCTCCAACACTGCTGTGGATGGAAAAAGATCCTGCAAGAATGGGACCAACAACCACTGAAGAGAATTGTTCAATGAGACAGAAGTGCAGCCCTTCTGCAAAATGCGGCAGATTTCAATGCTGGGCCATCAACAAGTGTTAGTGTGAAAACCGTTCAATGAAACATCATTGATATGGGCTTTCAGAGCCAAAGGCCCACTAATGTACCCTTGATGACAGCATGACACAAGGCTTTACACCTCACCTGGGCCTGTCAACTCTGACATTGGACTGTTGATGACTGAAAACACATTGCCTGGCTGGACAAGTCTCATTTCTAATTGTATCAAGCGGATGGACATGTACAGGTATGGAGACAACCTCATGAATCCATGGACCCTGCATGTCAGCAGGGGATTGTTCAAGCTGGTGGAGGCTCTGTAATTGTGTGGGGCATGTGCAGTTGGAGTGATATGCGAGCCCTGATACATCTAGGTATGACTCTGACAGGTGACACATACGTAAGCATCCTGTCTGACCACCTGCATCCATTCATGTCTATTGTGCATTCTGACAGACTTGGGCAATTCTAGCAGGACAATGTGACACACCACACATCCAGAATTGCAACAGAGTGGTTCCAGGAACACTCTTCTGAGTTTAAACACATCCGCTAGCTACCAAACTCTGCACACATGAACTTTATTGAGCATATCTGGGATGCCTTACAACATGATGTTCAGAAGAGATCTCCACCCCCTTATACTCTTACAGATTTATGGACAGCCTTCAGGATTCATGGTATGTGTTCCCTCCAGCACTACTTCAGACATTAGTTGAATCCATGAGATGTCATGTTGTGGTACGTCTGCGTGCTCATGGGGGCCCTACACGATATTAGGCAGGTGTACCAGTTTCTTTGGCTCTTCAGTGCACATCCGTATGTATAAATTAAATGATTTCTGAGGTTTGTTTTATATCCAATTCTATTATATATTATTATTTAAAAACTTGTAAAATATAAGCAAAGTTATTGTGCATTACTGTTCTGATTGCAGAAATCTAAAAATATTTTAAATGCTCAAATTTCAATTTACCCCAGACCTTTAAATGGGGTACACTGGCATAGCTAATATTGCTCTGAACATTAATCAAAGGGTGAATGAAAAAATAAATAAATAAATAAAGTGTAGACTGTGTTACATCTTTTTGGGATACTGGTTGCCTTTTCCTCACAATTTCCTTTTTTGTTTCTTAACTGCTCTACCCATTAGCTCTATTTCCACCTGCATCTATACTTTGCAAACAACCATGAACTGCATGGCAGAGCATAAATCCCATAGTGTCAATTATTAGGGCTTCCTCACATTCCATTCATGTAGGGATTGTGGGAAGAAAGATTGCTTAAATGCCTCTGTGCATGCAGTAATTAGTCTAACCTTGTATTTGAGACCCTAACCTTGTATTTGAGACCCCTATGAGAATGATACATGGGGATTGTAATACATTCCTAGTTTCATAACTTAAAGCTGGTTCTAGAAACTTTCTAAGTAGGTTTTCATCGAATAGTTGGTGTCAGTCTTCAGGTGTCTGCCAGTTCAGTTCTTCAGCATCTTTGTGACACTCTCCTGTCCGTCAATAAATCTGTGGCCATTAACGCAGCAATTCTTTCCATCCATTCAATATCTCCTGTAAGTCTAATTTGTTATGAGTGTTGCACACTTGAGCAAAATTCTAGGATGGGACACACAAGTATTTCGTATGCAGTCTCCTTTGTAGACTGGCTTTACCTATAACATAGCCTATGTGATTGTTCCATTTCATATCCCTGCAAACTGTCACACTCGTGTATTTTTATGTTGACCAATTCTGACTGTGACTCATTTATATTGTGGTCATAGGATACTACATTTTTTCATTTTACGAAGTCCACAGTTTTGCATTTCTAATCACTCAAAGCAAGTTGCCAGTCTTTGCACCACTTTGAAATCTTATGAATGTCTTACTGAATATCTGCATAGATTATTTCAGACAGTACTTCATTATAAATAACTGCATTGTCTGCAGAAAGCTGAGATTACTATTAATATTGTCTGCAATATACAGCATGAACAGCAAGGGTTCCAACACACTTCCTTGGGGTACACCCAAAATTACTTCTACATATGCCAATGACTCTCCATCCACAATAACTTGCTGTGTGTTCCCTGCCAAAAATGTCCTCAGTCTAGTCACGCCACATACAGTCATACAATTGGGGTGATTGGCTTCTCTCTGAGCACATTATTAGATTTTTTGGAGCTTTGATTAAGATATATTTTTCGTCTAAGAACTGGGACTAACATAAGCCACAATTTTTCCAAATGCAGCCCTTTTATTTATCTTTAATATTATTTGTGGGTACCATTTCTAACAGTTTTCTGCTTTATTAATTTGTTTATCATAGCAAAAAATGTTAACTAGATCCTACTTTTGCAGCATATCTGAAGCGACTGTGAGAATGACATTGATCTACTTACCATCCTTAAACTGAGGATGCCCATAGAAGAGATCCTTGCAAGTTCGTACTGGGTTTTCACGTGTACCAACAGGCTTTCTTATGCGATCCAGGTCTTGTCTCATTGTATATATTGAGCTATACATGTCCAAGAACTTCCCGCCTAGGTCTTCCTTTGGCTCAGCAGTCATTTCTTCCAAAACCATATCTTCTAAATCCCTAAAAATATTTGAGAGTACCAGTATAGCTAATGATGAATTAACATGAAAAGATATCTTGAGATAATGAATTGAACTGATCAGGTAACAACATGTTATAAAAAGTTGAAATTCCTACCATTTTATGCTCTTTCTAGTGCAATGTATTTATTAATTATCTGTTGATTAATGAAGCAAATGAAAAATATTGACAACATTTTATTGTTTGATTAAGAAGAGTAGTGTGTCAAAGTAGCCTACAAATTATTACAATGTATCATGGCATGAGTGATAAATAGTGTCTCAGGCTATGTAATACATGAAATGCAGTCAATGTATTTACAAGGATAGAGGGAATGAAGGAGGATAAGAGTTTACAACATCACTGACTGTTGGAGAAGAGTGAGATAAGCTAGCAGCTGTGATCTGTTTAAGCAACTATACCAGCATTCATCTCTATCCATTCTGGGAAACCATGGGTAACATAAACCAGAATTTCTGTATAGGGATTTGAACCTCACACCTTACAGATGTTTCTCCTAAAACTGAACCAATGTCACACCTCACTCAGTGTCTTGTCAATTGTCATCACCCATGTAGCAACAATCTGTGTGTCACAAAAACTGACATAGAGGACCAGCACTTATATGTGAAAACAGGAGTGACTCTTATGCTCTGGATGCTTTAATCAACCACTTCACTTTATCATGACTTCATGTTCATTTTGTTACATTAGTACATACAAAATTAGCATGTGATCTTAATAAAAAAAATCCTTTACACTGATGCAAGTAAATGATATTGATGACATACTTAAGTGCTCTCTTTTCCCTGCCAGCTTCTCGGTGGAACAGTAGCTCTGGAGGTAAGAGTGGCAGTTCCCCTGGAGGCCCTGGGGGCCCCGGGGGTCCTGCCGGACCTGGCTCTCCCTTCATTCCTGCTACTCCTTCAGATCCTTTTGGACCTGGAGGGCCTTCCATTCCTGGCAGTCCTTGAGGTCCATCACTCCCTTTCTGACCAGCAGGACCTGAGGGACCCTGAAAGAAAGATAATGAAATGGTATTATATGTAAAATAACTAGAAGAAAAACAGGCATATAAAATGCTTATTAAACTGGTACACATTTGTTATGCTTTTTGGATGCTCTTTATAGAATTAAGATGTTTCAACTAGCATCAAAAGGAGTACAGGTTACAGAAAGATTTAAAACAATATGTATCAATACAGACCTGCTTTATGCATAACACAACATACTTTCAACAACAATAGACAGAGCTTGTGCAAGAGCAAAGATTGAGGAATAAACTTGTTAGTTACTTCCTTAGTTGGTTATATTCATTTTCTTTCTATCATAATTGTGAGATCTGTCTGTGATGTAGAATGAGTCAGTTATCCAACTGCAGTAGGCTACACTGTCTCAGTGAAAAATATGGCTACATGATTTTTTTCATTTTTTGATTGGTTAATAAGTATATAAGCATGGTATTTCATTTGAGAGGATAGAGCTTTTCATAATTAACACACAAAAATCAGTTGCTAATAAACAGCAACAAAAATTTTACTGTAATTCTTCTCCTAAAACTGTGAATTACAGACACCATAAAAGTTTTACATTTGCAGCATGTCAAGCAAGAAATACAAACATTCATGAGTTACACACTTTATTGGCTTTGCAAAGATGTATGTCATTTGAGATTCTCTTGATAAAAAGTATGTACAATATACAATTTACATTCTATGTGGAAACATGCATCAATATGCTTTGAGATTTTCTTAAACTCAGTTCCTGCCCAACCACAGTCAGTTTACATTATCCACTCCAGGAATGTATACAGTTTTCAGTGGTGCATTTATCCTGAATGAACATGCCAGCCATAGAGTTACTTAACAGGTTAACTTAGACCTAAAAACACAATTTTAGCAAATAATGACACACAGGTGTGTCGTATTATGACTACTCCACTGCTGTACATATACAAAGGCATGTGCTTGGCTCACTGCAACAATTTGCATCAATAAATGCCTACAGTTCACCTGATAGTTCAGCAGCTAGATACCTAAGTTCAAGCGAGAATGTACCTTTGAAACATGCTGAAGTATGCTCAACCACTGACCAGTGGCTACTGTCTAGGTTTCCCAGAATTTGTGACACACAGTTTACAGTGAAACAAATGTGTGAGTGTTACACGACTGACATATAGACCAGTGGTTCCCAACAGGTGGTCCGCAGACCCCCAGGGGTCCACGAGCTTTGCCAGAGGGGTCCAAAAGATGCTATTAGAATAAAAAATATATTTCGTATGATAACAGATTTTTTGTTTTGGCTGCTTCCTGCACGGGCAGAGCTTTAGCGAACACTAACTTCTGTGTCTAGCGTCTTCCTAGAGCCAACTGACACTAGCACACTCTAGTGCAAAACTAGAATTAGATAGAGGCAAATAGTTCTGCTGTATGCTGTTCGACTGCGCACACTGCCTCTCTGAAGCTGATTTTTCAATAATGAATATGTCAATGTTTTTTCTAAGTACCAGAAATAGAAAATGTATAAAAAGACTCTTAATTAGGCTTTTTTAGGTTCTTGATACTGTGATATGACAAGGTACCAATCATGCTCAATGAGGGGGTCTTCGAGAAAATTTTGCTGGGAACCTCGGATATAGACCAAGCATCCCACTACTTTTCCTTGGAGAGATGGAGTTACTAATTCTTCCACCTATACATGTGCCTCTGATGGTGTTGAGACAGTATTTGCTTCTGCTGTATGAATCAAGGAATCCATGTAAGCCTTTTGACTGACGAAAACCAAACCTTGCTCATTATGTTCGCTTAGTAAATAAATTAAAAAAAATTAACAATTGCATCACTTATCTTCTACAACTACATCTACAGTTTCATACATACTCTACAAACCACCATACGATGAGTGGCAAGGGGTACCTTGTACATCTACTGTTCATTTCCTTTCCTGTTTCATTTACAACTGTCTCTATGCTTCTGTTTGCACATTAATTTCTCTTATCTTATCATCATGGTCTTTATGCAAAATGTACATTGGGGACAGCAGAATGGTTCTGCAGTCAGCTTCCAATGCCAGATATCTAAACTTTCTCAACAGCAGTCTGTGAAAAGATTGTCATCTTCCCTCCAAGGATTATCACTCGAGCTCATGAAGCATCTCCATGTGTTGATCGAACTTACCAGTAAAAAATCCAGCAGTGCACTTCTGAACTGCTTTGATGTCTACCTTTAATCCAACCTGGTGGGGATCCTAAACACTCAAGCATTACTCAAGAAGGCATTTGCACTAGTGTTCTACACACGGTCTCCTTTAGAGAGTCTTCCAATAAACTGAAATCAATCATTTACCTACCCTGCTACTGTCTTTACATGCTTACTCCATTTCAAATTGCATTACACTGTTGTTGCACCTAGATATTTAAATGATGTGGCTGCTCAAGCAGTGCACCACCAATGCTGTATTCCAATATTACAGAATTGTTTTTCTTACTCATCTGCATTAAATTACGATTATCTGCATTTAGAGCTAGCTGCCATTCATCACACCAACTAAAAATTTTGTCACATCATCTTGTACCCTTTTACAGTCTTTCAATGATAATACTTTCCAACATACACAGCATCATCCACAAAGAGCCATACATTGCTGCTCATCCTGTCTGTCAGATCATTTATTTACTGGGAGAATAAGAGCAGACTTATCACACTTCCCTTGTGCACTCCTGATGATACCCCCATCTCAAACACTTGCCATTGGTGTCTTCAAGCCACTCACATGCCTGGCAACGTATTCTGTAAGCTCATACCTTCATTAACAGTCTTTAGCGGTGCACCATGTCAAATGCTTTAAAGAAATATAGAAATATAGAATCTGTGCATCGCCCTTCATCTATAGTTTGCAGGATATCGTGTGAAAAGAAAGGCAAGCTGAATTTTCCATGAGCAATGGTTTCTGAATCCATGGTGATTTGTAGACAGAAGCTCTTCCATCTCAAGGAAATATATATTTTTGAATTGAGAATATGTTTAAGAATTCTGCAGCAAAATATCATTAATGTTGTTGTTGTTGTTGTTGTTGTTGTCTTCAGTCCTGAGACTGGTTTGATGCAGCTCTCCATGCTACTCTATCCTGTGCAAGCTTTTTCATCTCCCAGTACTTACTGCAAACTACAACCTTCTGAATCTGCTTAGTGTATTCATCTCTTGGCCTCCCTCTACGATTTTTACCCTCCACGCTGCCCTCCAATCCTAAATTTGTGATCCCTTGATGCCTCAGAACATGTCCTGCCAACTGGTCCCTTCTTCTTGCCAAGTTGTGCCACAAACTCCTCTTCTCCCCAATTCTATTCAATACCTCCTCATTAGTTATGTGATCTACCCGTCTGATCTTCAGCATTCTTCTGTAGCACCACATTTCGAAAGCTTTTATTCTCTTCTTGTCCAAACTATTTATCGTCCATGTTTCACTTCCATACATGGCTACACTCCATACAAATACTTTCAGAAACGACTTCCTGACACTTAAATCTATACTCGATGTTAACAAATTTCTCTTCTTCAGAAACGTTTTCCTTGCCATTGCCAGTCTACATTTTATATCCTCTCTACTTCGACCATCATCAGTTATTTTGCTACCCAAATAGCAAAACTCATTTACTAGTTTAAGTGTCTCATTTCCTAATCTAATTCCCTCAGCATCACCCGATTTAATTTGACTACTATTTTCTAAGATAAGTCGTAGGGTCAGTATTGCCTCAAGTGTTCCAACATTTCTGCGAAATCCAAACTGATCTTCGCCGAGGTCGGCTTCTACCAGTTTTTCCATTCGCCTGTAAAGAATTCGCGTTAGTATTTTGCAGCTGTGACTTATTAAACTGATAGTTCAGTAATTTTCACATCTGTCAACACCTGCTTTCTTTGGGATTGGAATTATTATATTCTTCTTGAAGTCTGAGGGTATTTCGCCTGTCTCATACATCTTGCTCACCAGATGGTAGAGTTTTGTCACGACTGGCTCTCCCAAGGCCGTCGGTAGTTCCAATGGAATGTTGTCTACTCCCGGGGCCTTGTTTTGACTCAGGTATTTCACCGTTCTGTCAAACTCTTCATGCAGTATCATATCTCCCATTTCATCTTCATCTTCTTCCTCTTCCATTTCCATAATATTGTCCTCAAGTACATCGCCCTTGTATAGAACCTCTATATACTCCTTCCACCTTTGTGCTTTCCCTTCTTTGCTTAGAACTGGGTTTCCATCTGAGCTCTTGATATTCATACAAGTGGTTCTCTTTTCTCCAAAGGTCTCTTTAATTTTCCTGTAGGCAGTATCTAACTTACCCCTAGTGAGATAAGCCTCTACATCCTTACATTTGTCCTCTAGCCATCCCTGCTTAGCCATTTTGCACTTCCTGTCGATCTCATTTTTGAGACGTTTGTATTCTCTTTTGCCTGCTTCATTTACTGCGTTTTTATATTTTCTCCTTTCATCAATTAAATTCAATATTTCTTCTGTTACCCAAGGATTTCTACTAGCCTTCGTCTTTTTACCTACTTGATCCTCTGCTGCCTTCACTACTTCATCCCTCAGAACTACCCATTCTTCTTCTACTGTATTTCTTTCCCCCATTCCTGTCAATTGTTCCCTTATGCGCTCCCTGAAACTCTGTACAACCTATGGTTTAGTCAGTTTATCCAGGTCCCATCTCCTTAAATTCCCACCTTTTTGCAGTTTCTTCAGTTTTAATCCACAGTTCAGAACAAATAGATTGTGGTCAGAGTCCACATCTGCCCCTGGAAATGTCTTACAATTTAAAACCTGGTTCCTAAATCTCTGTCTTACCATTATATAATCTATCTTCTAGTATCTCCAGGATTCTTCCATGTATTTAACCTTCTTTTATGATTCTTGAACCAAGTGTTAGCTATGATTAAGTTATGCTCTGTGCAAAATTCTACCAGACGGCTTCCTCTTTCATTTCTCTCCCCCAATCCATATTCACCCACTATGTTTCCTTCTCTTCCTTTTCCTACTCTCGAATTCCAGTCATCCATGACTATTAAATTTTCGTCTCCCTTCACTACCTGAATAATTTCTTTTATCTCATCATACATTTCATCAATTTCTTCATCATCTGCAGAGCTAGTAGGCATGGGCTTCGTGTCTATCTTGGCCACAATAATGCATTCACTATGCTGTTGGTAGTAGCTTACCCGCACTCCTATTTTTTTATTCATTATTAAACCTACTCCTGATTACCCCTATTTGATTTTGTATTTATAACCCTGTATTCACCTGACTAAAAGTCTTGTTCCTCCTGCCACCAAACTTCACTAATTCCCACTATATATAACTGTAACCTATCCATTTCCCTTTTTAAATTTTCTAACCTACCTGCCCGATTAAGGGATCTGACATTCCATGCTCCGATCCGTAGAACGCCAGTTTTCTTTCTCCTGATAACGACATCCTCTTGAGTAGTCCCCGCCCGGAGATCCGAATGGGGGACTATTTTACCTCTGGAATATTTTACCCAAGAGGACGCCATCATCATTTAACCATACAGTAAAGCTGCATGCCATCGGGAAAAATTATGGCTGTAGTTTCCCTTGCTTTCAGCCGTTCGCAGTACCAGCACAGCAAGGCCGTTTTGGTTAGTGTTGCAAGGCCAGATCAGTCAATCATCCAGACTGTTGCCCCTGCAACTACTGAAAAAGCTGTTGTCCCTCTTCAGGAACCACACATTTTTCTGGCCTCTCAACAGATACCTCTCCATTGTGGTTCCACCTATGGTACGACCATCTGTATCGCTGAGGCATGCAAGCCTCCCCACCAATGGCAAGGTCCATGGTTCATGGGGGTAGGATCATTAATGATATTGGTCTGTAATTTTGTGGGTCTTTTCCTTTACACTTATTATGTACAGAAGCAACATACACTTTTTTCCAGTCACATGGGACTTTGTGCTGGGTGAGAGATTTGCGATAAATGCAAGCTAAGTAAGGGACCAACACCATAGAGTGCACTCTCTAAAATCAAATAGGGATTCCATCTTGACCTGGCATATTATTCATTATCAACTTTTTCAGCTGCTTTTCAGGTGGGACACTTGTTCTCAAATGTACATGTATTACAAAAATTAAATTTGTAGACAATGTATGAAAAATTGTTCATAATATTCACAGGGGAAAAAGTTGTACCTTGGGACACTTTCAGACTTTTGCCTGTAGCAGTGTAATAAAATATTTTCTTACTCCATTTTTAAATGATGACATTCACTTTTTATGTGCTGCAGTTATTTTCTAAATTTACAAAAATTATTCTAGAAAATTAAGGTTTTTCTAAATGCAAAAACATGCTCCAAAGCACAACATGGTAATTTACCTAGGAACAAATATTCTATTGAAATGTAAAAGCATTGCAAGTGAGAAAATCTTGTCATCTATCTGTTATGTTATTACTCTACTATACACCAATAATCAGTAAGTGAAATCAAATTATGCAGAAGTAATATCAAAAAACAGTTTAAAATTGAAGCTATTGTAAATTAACATTAGTTTCCATTATTAAGACACATAAATATGTTAATAAATTAATTAAACTCAGTTAACTGGCAAATATCCTAAGCTCCATGGTAAAATACTTTCTGTTTCTAGGTATAAGATGACACAAGACTGACAAAGTATGGCTTTACTTTCCCCACATTATGCACTGAAGAAGCAAAGAAACTGGTACACCTGCCTAATATGATGTAGGACCCCCGCGAGCTAGGAGAAGTGTCACAACATGACATGGCATGGACTTGACTGTTGTATGTTGTAGTGCTGGAGGGAATTGACACCATGAATCCTGCAGGGCTGTCCATAAATCCGTAAGAGTACGAGGGGGTGGAGATCTCTTCCCAGAGATGTTCAATAATGTTCATGTCAGGGGAGTTTGGTGGCCGGCAGAAGTGTTTAAACTCAGAAGAGTGTTCCTGGAGCTAGTCTGTAGCAGTTCGAGATATGTGGAGTGTCACATTGTCCTGCTGGAATTGCCCAAGTCCATTGGAATGGACAATGGACATGAATGGATACAGTTGATCAGACAGGATGCTTACATATGTGTCACCTGTCAGAGTCATATCTAGAAGTCTCAAGGGTCCCATATCACTCCAAGTGCACACCTCCATACCATTACAGAGCCCCAACTAGCCTGAACAGTCCCCTGCTGACGTGCAGGGTCCATGGATTCATGAGGCTGTCTCCAAACCTGTACACATCCCTCCACTCACTACAATCAGAAACGAGCCTTGTTCGACCAGGCAACATGTTTCCAGTCATCAACAGTCCAATGCCGGTGTTGAGGGGCCCAGGTGAGGCATAAAGCTTTGTGTCGTGCAGTCATCAAGGGTACACAAGGGGGTCTTTGACTCTGAAAGCCCATATCAATGATGTCTCATTGAATGGTTTACACACTGACACTTGTTGATGGCCCAGCATTGAAATCTGCAGCAATATGCGGAAGGGTTGCACTTCTGTCATGTTGAATGATTCTGTTCACTCGCCGTTGGGTTGCACTTCTGTCATGTTGAATGATTCTGTTCACTCGCCATTGGTCCCGTTCTTGCAGGATCTGTTTCCAGCCACAGCAAGGTCGCAGATTTGATGTTTTACAGGATTCCTGACATTCACAGTACACTCATGAAATGGTCATATGGGAAAATCCCCACTTCATCTCTACCTCAGATATGCTGTGTCCCATCGCTTGTTCGCTGACTATAACACCACATTCAGACTCACTTATATCTTGACAAGCTGCAGCAGTAACAAATGTGCCAGACACTTGTTGTCTTTATAGGCATTGCCATTTGCGGCACCATATTCTGCCTGTTTACATGTCTCTGTATGTGGATATGCATGCCTATACCAGTTTCTGTGGCGCTTCAGTGTAAAACTAGTTTTAAAAGCATATCAAACAATAGGAAGTCCAGGACGTAATAATGACAATATCATGAAAAGGCTAGATTGCTACTACAGAGTATGTGCTGATCTGAAGATAGGTACAATGAAAAAGACTGCACACACACACACACACACACACACACACACACACACACACACACACACACACACACACAAATTCATGCAAGCACAGCTCACACACACACATGACCAGTTTCTCTGGCTGCTTCAGGCAGAATGCAACTGTGTCACATCAAATGGAAGCAGGATCTGTTTTGAGGTTGTATACGGGTGACCTTTCTTCTTTCCAATCACACTATCAGTAGATGAAGATTCCACCACTGTCATAATCAACAGCAGTGACCACCTGGTGGAAGGTCTCTACCAATTTCCTGACTCCTCTGCCTATAAACTCTGCCAGTGTGATCTCACCTATCCTTTTCATAACATTTTTGATACTAAAATTAGTCACTAGACTAAAATACTGACCAAAAAACGTCATGTGTTCCTAGGCACACCATCCTTGAGGTACAACACTCTCCCCTATAAATTTTTCTGTTTACCATAGTTAAAATAATGCATACTGTATTATAATAATGAGTGGTGAATAGTTTTAGTAGATTTGTGACTATAAATGTTACTTAAGTTTGGTAAAGAACAGTAAAATGAAGTGGATGTACCAGTCTTACATAAAAACATAATTTAAATTCCATACATGAGAAACAGCATTATTTGGTAAATTACACTAGCTAAACTGCTGAAATATTTATTGACATTGTAATATTTCAACATTATGTTATTAAATACTCACAGGATTTCCTTTGGGTCCCTGAGGTCCTCTTGGTCCCTTGTCTCCTTTTTCACCTTTTTCGCCCTGTGAACCTTTGTGTCCAACCAAACCAATATCACCTCGGTGTCCTTTTGGTCCACGTCGACCTCTCTCACCTTTAGGTCCTCTGGCACCTGGTTCACCAACCTTTCCTGGCTGCCCGTCTGCACCAGATTTCCCAGGTGGACCTACATCACCCTGTAATTGGAAATAAAGCTGGTTACAGGCATAAAAACTTTCATGTAACTCTCCTGTCTGAAACATGCATAAGACCATCCATATTCTCTGCAACGTTTATCTCTTAGGACAGACAGATCAAACAAACATGGCAGGAGTGTCAAGGTGTATGTAAAAACTGATATATCCAATTCATGTTCCTTGAAATAAGTGTGTAGACAGAAGTGCTTAACTGATGTTGTCTACAAGGCACCAGAAACGAGCTCAATGACCTCCTTTCAGTCAGAATTTCATTCACTACAGTGTCAAGACAAATGTGTTGTTGTAATAGGAGACTTGAACATAGATTTGTTGAGAGATACTCTCTCCACAATAAATCTAAGAAGATGGTTTAACTGTAACAACATGAACATTCTTCAATTAGAACCCACACACCATATAGTGCACAGTCACACTCTTATAGATGTGACTGCAACAAAAAAGGTCAACAAAGCAACAGATATAGGTCAAACCTTAGCTCCAGGACTATCAGCACACAATTTAATATTCATGGCCTAATCTGTGCAGCCCCCAATTAATACCATACCAGAAAGCAGTGAAGAACTTATATGTAATTCTGGATGAGCATTTAAACTGGGCAGAGAATTCTGTTGCCATATGCTGGAAGACTGCTGTTTGCCTCTATGCCCTCAAAAAGTTTCAGAACATATTTCCACAGGATGTGAAATGCAGACTCGTGCAGTCACTCATTCTACTGAACCTCCACTATTGTGATGAATTGAACACGGTACCAAGTTGTGAAAACACAATATATTTAGAACCAACAATTAATACTTGTGTGTATTATATCTGCAACATTTATCAATATGATCACATCATCAGTGCTTCATACCCCCAGTTAAGATGGCTGCAGCCAGACAAGTTACAGGACCACCACACACTATGTCCTGTCATCCTCATAGTACTTCCCAAAATTAATGTATGTGGCCAACTCCCCAATGTCAGACAGAAAAGCCAATGCTCCTATCTTCTCCCAGTTATTCTCCATCTTCTTTTTCTTCCCTTCCCTTATAGTCTTTAACTGTGTGTTACCACATTTACCTTTTACTCCTTTCTCCTCTTCATTAAAACACTAAGCAAAGTCTGCAGACAGTGCTGATGTAAAGAAAAGGCATCAGTATTTAAATTGTAATTTCTCTAATATATTTCTAGCTATAATGACTGTACACAAAGAAATTTTGAGGAAATCAGCAAAAAATTTATGTCTCTTCGCATAATTTGTAACTGCATTAGTCTGTAACATCTTTTCACTTACAAATGTTTACTTACAGCAGGTCCTGGTGAACCTCTGACTCCCTGGGGTCCTGGAGGTCCTGGGTTTCCTTGAGGTCCCACAGGTCCTTGTAGTCCAGGAGGGCCAGGAATTCCTCTGTCACCTTTCTCCCCTGGGCTTCCTGTACTCCCCTGTTGACCTGCAGGACCTTCAGGGCCCTGTAACAAAAACAATACAGATGGAATTCAATGTGTTTTCACAGTACTTTTGTTTTCGTAGTTCATTACAGTATTTTAAGAGGCAAATCTCCCAAAAAAGTCTCTCTCTCTCTCTCTCTCTCTCTCTCTCTCTCTCTCTGTGTGTGTGTGTGTGTGTGTGTGTGTGTGTGTGTGTGATTGTGTATGTGTGTGTTTTTAGTGAAATTAAAAAAAATTAAAATATCTGCATTAATATAAATAAACAAACACAGAATACTTTTTATGATTTTCAGTACTATTTTCCAATTTTTACTGAGATTACTAAGCCCACTATCTTCCTCTTGGTACTAACTTTTCATATAAAGAATATTTTTCCCACAACACATGAGAAATTGTTTATATTTCTTTCTGTTGATGAAACTGGTCTTCTCACAGTCACTGTTTCTTGTTACATCTTTGACTAACAATATGCCATAATTCTTGCTTGGTATTTGATACATCATGCATCAGTTATGGTTCTTGTAATTAGATTTTATGTATCACTGTCTCAGTCACAGTTATATTGTTTCTTCTTTGAGAAGCTTGTTTTGGAAAACACGTTTCTTGACAACTGATAGTGGAAGTTACAATGTTATCTACATTAACATTTGTTATTTGATGTTCCATAAGAAAATTTGTGACTTCTACACAGTTTCTTGTTATGTGCAATTTATCTGTTACAATTAGCTATCATTCTGCTGTTCCATAAAACTGTCAACAAATATAGGTTAAAGATAAACTATTTTCAAGTGGTTGAAAATTTGTTGTGAGGCAATCATTGGAGAAATATGCCTCCACATCAGCAGAGATTGGACATAATTATATGAACACACACCATCAATGGGTTAAAACAATTTTTCCAATCCAATCAGCCTGAATAAGGCCTACTCCATGACATTTGAATATGATGGAAGATGATAACTAATTCTCAATTGGTTTTACAATGTTGTTGTGGTCTTTAGCAGAAAGACTGGTTTGATGGAGATTTCCTTGCTAGGCTATCTTCTGCAACCTATTTCCACTTCACAGCAAATATTCTGTCATTAAACCTCTCAAAAAACTAATTTAATGCAGTTTGAGACAGCAAACAACAAGCTACAATCTCTTGAAATAGATATCAATGGTCAGAAAATACATGAAACTTCACATGTGAGATTCCTAGTAAAACAAATGGATAATAATTTAAGAGGGAATGAACATATTGATTACCTGCAGAAGAAACTAAGATTAACATGCTTTGCACTAAGAGCTATTTCACCCTGTGTTGACAGGTATGTAATTACGGTTGTCATATTTTGCATATTTCCACTCTCTGATCTTGTATAGTATAATATTCTAGGTAAATGCTGCAAAACAAGAAGAAAATTTAAAATACAGAAAAGAACTGTGAGGTTGAACTGTGGTGTTTCGAATTCAACATCCTGTAGATGCCTATTCAAGACACTTGTGCTACTACCACTCACAAGTCAGTACATATACTTATTAAAATGATATTTGTATTCAACAATAAAAACTTTTGCAAACTAACTGTGATATTCACAATCATGATGCAAGATGGAAGCCAAGCCTTCACAAAGACCTAGTAACTCTCAATATAGTACAAAGAGGAGTTATCCAGAATGGAATAAGAAATTACAATAACCTTCCAATTAACATAAAGAAGGACACTGACAAGCCTCATGTATTCCAGAGGAAACTGAAAAAATTCCTCATAAACCATAATGTGTATATTTTAAATGAATTTTTAGTGCTATAAAATTTGTAAAAGGTGTATTATATTATAAATTATGTAATTTGTATTCCAATGTATGTAATAATGTATATGTTGTTTGTATATTGTTTGCAGTATTGTTAGTTTTCTTGAAACCTTGAATGAGATATTGTATATATTTTATTTATGTTATATACAATATTGTTTGCTTTTCTTCTTTTTGGCAGTTTAACACTGTGTTCATTGACTTGTTCTACCTTACAGTACAATCTTTGTACAAAATGTAATTTAAAAACATCCAATCTACTTACTCTGGTCAAGTCTTCATCTCTCTCTAAATATTTATACCTCCAAGCTTCATCCCCACTAACAAATTAACTATTCATTGATGCTTCAGGATGTGTCCTATCAACCTGTCTCTTATTTTAGTCAAGTTGTCCAACTTAACTCTTTTCTCCCAAATTTCATTCTGTACTACTCTTTTAGTTACTCTATGTACTCAGCTATTCTTCAGCATCTTTCTGAATTAACATATTTCAAAAGCTTCTATTCACTTACTTTTAGTAGTGGAAAGGCCTTGGTGGAATATAAATAATGGAAAGAGTAAAGACAGCAGATGATGTCCTCCTCCAGTGCTCACAAGCACAGAAAATTCACTCTTCTCTCTCTCTACACCTACATCTACATCCATACTCTGCAAGCCACCTGACGGTGTGTGGCGGAGGGTACCTTGAGTACCCTTATCAGTTCTCCATTCTATTCCAGTCTCGTATTGTTCATGAAAAGAAAGATTGTCGATATGCCTCTGTGTGGGCTCTAATCTCTCTGATTTTATCCTCATGGTCTCTTCTCAACATATAAGTAGGAGGGAGCAATATACTGCTTGACTCCTCACTGAAGGTATGTTCTCAAAACTTCAAGAAAAGCCCGTACCAAGCTACTGAGCATCTCTCTTGCAGAGTCTTCCACTGGAGTTTATATATCATCTCCGTAATGCTTTCGTGATTACTAAATGATCCTGTAATGAAGCGCGCTGCTCTCCATTGGATCTTCTCTATCTCTTCTATCAACTATATCTGGTATGGATCCCACACCAGTGAGCAGTATTCAAGAAATGGGTGAACAAGTGTACTGTAACCTACTTCCTTTGTTTTCAGATTGTATTTCCTTAGGATTCTTCCAGTGAATCTGAGTCTGGCATCTGCTTTACCGATGATTAATTTTATATGGTCATTCCATTTTAAATCACTCCTAATGCCTACTCCCTGATAATTTATGGAATTAACTGCTTCCAGTTTCTGACCTGCTATAATGTAGCTAAATGATAAAGGATCTTTTTTTCTATGTATTTGCAGCACATTACACTTGTCTACATTGAGATTCAATTGCCATTCCCTGCACCATGTGTCAATTTGTTGCAGGTCCTCCTGCATTTCAGTACAATTTTCCATTGTTACAACCTCTTGATATACTACAGCATCATCCTCAAAAAGCCTCAGTGAACTTTCAATGTTATCTATGAGGTCATTTATATATATTGTGAATAGCAATGGTCCTATGACACTCCCCTGTGGCACACCTGAAATCACTCTTACTTCGGAAGTCTTCTCTCCATTGAGAATGACATACTGCATTCTGTTATCTAGGAACTCTTCAATCCAATCACACAATTGGTCTGATAGTCCATATGCTCTTACTTTGTTCATTACACGACTGTGGGGAACTGTATCAAATGCCTTGTGGAAGTCAAGAAACACGGCATCTACCTGGGAACCCTTGTATATGGCCCTCTGAGTCTCATGGACGAATAGCGCGAGCTGGGTTTCACACAATTGCCTTTCTCAAAACCCATGCTGATTCCTACAGAGTAGATTTCCAGTCTCCAGAAAAGTCATTATACTCAAACATAATACATGTTCCAAAATTCTACAACTGATCAACATTAGAGATATAGGTCTATAGTTCTGCACATCTGTTCGACGTTCCTTCTTGAAAACGGGGATGATCTGTGCCCTTTTACAATCTTTTGGAATGCTACGCTCTTCTAGAGACCTATGGTACACCACTGCAAGAAGGGGGGCAAGTTCCTTCACATACTCTGTGTAAAATTGAACTGGTATCCCATCAGGTCCAGTGGCCTTTTCTCTTTTGAGCGATTTTAATTGTTTTTCTATCCCTCTGTCATCTATTTTGATATCAACCATTTTGTCATCTGTGCGACACTCTAGAGAAGGAACTACAATGCAGTCTTCCTCTGTGAAACAGCTTTGGAAAAATACATTTAGTATTTCAGCCTTTAGACTGTCATCCTCTATTTCAGTACCATTTTGGTCACAGAGTGTCTGGACATTTTGTTTTGATCCACCTACTGCTTTGACATGAGACCAAAATTTCTTAGGATTTTATGCCAAGTCAGTACATAGAACTTTACTTTCAAATTCATTGAATGCCTCTCGCATAGCCTTCCTCACACTACATTTTGCTTTGTGTAATTTTTGTTGTTGTTGTCTGCAAGGCTTTGGATATGTTTATGTTTGCTGTGAAGTTCCCTTTGCTTCCATAGCAGTTTTCTAACTCGGTTAAATTACCATGGTGGCTCTTTTCCATCTCTTACAATCTTGCTTGGCACATACTCATCTAATGCATATTGTACAATGGTTTTGAACTTTTTCCACTGATCCTCAACACTATCTGTACTTGAGACAAAACTCTTGTGTTGAGCCATCAAGTACTCTGAAATCTGCTTTTTGTCACCTCTCTCTCTCTCTCTCTCTCTCTGGGTTTTAAGGCAGAGGGTAAGGAGTCATTCCAATCCCGGGAGCATGAATGGACACAGGCAGACAGTGTTTGTTGGTAATGAGGATCACCCTGTGGCTAAACATGCCTTGGTGCACGGTCAGCACATCTTGGCACAGTGTTACACCGTCCGGGTTATCTGGATACTTCCCACTAACACCAACCTGTCAGAACTCCGGAGATGGGAACTTGCCCTTCAGCATATCCTCTCTTCTCGCTATCCGCCAGGCCTCAATCTCCGCTAATTTCTAATTTCAATTTGCTGCCGCTCATACCTCACCTGTCTTTCAACATCATCTTTGCCTCTGTACATCCGCCCCGACTGACATCTCTGCCCAAACTCTTTGCTTTTACAAATGTCTGCTTGTGTCTGTGTATATGCGGATGGATATGTGTGTGTACTGTCCTTTTTTCCCCCTAAGGTAAGTCTTTCCGCTCCCGGGATTGGAATGACTCCTTACCCTCTGCCTTAAAACCCACATCCTTTCGTCTTTCCCTCTCCTTCCCTCTTTCCTGACGAGGCAACCGTTGGTGACCATCCAGCCACCATGCACTGTTGCCCTTTTTTGGGGTGCACTCACCCTTGTGATGCCAATTGAGGAGCTACTTGACTGACTAGTAGGGGCTTTGGTCAAGAATACCATCATAATGGCCCAGAGAGCGGTGTGCTGACCCCACTCCCCTCCTATCCACATCCTCCTCTGAGGATGACACGGCGGTCGGATGGTCCCGGTAGGCCACTCGTGGCCTGAAGACGGAGTGCCTGTGCTTATTCCTCTCATATATTTCACCTAAGGTGTATCAATTACTGGGTCAGCTTGCTCCTTTACAGGAACCAGTAGGTATTACTTTTGACCATATGTGCAGCTTACTGTCCAACTACCATCACAAATTAACGCATGTCATAGTGGTACAAGTTGAATTCTGCTGATGCCATAGGAAACCAAACCAGTCATACATGGCCTGGGCATCCAAACTTCATGGACTTAGCCGTAACTGTCAGTTTGTTACTGATCACCATAATGACTCTTATGCAGACTCTATGGTGCACAACACAATTATCTCTTTAGCTCCAGATAAGGAGGTATGCCAGAAGGCTTTACTCTGTGAAAAGCTACTGTTGGTAGAAGTTTTGCAAATAACACAATATTTTGAAGTTTCTTGGGCAGCCTTTTAGCAAATAGAAGTGTGGGGCAATGTGGCTGTGGTGTCACAAGATGTGCTCACTAGAATGAACAAGGAAGTGGCAAAGGTGGTGGTAAACATGCAGGCCCAGCACCAAGCACCATCTGACAACATTCCTGGGCGCTTTGACTTTATAGAGCACTGAGATTTCTGTAAAGTGCCTTCATAGCACTTCACTCTGATTGTGGTTCCATATTTGAGGAACACATTGATCAGAGGGACTCCACAGTCATCACTGGAGGTCATCATGACCTTACTGGACATTGTGTGAATTGATTTGGAGTTTTTTGGTAGGGGAGACATGAGACATCTCCACTGTTGGCTTTGGCATTTGCCCTTGGTCTGTTGGAATGTTGTCAGATGGGATAATTCTGATGCATGATAATGCCTTCCACTTCAGATAATGCCTTCCACTTCACTGCCTATTGGACAAAGGCTATGCTTTAGCAGTTTCATTGGAAAACACTGCAAAACCCTCCATACAGCTCAGACCTTTCACTGTGTGATTTTCGCATGTTCGATGACCTGAAGAAAGACTTGCATGGGCATTAATTTCAGTCAGATGAGGATGTGCAAGAGTGGGTACAGTTGTGGATTGGTCAGTGGTTGACCACATTCTATGAAACAAGAATTGATCATCAGAGCTTTCAGTGGAATTAATGTCTTAATGCATGAGATGATTATTTTGAATGGTACCATTCTGTTGTCCCATTGTGGCAGGTGCTTGATTTTCATTCAAATGCCCCTTAGATATTGTACTGGTACTGCAGCTTAGTTGGGAGAGGATTTGTATGAGGGAGGTTGATTGACAGCTCGGAGGGGAAAGACAGCAAACCACAGGATAAAAATGTGGCACTGGAGAGCTTCCTCTGATGTTGCCAGGGGTAGTTGTGTGTGGCACACACTGACATGGAGCAGTAGACTGGGAGTCAGAGAGAGAACAGAGGAAATGGCAGACTACAGACAGGAGGGTGTGAGTGTAGAATGAATGAAGTGGAAGACTCGGGTACAAGTGTGGATGTTGTTTCTTGACAGAGGTTAGTGGAAACCAAGGCTATGAGGATTGCAAGGTTCAAGGGTATGTTGTAAGTGTATTTTGCCACTGGGTGATCAACTCTACTCATAACCCAGTTTGGTGGAATTCACTTATTTTTGCTGACAGCTGGAATGTGGCCATACCCACGTAAAATGCTGTGCACAAGTCATAGCAGAACTGGTTTGTGATATGACTGCTTTCATAGGAAACCCTGCCTCTAACAGGATAGGATATACCTGTGACATGACTGGAATGCTACATGCTGGGTGGGTGCATGGGTCAGTTCTTCAATAGGGGTATGACCCATGTGCTATGTGGAGTAGGTAGACCAAGATATTTTTCAGATGAGTTGATAGCAGAATACCACTTGGAGGAGTGGTAAAGATTGTAAGAATGATGTTTTACATTCACAGACACAAATATATGTAGTCAAAGTCCTGGCAAAGCATATGGTTATGTTCTTACAGTCTGGGCAGATATTGGGTAATGAGGGCATTGCTGCTATGAGCTGCTTTGCAGTGGTGGTTGGAGGACTAGGGACATGTATGGGGATGGCATTAAAGATACGTTTGTTGGCTAAGTTCAGAGATAATTTATACCGTCAAGACCTTAGAAAGATCTTCGACATACTGGGAAAGGGACTGCTCATAAATGCAAATGTGCTGTCTGTGGGTGGTTAGATGGTATAGGAGAGAACTTTAGTGTGGATGGGATGAGAGCTATCAAAATGGAGATATTGTTGATGGGTGGAGGAGTTGATATGGATAGAGGTTTTCAGGAATCCATTGTAAAAGTGGAGGTCAAGGAAGTTGGCATGCTGCTCTCAGTAGGACAAGGTGAAGGGGATGAGAGAGAATGTGTTGAGGCTGTGGAGGACTGAGCATAGACTATCATGCTACTTGGTACAGGTCATGAAGAAATTATCAGTAAACTTGAACCAGACAAGGGGTGTGTGACCTTGGGTGAAAGGAAGGTTTTCTCTTAATGGATCACAAACAGGATGGTATAGGAATTTGCCATGTGGGTGCCCATGGGCATGTCATAGATTTGTTTGTATAGCTGCCCCTCAAAGATAAAACAATAATGGATAAGGATGTAATCTGTTAGCTGTATAAGGATTGATGTGGTTTATTTGGAATCAACCAGGTGTTGGAAGAGAGTGGCAAAGCTATGGGGAATGCTGATGTATATGTAGGTGGAATCAACAGTGATGTGCAGATATCCAGATGGTAATGGAATGTTGGTGATTGTGAGACGATGCAGTATGTGATTTGTGACTTTAATTTGGGTAGCTAGGCTGAGGGCAATAGGTTGGAAATGTTGGTAAACAAGAGCAAAGATTCTTTCCATGTTGTTGTTGTAGTCTTCTGTCCAAAGACTGGTTTGATGCAGCTCTCCATGCTACTTTATCCTGTGCAGACCTCTTCATCTCTGAATAACTACTGCAACACACATCCTTCTGAATCTGATAAATGTACTCATCTCTCTTGGTCTTCCTCTACAATATTTACCCCTCACACTTCCCTCCAGTACTAAATTGGTGATCTTGATGTCTCAGAATGTGTCCTATGAGCCAGTCCCTCCTTTTACTCAAGTTGTGTCACATATTTCTTGTCTCCCCAATTTTATTCAGTACCTTCTCATTACTACATATCTACATTCTACATATCTAATCTTAAGTATTCTTCTGTAGCACCACATTTCAAAACCTTCTATTGTCTTCTTGTCTAGACTGTTTATCATCCATGTTTCATTCCCATACATTGTTACACTCCAGACAAATACCTTCAGAAAAGGCTTTCTAACACTAATGTTTATATTCAACCTTATCAAAATGTCTCTTCTTCATACATGATTTTTTTGGCATTGCCAGTCTACATTTCATATTCTCACTACTTCAGCCATCATCAGTTATTTTGCTCCACAAATAACAAAACCTATCTATTACTTTAAGCATCTTGTTTCCTAATCTAATTCCCTTGGCATCACCTGGTTTAATTCAACTACATTCCGTTATACTTGTCTTGCTTTTGTTGATGTTCACTTTATATCAGTCTTTCAAGACACTGACCATTCCATTCAACTGCTCTTCGAAATCTTTTGCTGTCTCTGACAGAATTACAATGTCATTGTTTAACCTCAAGGTTTTTAGTTCTCATTCCTGAACTTTAATCCCTACTCCAAATTTTTCTTTGATTTCCTTTACTGCTTGCTCAGTAAACAGAGTGAATAACACCAGGGATAGGCTGCAACCCTGTCTCATGCCCTTCTTAACCACTGCTTCCCTTTCATGCCCCTTCGCTCTTATAACTGCCATCTGGTTTCCACAAAAGCTGTAAATTGCCTTTTACTCCCTGTATTTTATCCTGGCTACCATCAGAATTTCAAACAGATTATTCCAGTCAACATTGTCAAAAGCTTTCTCTAAGTCTACAAATTGGATAAACTTATGTTTTCCTTTCCTTAACCTATCTTTTAAGATAAGTCCTAGGGTCAGTAGTGCCTTGTATGTTCCTACATTTCTCTGTAATCGAAACTGACCTTCCCTGAGGTTGGCTTCTGCCACTTTTTCCATTCTTCTATAAACAGTTTTTATTAGTATTTTGCAACCATGATTTATTAAACTGATAATTTGGTAATTTTCACATCTGTCAGCAACTGCTTTCTTCAAAATTGGAATTACTGCATTCTTCTTGAAGTCTAAGGGTATTTCGCTTGTCTAGTACATCTTGCACACTAGATGGAAGACTTTTGTCATGGCTGGCTCTCCTACAGTAATCAGTAGTTATGGTGGAATGTCATGGAGAGATATTTGATATGAAGACGCAGATGGATTTGAGGCAGAGGTTATGGGATGGGTCTACAGGTTTGAGTATGGTTTAGAGTTTACACAACATTTCTCACATGGGATCATTGTGGCAGGGATTGTAGGTGGAAAAGTTTGCAGTTGGCAGATAAATTCTGTAAACTAATCACTTTCATTCATCACAGAGGAAGTGAGTCATTGTATGTCAGGAGGATGTTCAAATTATGCTCTTTTTCGAGCTTGTGGATAACTGCCATTCCTTTGATTGAGATGCTTGTGTTATTGGAATTTGGTAGATGCCCTCATTGGAAGTATGTACATGATGTTGTAGAATGAGATATTAAAATAACATTACAATGTTTTTAGAAGTTCTGGAATCTCAGAAAACTATCAGAAATGTTATATTACAATGCAAGAAGAAGAGGGAAAATTAGTTTATTACAGATAAAATACAAAATATGTTCTGATACTGAAGTTTTACTAGGCAATTGCTACTATGTCTGACAACTGGGTTCTCTGCACATAACTGAAGTACATGATGAAGGTTAATTTTCTTTATACACCATACTGGTTGTTCCTCCAGTGCCCTATATATATGGGCAATGACAAAAAAGAATGATGATATATCTTTGTACTTGGTATCAAAAAGTCTACAATCAGAGTTCCTATGCCTTATCCTCACATATCCCATAATCCTCCTACCATCCCCAAGAAACAGCCATAAAGGAGGCCCCATCATCCAATATCACCCTGGACTTGAACAATTAAACAATGTTTTCATCAGGGCTTCGACTATCTATCATCACCCCCAGAAATGAGGGACATCTGACTCATGATTCTTCCCACCCCTCATAAAGTGGTATTTAACAGTCCACCCAACCTACACAACACCCTGATCCATCCCTAAGCCATCTGAAGCCTTTGCTATAAGGATCATATATCTGTGGAACACCCAGGTCCAAGACCTGCTCAATTCACCCACCCAGTACATCCTACTTAGTCCTCTCACTGGCTTACCCTATCCCACCAATGAAAGCCACCATGTCATGTGCCAACTCTGTTGCAATTTCTTCACAGTACATTATGGGGACATGACCACCAACCAGCTGTCCACCAGAAAGAATGCCCACTGCCAAACTCTGGCCAAGGGTTGATCACCTAGTGGCAGAATACGCTGCTGAGCACAACATGCTCAACTTAAATGGCTGCTTCAAACCCATTCCAACTGGATTCTTTCCCAGAGCACCAGCTTTTATGAACTATGTAGATAGGAATTATCCTTGCAAAACATACTTTGCTCCCATAATCCTCCTGGCCACAATCTCCACTAACCCACTGCAGTCACACCCTCTACCCAACATTTTCCCCTTTGTCTGTCCTGTCACACCCTGCCAATCCATGCCTCTATGTCACTATCATTGTGCACTGCATGAAATCACCGCCTCTGGTGCCCATATGTTATACTCATATTCCACCCACCTGCAACATCTCCCTCCTCCAATCCTGTCTCATACATGTGCTGTGTCCCTCTGAGCTGTCAGCAACCCCTACCCAAATCTTTTTCCCACTTCCTTCTTCTCAGCCATCCTGACACAACACCTCACCCCAGTCTACCTGCTGATCAGCAGTTCCTTTCTTTTCTGTGTGTGTTTGTCAATGACTCAGTGCTTCTAATATATGGTGAGAGGTCTCCTGTATTATATTTATATCACCTACTGGTTCCCTAATGTCCTAAGCCTCATATTGTCCATCCTTTGTTACTGTCTCATAATTTACATATACTTCGTCTCTCCCATACTGTCTATCCAAATCTTTCTCTATAATTCTCTTCTTGAATTTCTTATGCAGATGCATCACGGGTCTTTAACAACTACGTTCAAGCCTAACATTTGCGACAACCGGTGGTATGACCATTTTGATCATAGCCCAAGCTATCCTCTGAACCTGTGTCACCCAGATTATGGTAAAACATTATCCAAGCAACAAATTACTACATTTCATCTGCAAATCAACTCACCGCTCCTCACATATTGCTCCCATCATAATTTCATGTCTGTTTTCATCCCTAGCTAAAACCCAGTCCCACATCCTCTTTCTTAAATATTGTCTAAGCCATGGGATTCCTTCACTCCCCTTCAATAACCTAATTATAAAAATTTTCCTTCTCCAGATGTCACCCCCCCCCCCCCCCCCTGCTTTACAGTGACCTTCAGATCTTCAGATTCTGCCAGTTCCTACATCTCACAAAGCTGGTACTACAGAAACAAATCTCCATAGTCCAAGAATCCCAGAACTGTCTCTCCTCCTTCCACAGGATAGTTTTGCTGTGCAGTCCCAACTACCTACCCTACATCTCCCAAATTGAAATGCTGGCTGGTCCTCCAACACCATGGAAGAACATTACAGACACCAACTCCAAAAATTATCAAAATTTAAAGACATGCTACTCCCACCTCAAAATACCACTGTCCATCATAACCTAACCTACTCCCAGTTAACACTCTCATCAACCACTCATAGAATCTCTGCTCTTGTTGAGCAACACATCCAATCAATTTCTCATAGCGTAGCCTTGCATATCAGAGATACAAACCACTTCACTCAAGTCTTGGCCATCCCCACCTCATTATCACCTGGTTACTTACTAATTACAGTTGATGCCACCTACCTATACACCAACAGCCCTTATGCTCATGACACTGCTGCTATTAAACAATACTCTCCCAATATTCTTTTGATTTCAAGCCCACTGCCTCATTCATTATATATCTAAAACTTACATCCACATACACAACTACTTATTCTTTGATAGGAAGACACTTAAACAAATCTGTGGTGTGACTATGGGCACTCACTTGGCACTTTCCTATGCCAGTCTGTTTATGGGTCATCTAGAGAAGATCTTCTTAGTCTCCCAGAGCCCCAAATTCCTCGTTTGGTTCAGGTTCATTTGTGATATATTCATGATCTGAACCCAGGGCCGAGACACCTTGTCCTCACTCTTACCGAACCTCAGCATCTTCTTTTCCATGTGCTTCAACTTGTCCTCCTCAGCCCAGTGTACCACCTTCCTGGACATTCACGTTCACCTGTCTGATAGCTCCATCCATGCCCCAGTTCAGATCAGTTCCATAAATCATGAATAGTACCAGCATTTAGATAGCTGTCACCTGTTCCACACCAAAAATTGCTCCAATTTAGCCTGGCCACCCAGGAATGGCATATCTGCAGAGACAAGAATTCCCTTTCCCAGTGTGCCAAAGGTCACAAAAGCCTTCATAGACAAATACTACCCCCAAACACAGTCCACAAACAGATTTCCTGTGCCAAATCCTCAGACAACCCTAATCCTCCCATTACCCCAAGAACCAACCTCAACACCTTCTTGCCCATCTGCTTCACCTTGTCCTCCTCAGCCAGTGTGCCACCTTTCTGGACATTCACTTTCACATCTCTGATGGCTCCATCCATACCCCAGTGCCTCCATCATCGCCCAGTATCATCTCAGACTGGAACATCTGAATTATACCCTTTGCCAGGGCTCAGCTATGTCATCATACTCAGAAATTAGGGACATCATATCCACAATGCTTCTCAGCCCTCCTAAAATGGTATTCCACTGCCCACCCAGCCTAAACAATGTCTTGGTCTATTTCTACACCAATTACACTCCCAGTCTCTTGTCACAAGGGCCATATCCCAGTGGAAGATCCAGGAGCAAGACCTTCCAGATTCACCCAACTAATACATCCTGATCTAGTCCTCTCACTGACTTACCCTATCTCATGAGAGGCATGATCACTTTTAAAATCAGCAATGTCATTTGCTATCTCTCCTGCAATTTCCGCAGAGCATTTTGTGTGTGCATGACTATTAATCAACTGTCCACCAAAATGGTCACCACAAACTCTGGCCAAGAGCAGCATTTACCAATTGACTACTCAGTGGCAGACCACATTGGTGTGCACAAAATGCTTGAGTTCAATGACTGCTTTCCAACCCATTCCATCGGCATCCCTCTGCTCCAGCACCAGCTTTTCTGAACTGTGCACATAGGGGTTAAACTTGCAACATATCCTTTGCTTCCATAATCTTCCTGATCAATCTCTGCTAACCCACTACAGTCACACCGCCTATCCAACAGTCTCCATTTCCTCTGACATGCCAACCATTCCCAATCCATACCTCCATGTTGTCATCATCATGAACTACATGAAGCCACTGGCTCTGTTGCCTGTGTGTTGGATTTGTATCCTGTCCTATCCCACACAACTACTGCCTCCCTCTTAGCTATTAGTTACTCCTCACTAAACCCCTCCTCCCATTTCCTCCCTCTTTCTCCCTCTAACCATACCACCTGATATAACTCCTCACTTCTGTCTACCAGCTGATCTATAGCCCTGGTATTATGGGTCCAGCAAGTGTAATGTACCTGCTCATGTATGAGTATATGAGTATTTGTATGGTCTCTGCTATTCAGTGAGAGGTCTCCTTTATTCCTGAAGTATTTAAAGCCTTCCAGAACTTTTGTTTGCATATTAATACTAGGTGTATTTAAAGAAAAATTATGGATAATAAATGTCTGTACAAAGAGTAATATTTTTTCCTATTTTCAAGCTTCTTTCGCCTGGAACAGTATCTCTTCTGGATAGCTTCATGTCTTCTCCATGCCAATAAAAGTTGTAATTAGTGGTTTAGAGGCAGAATTATTCTTTTTAAGACTGGTAAAGCTTATTCCAATAAAAACTGTGTTATAAGTGTGGTGTCTGTTTTTCAGACATGTCTGAAAGAACATACACCATTTTTAATTCAGTTGCCACAGACACACACGAGGGCTGTTTAATAAAGAATGATCATAATTTTTTTGACAACATACCTTTACTCATCCTCATAATTTTGATGGTCCTTCTCAAAGTAGTCTCCCATGAATGTGATGCACTTGTCCCAGCATTTCTGCCAGTCTTCAAGTACATGCTGGAAACCATTTTCTGAGGGGTCCTTCAAAATCGCCTCCACAGCCTTCACCACTATGTCTGATGATTGATAATGCCTCCCAAGAAGGCGTTTCTTCATGTTAGGGAATAGAAAAAAGTCACTTGGGGATAAATCCAGACTATAGGGAGGGTGAGGGATGCACTTCACGTTGATTTTTGCAAGATATTCAGCAACAACATTGGTAATATGTGGCTGCGCATCATTGTGGTGCAGCATCCAGTCTGCTTCACAGAAATGTGGTCTTTTGTACCTAATATGGACTTGCAATGCTTTCAGGACACCCCTGTTGTATTGCCTAGTTACTGATGTGTGTGCAGGTACAACATGCTGATAAACCATTCCATGAATATCAAAGAATGAGATGACCATAACTTTCCCAGCAGAAGCAACCACTTTTTCTTTTTAGGGGGTTGGTGATGAAGGAAACTTCCACACTGAGCTTTGTTGTTTGCTCTCAAAATGATGTAGCCAAGTTTCATCAGCAGTGATTACATTTGAAAGAAATTTCAGATCTTCCTCTAACATGAACTTTAACTGCATGCAGACCTGCATGCGAATGTCCTTTTGTTCAGAAAACAACAGTCTTGGAACCAATCACACACAAACACGTGTCATGTGTAATTTTTCTGTCACCAACATGTAGGTGGCACCCAATGAAATGTTCAGTATTTCAGAAAGTGATCTTAAGGTAATTCGTCAATCCTCTCTTACAATGACAGTAGCAGTGTTGATGTTTTCTTCTGTAAGAGCAATAACTGGAGCACCGGACCCACCTTCCTTTGAAATTGATTGTCTCCCTTCTTTAAACATTTTGAACCACCTTTGAGCTGTGCTGTAGGGAAGAACAGACTCTCCAAAGGCCTCCTGTAGCATTGTATAGGCCTCAGCTGAAGATTTGTTGAGGTGAAAGCAGAATTCAGTGCCACATATTGTTCCTTGCGTGTTACCTCCATTGCAGTGGTTGATGATACTGAACATATCTGACCTTGCCTGCCTCTCACCACAGACTGTAGCCAGGAGTCCCAACAATGAAACTACTATGGTGTGTTTGCTACACATTAAGCAAACAGAATATTATAAGATAAAATTTTAGCATAAGAAATTATGACCATAAAGAAAATTATGATCATTCTTTATTGAACAGCTCTCGTAGATGACATAAGAGAAGCTCAGACCTCAGCTGCAATCAGATACTGTAATGGGAGTGGTTGCCTTAACAACTTTGGCTCTTCAAGAACACTTCCCATTCAGACCAAATTCTCAACTTGTCACCTGACAGCTAATGATATCTTCATTGCGGATGCACACTACATGTGAACTGTTGAGAGAATAAGATGAAGCTGCAAGCAATGAGGATAGCTGAAATGGACACTACAGGTATAGTTTGCAAAAAGTTGTGAATTTGGGCTGGAAGGGAAGCAAGCTGATGCAGGTAAGGTGCCCACTTGCATAACATGTGAAATTCAGGTTAGAGTCCCAGTCCAACACAAATTTTCACTTTTTGTCATTCGATTTTTTTCAATGGCCAATTGCAGCTGAGGACTTAGTTTCCATTATGTCATGTATATACATGGATGCTGAATCAAAAACAGACCCTGTTCTTTCTGACAAGTCCAAAAGAACAGACAACACACATATAATGGTATATGCACCTCATGGTGAATAATGTTGTTTTAAATGTGGGTGCATACTATGTCCAAACTCTTGCAGGAATCAGGTTAAGCCAAGAACAGTGATGATAATGGACAGTGGATGCTACATGTGTAGTGTGTGAATTTGGGCTGGACAAAAAGCATGCCCAAGCATGAGTTGTTTAGGCGACTGCTTGCATAATGTGGGAAATCCAAGTCTGAGTCCTGGTCTGACACAAATTTTCACTTGTTGCCATAGGATTTATTTAAGTGCCCAATTGTGGCTGTTATAACTATTGTTTTATTTATTTATTTATCCAAAAAATAATACCATGCATCAACAATTTTGCCTTTTGTAGGTGAAACTCTACCAAGTAAGCCATCTGAGAATGTAACAGGGAGCAAATGAAAACTTCAATTTTCCAATACTTTTCTCCTACTATTCCAATGGTCCAAGCTTAGCATAGGCTCTTCTGCATACCTTTCCCTACTAGCACTTCTGAAAGAGTAGTTTAACCAGTGTAGAGGTTTGATCTAGAATCAATATTTAATTTTGCAGTTGATTTAATGCTGAAATTTGTAATACATGCAGGAGATTCTTTGTACAATTTTGGTTATTAAGAGAGAGGTAATGACTAGTTTAGATTAGATTAGATTAATACTAGTTCCATGGATCATGAATACGATATTTCGTAATGATGTGGAACGAGTCAAATTTTCCAATACATGACATAATTAAGTTAATTTAACAACATACTTAAGTTAATATAACAACTTTTTCATTTCTTTGTGTTTTTTATTTTATTTTTTTATTTTTTAATATATTTTTTTAAATTTATATCTAAAAATTCCTCTATGGAGTAGAAGGAGTTGTCATTCAGAAATTCTTTTAATTTCTTCTTAAATACTTGTTGGTTATCTGTCAGACTTTTGATACTATTTGGTAAGTGACCAAAGACTTTAGTGCCAGTATAATTCACCCCTTTCTGCGCCAAAGTTAGATTTAATCTTGAATATTGAAGATCATCCTTTCTCCTAGTATTGTAGTTATGCACACTGCTATGACTTTTGAATTGGGTTTGGTTGTTAATAACAAATTTCATAAGAGAGCTACTGTGAATATCCCTAGATCCTTAAATAAATGTCTGCAGGATGATCTTGGGTGGACTCCAGCTATTATTCTGATACACGCTTTTGTGCTATAAATACTTTATTCCTCAGTGATGAATTACCCCAAAATATGATGCCATATGAAAGCAACGAGTGAAAATAGGTGTAGTAAGCTAATTTACTGAGATGTTTATCACCAAAATTTGCAATGACCCTTATTGCATAAGTAGCTGAACTCAAATGTTTCAGCAGATCATCAATGTGTTTCTTCCAATTTAATCTCTCATCAATGGCCACACCTAAAAATTTGGAATATTCTACCTTAGCTATATGCTTCTGATTAAGGTCTATATTTATTAATGGCGTCATACCATTCACTGTACGGAACTGTATGTACTGTGTCTTATCAAAATTCAGTGAGAGTCCGTTTACAAGGAACCACTTAGTAATTTTCTGAAAGACAGTATTGACAATTTCATCAGTTAATTCTTGTTTGTCAGGTGTGATTACTATACTTGTATCATCAGCAAAGAGAACTAACTTTGCCTCTTCATGAATATAGAATGGCAAGTCATTAATATATATTAAGAACAACAAAGAACCCAAGACTGACCCTTGTGGAACCCCATTCTTGATAGTTCCCCAGTTTGAGGAATGTGCTGATCTTTGCATATTATGAGAACTACTTATTTCAACTTTCTGCACTCTTCCAGTTAGGTACGAATTAAACCATTTCTGCACTGTCCCACTCATGCCACAATACTTGAGCTTGTCTAGCAGAATTTCATGATTTACACAATCAAAAGCCTTTGAGAGATCACAAAAAATCCCAATGGGTGGTGTTCGGTTATTCAGATCATTCAAAATTTGATTGGTGAAATCATATATGGCATTTTCTGTTGAAAAACCTTTCTGGAAACCAAACTGACATTTTGTTAGTACTTCATTTTTACAGATATGTGAAGCTACTCTTGAATACATTACTTTCTCAAAAATTTTGGATAAAGCTGTTAGAAGGGAGATTGGACAGTAATTGTTGACATCAGATCTATCCCCCTTTTTATGCAAAGGTATAACAATAGCATATTTCAGTCTATCAGGGAAAATGCCCTGTTCCGGAGAGCTATTACACAGCTGGCTGAGAATCTTACTTATCTGTTGAGAACAAGCTTTTAGTATTTTGCTGGAAATGCCATCAATTCCATGTGAGTTTTTGCTTTTAAGCAAGTTTATTATTTTCCTAATTTCAGAGGGAGAAGTGGGTGAGATTTCAATTGTATCAAATTGCATAGGTATGGCCTCTTCCATTAACAGCCTAGCATCTTCTAATGAACACCTGGATCCTACTATATCCACAACATTTAGAAAATGATTATTAAAAATATTTTCAACTTCTGACTTTTTGTTCGTGAAGTTTTCATTCAATTTGATGGTAATACTGTCTTCCTGTGCTCTTGGTTGACCTGTTTCTCTTTTAATAATATTCCAAATTGTTTTAATTTTATTATCAGAGTTGCTGATTTCAGATGTGATATACATACTTCTGGATTTTTTAATAACTTTTCTTAATATAGCACAGTAGTTTTTATAATGTTTGATAGTTTCTGGGTCACTACTCTTTCTTGCTGTCAGATACATTTCCCTTTTCCGGTTACAAGATATTTTTATACCCTTAGTAAGCCATGGTTTGTTACAAGGTTTCTTACGAGTATATTTAACTATTTTCTTGGGGAAGCAGTTTTCAAATGCATTTACAAAAATGTCATGAAATAAATTATATTTTAAATTGGCATCAGGTTCATGGTACACCTCATCCCAGTCTAACTGCTGTAGGCTTTCCCTGAAATTTGCAATTGTTAATATCGTTGACTGAACGTACTACTTTGGAGGACTGTTTAGTATTGCTGAATGGAGCTACAAGCCAAATCAAGAAGTATTCTCTTAGGACACAGTATAGCAGCCCATAACTTGGTCTGTCTCCATTCAAGAACATAGCTTTAACATGTCATGGAGTTTCACTTTGGTTACACTGCATTGTTTTAGTGAAAATTTCATTTGTGAAATATGTCCCAGAATCAGTGTTGTGCACGGAGGAATGACTAAACAAATGAATTAATTGCTTACAACATACATACGTATATATATATATATATATATATATATATATATATGTGTGTGTGTGTGTGTGTGTGTGTGTGTGTGTGTGTGTGTAGTTCACATATCACAGTTATCTTAATACTTGTATTAATATTTGAAGCTAAATGCTTCATTTCATGATGTGGCTCACATAAGAAGTACATACCACCTTTCCAGGTGCTCCCACAGGGCCCATTTTTCCTGGTGGCCCAGCTTCTCCTGGAGGCCCAGGAGATCCTGGCCTGCCATCTTCTCCATCTTTCCCAGCATCACCCTTTGGCCCAACCAATCCTGGCTCACCTGCAGGTCCAGGGAAGCCTGGTGGTCCAGGATTGCCCTTTGGTCCTTCAGGACCTATTGGACCTCGAGGACCAGGAGAACCCTGTACTCCAGCCTTGCCTTCATCTCCCTTTGGTCCTGGTGGCCCCCTCTCTCCCTGAAATGAGGCATTTTAACATACTGATTATGTAAATGAAATACTATGTTTAGAACATAATGTATCACAGAAATCTGGTTCTTTTGTACTAAGCCACACACACACACACACACACACACACACACACACACACACACACACACACACACACATATTAATGCACAAGATAATTGTAATCCCTTTCCACCTAGGCCCTGAAACAAAGAATATTGCATTTTTCCAGTACCATTAATAAACAGATACAGGGATTAGATTTGCTTTTATTTTAAAAAGGAATTGCTTTATTTTTTTGTGCCAGAGTAGCAGATTTGTATAAGAAAAATTCAGAGATCTATTACCAATATGAAATTACAGAGTAAAAGTACATTCAATATAGTAATTTTTGTGGTCACTGTAATGGGGCATTACCTGGAAGTTTATGCCACACTCTTCAGGAACAATAATGCCACCATGGCAAGCAATAAATGCTTCTGCCACTCCTGATAATAAGTGGGAGTAAACTTCCAGATGGTACACCATTCAAATGACTGCAAAATCTGCACAAAAATTCCCATATTCAATTATTTTTACTGTGTTGTTTCTTTGCAGAACCAAAGACAGTAATACTGCAGAAACTGCCCAATTTGTTACAGTGAAATAAAAAAGAATAACATATTTCCTAGAAAAAATTCAAACTAATGCTTGTATCTTGGTGACAATTTGCAAAATATGTTGTCTTTATTTCATGAGCCTCTGGACACAATTCATATATGTGAAAAGAGATTAGAAATATCTTAGTAGGTCAAAAGTTATATGTGGTGAAAGATTCAGGTATCTCAATCTTTATACTCATACTCAACCCTTGGTGTGCTGCATAATGTACTAAAAGTGGGAAACACATGCCATCCTTTTTTACACTTCTACATTTACATCCTTATAACTACTCTGAAAACCATTGTGAAGTGCACAGCAGAGAGTACTTCTCATTGTACCGCATATTAGGTTTTCTTCCTGTTACACTCACATATGAAGTGTGGAACCGACAAATGCCTCTGTGTGTACTGTAATTAGTCTAGTATTTTCTTTGTGGTCCCTATGGGAGTTATACACAGGTGGCTGCAGTATATTCCTAGAATCCTCAATTAATATTGGTTCTTAAAAGCTTGTAAGTATGCGTTCAGGTGATAGCTAGGATCTATATTCAAGCATCTGCCATTTCATGTTTTTCAGCTTTTCTGTGATGTTCTCCCCTACATCAAACAATGTCTGACCTTCATGCAACCCTCCATTGTATATGTTCAATATTTACTCTTGGTTCAAATTGGTAAGAGTCCCACACACTTGGGCAATGTTATATGATAGGTAGCATGAGTGTTTTGTGCGCAATCTTCTTTGTAGCTTGAATGCATATTCCCAGTATCCGGCCTATGATCCAAAGTCTACCACCTACTCCATTTGCAACTGAGCCTATGTGATCATTGTCTTTCATAACCCTTCAAATTGGTACAGCCAGGTATCTGTATGAGTTAACTGATTTCAACCATGATTCACTGATGTTTCAGTCATAGGATACTACATTTTGCATCTTATGAATACACAATTTTACATTTCTTAGCATTTATTGCAAGTTGTCAGATTTTGTAAACTTTGAAATCTCATCACGATTAGACTAAATGTTTTTGTAGCACTTTTAGACAATTCTTCATTACAGATATCTGCTTCATCTGCAAAAAGTCCAAAGTTATCATTAATATTATATACCAGGTCACAAAGTCACAACATAAGCAGTAAGTGTCTGTATATACTTTCCTGGGATACTTCTGAAGTTATTTAAACTTCTGTCAATGACTCTCCATCCTACTTGCTTCTTACCAAGAAATCCTCTATCCAGTTACAAATTTTGTTTGTGTGCCATATGGTCATACTTTCATTAACAAGCAACACTGTGGTACTGAGCCAAATGCTTTTTTAAAATAAAAAACGCTGCATTTGCTTGACTGCCTTGTCCACAGCTTTTAGGGGGTCATGTGAGATGAAGTGAGAGTTGGGTTTTGTGTGATTTATGTTTTTGGAGTCCATTCTGGTAGGCATGGAGGAAGTAATTCTGTTCAAGGTATGTCATAAGGTTTGAGGCCAGAATATGTTCTAAATTTATACATCACATGGATATGGGATAATAATTCTGTAAATCATTTTTGCTACCCATTTTATAGGTGGGTGTGATTTGTGTTTTCTTCCAAATACTGGGCACAGTTTTCTGTTTATTCTGTATAGAACCTGATAAGGATTCTAGTAGATTCTGACATTTTGTTCAGTTTTACTGATTTCACATGTTTCTCAGTGCTATTGATATCACCATTTCTATCAGTCATATTTACAATGGTGCGAGAATTAAATTGGGGAATTACTCTCCCATTTTCCTTTGCAAAACTACATTTGAAACCAGAGTTATACACTTCTGCTTTTGCTCTGTTACTTTCAATTTCTGTTCCTGTGTCATCTATGAGTATCTGGACAATAACTTTGGTGCCACTGACAGCCTTTATTTATGAGCAGAATTGTTTCGGCTATTGTGGAAGGACTTTTGATAAAATTCCATTATAGGGCTTATGTTTTGTATTTTTGATAGTCAAATTTCTTTCCCGTAGCTTCTCTCCGTCTGTTCTCCCATTATTTATTATACACCTACAGTGTAGTAAGTACTCACTGTTTCTTTAGAAGTTTCATAACAGAGACTATATACAATGGAGGGCCCTTACATTACAAAGTGTCCTACTATATACATATGTATCCAGTGCTCAGTCATTTATTCTTCTAAACTTTAATCACAATTCTCCTACATGCGCCTGCTCTGATTTAAAAGTTTCAAGTTCCTCTTTGAGTTATGGTGCTGCCTCTTTAGCTATTTAACTTAATATGTGAATCTTTCTGTTTGTTCTACTTGTCTGTTGTAATTCGATAACCACTGTTGCTACAACCTCTTCATGGACACAGGTACCAATTTGTATGTGGACATCCTGAAAGTGGACAGCTATATTTATTGCCATTAGATCTAGTATATTTCCATCATGAGTGAGCTTCTGGACTATCTGTACTAGAAATCTCTTATGATACCCACCACTCATAAAATACTAACTTTTCCAAACAGTTGTTGAATGATGAAGTCTCCTCCGATGACAGTATGATTGGTGAACATATGTGCTAGAGAGCTAAGACTTTCTTGAAAGTTTTTTGTTACATCTGAGGGAGAGTATACTGGTTGATAGAATGATCTAATTAAAAATTTATCCCCACCCTTGACACTGAATCTTAACCAAACAATGTCACATGCAGTTTCAAGTTTTATCTCAATGGATTAGAGTTTTTCCTCTACTGTAATGAACATTCGACCTAAATTTCTTGCTCACCTATGCCTTTGACATACGATTAGATTCACCCCAAAAATCTCACTGCTGTCAGTTTTAATTATAGCCAGCTTTTTGTGCCTAATATTATGTGAGCTCCACTGTTTATAGGAGCATTCAAACTCTGACACCTTTTTGCAAAATCTTCAGCAGGATTTTCATTGTCTAATAAGGGGGTGGGAGAAGGCATTTCTTGGGAACTTACAGCAATGCTTTGAGGCATCCTATAGCTGTCAGTATCTGTGTGTGATGAATAGTTGCCTAAACTAAAAATCCTCATTTGCAGCACACCTATGTCCTATTTAGAATATACTAACAGTGTGGAATCTATGACACAAGTCAGGGAACTTACAGCCTAGCTTGTCACAGAACCTGTAAGGCCTTTAGTTTAGGCTTTTCATCTGTTTCAAAACCAAGAGGACATGATCATTTCTTGGAATAATGCTGCAGACTGCAAGCTTTACTGAAATTCCATGAGCAATGCTGGTCTTCTAGACATTTTCTACCTGTTGCTGGGATTATCTTAAAGTTCCTACTCATGTAACAATGAGTAATGAGAGTCCTCCTAGACTCTTCAGTATCAGAGTTCAGTAAAATATAAGATACTGTGACAGATTCACTGCTTGCTGTCAAAAAAAAATATTGAGTGACAAAATAACACTTAAATTAAACAAAAAGTAATTTGGATTGCTACAAAACAGACAACTATAAAACAGACGAAACAAACACAGTAGCATACAGAACAGGGAAGTGTTAGGAGATGATCCACAGAAAATTTAATAAATAACAGTGTTTAACAGTAGTGCAGGAAAGTTGAAATAATACTTGCCAGAAAAACAGATGTGAAACTTATAAAAAAGTACAGTTTCTAGATTTCCAGAATGCATCTGACAAAGTGTTCTACTGCTGACTATTAACAGAGATCCAAGAATATGGATTAGGTTCCCAGATATGTGACTGGCTTGAAGACTTCTGAAGTAATAGAACCCAGTATACTGTCCTTGACAGTGAGTGTTCATCAGAAATAAAGGTATTGACGAGATCGACCCCATGGAACTGTGATAGGACCACTCATTCTCTATGTACACAAATGATTTGATGGACATGGTGAGAAACAATCTGTGGGTGTTTGTTGATGATGCTAGGGTGAACAGGAAGTTGTTGCCATTGAGTAACTGCAGGCTGGTACAAAATGATTTACACAAAATTTATAGTTGGTGCAAATTAATGCAGATGAGTAGGAAAAACAATCCTGTAGTGTTCAAAGACAGCATTCGTAGTGTGCTGCTTGACACAATCACATTGATTAAAAATCTAGATGTAATGTTACAAAGTGATATGAAATTGAACAAACACATAAGTATGATACTAGGGAAGTTGAAGGGTTGACACTGGTTAATGCAGATGAGTAGGAAAAACCCTGTAGTGGTTAAATACAACATTAGTACCGTGCTGCTGGACACAGTCACATCAATTAAATATCTATATATAATGTTGCAAAGCGATATGAAACTGAACAGAGACATACAGATGGTAGCACAGAAGATGAAGGGACAACTTTGATTTATTGAGAGAACTTTAGGAAAGTGCAGCTTGTCTGTACAGAAGAATATGTATAGAATGTATGTGAGGCCCATTCTTGAATACTGGTCAAGTGTTTGGTATTGCCACCAGGTCAGATTAAAGGAAGGCATTGAAGAAATTCAGAAGTGTGCTGCTAGATTTGTTACTAGTAGAGTCAATCAATATGTGAGTATTACAGAAATGCTTCATGACCTCAAATAGGAATCCCTGGAGGGAAGTTGATGTTCACTTTGTAAAACACTACTGAGGAAGTTTAGAGAACTGGCATTTGAAGCTTAATGCAGAACAATGCTGCTGCTGTCTATGTACAGTTCACCCAAGGGCCATGAAGACAAGAATGTAGGGTTGATATGGAGGCATAGAGACAGTTGCTTTGCCTCTGCTCTACTTGCAGATGGAACAGGAAAGGAAATGACTAGTAGTGGAACAAGATACCTCTGCCATGTTCCATACTGTGGCTTACAGAGTATGTATGTAGATGTTGGTGTAGTACAAAGAATTTAATAATTAAAACTCAAGAGACCTAGACAAAGTGTCAGTCAGAGTGATAAGGAAATGCATAGATTGTATAAAATATTCATTAGCAAACAAAATAAATAAGTCATTCAGGCCTCGTACCTAATGTATTGTGTTTTGAAGTCTTGTTATGTCTTGTGGACATAATAGTGTCATCTATAGTTGAAGACCTTTAATGAGTTTTAAAGATAACAGCTTTTAGCATAAAGAAAACACATTTTTCATATAAATTATGGGACTGCAGGCAGGTGATGTCACTGACAACCACTGATATTTGCAAAGATCCACAAAGAAGAGGTTCCTCTTCATCTGAATGTGAGTAACATTGGTGCTCCATTGAGCCCACTAGTTGATCAATGTCAACATCACATTATGAACTTGGCAAATTTCTTATGTTGATTAGATGGAATGCATTTGAATTACTTTGATATTCTAGTAACTTTTGATGTGGTCTCTCTCTTCAGCTGTGTTCCTCTGTATTCATTCATTACAGTTAACTGAGATTAGGTTTGCTGTTGAATTAATGAACTTATTTCAAGATGTGTTGATTTCCACTTGCTTTTCATTCAATGACTAGCATGAACAGACAGATGGAGCTGCAATGCGAAGCCCATGTTCATGCATTGTTTCAAATTTACTTATGGAAAACTTTGAAGAATGTACATTGGAGTCAGTGGCTTTAAAACCTGATTTTTTTTTCTCCGCCAGATATGTACATGATACTTTTGTTGTTTGGCCTCATGTCACTGAGAATTTTAATGAGATTTTAGAACATCTGAATTCAATCTACCTGAATAATGGAGGTGCAAAAGGATGGCTGCCTTCCCTTTCTTTATATGTTGATGGTTGATGGTATATTGAGACTTGCTGTTACTAGAAAACCTACTCACATGACTTATATCAACAGGCTGATAGTTTTTACCATTCAGCTCAGCGTGATGGGGTACTTTGTACCTTGGTTCACAGGGCCCACATCATTTTACACCCCGAGAGTTTGTCAGCTGAGTTAAATCATCTAGAGGTCACCTTTCATCAGACTTGATATAGAGGAAAAACAGATCAGACACATGTTAAGCTATTGACCAACCATGTACTGGCTGAGTGATGACAATACTGAGTTGGTACCAAGGTCTACAGTCTTTCTGCCTTACACAGGGAGCATCTCCAACACGACTGGTTGTATGTTTCAGAAATATGATGTGAAATGTGTTTTCAGATCTCCATCTAAGCTTAGGGTCCTTTTAGGTTCCATAAATGATGATCTTGGTTCGCATAAGGTGGATGTCTATCATATTCCTTGCAGTTGTGTGCTATGAGTTGTGAAGAAACCTATTTTATACAAAAGATTTTAAAAGTAAGTATGTGCATTTAAGTGTTACATAAATATGAACCTCAACATCTTACATGTTTCCCATCAATACCAGGGGGCCCAGGAGGTCCTGGATTGCCGGGTTCTCCTTTGAGACCCTGTAGCCCTTCAGGGCCAGGCGGTCCTGGCATTCCATCCCCACCCTTGCTGCCTCGAGGCCCTGGCTCTCCTGGAGGTCCTGCTGGTCCTTCTGGTCCTGAAACATTATGTTAACTGTACATAAGATTCCAATTTATAATGCCAGTCTAGTTACACAATGTATTTCATATAATGAATAAAGAAGCTGGGTTGAATGCTGACAGTCCTCAGGAAGTTATTGCATTTAATGCACTAAAAGCCAGATAAATAGCAGTAAAATTCATGGTAATTTCCATAGATATGTATAGAATATGAAAAGTTCAGCTCAGATATAGGGTGTCCCAAGAGGAGTGGTCAAGATTGGGGAATATGACAGGAACCATTATTCGAAGCAAAAGAGACTAGTAAACATGAATTCTTATATGCATACCATAAGAGCTATGAGCAGTTATTCATCTTTGATACTGTGAAACAAATCTCTTTTACTGCAAGGTCTTTGATTTCCATATTCTGAGAGTTGCTAGTATGGACCAAAACAAGAAAGAAAAGTCCACTAAACATCAGCTCTAAAGTGCATATCTTAATATTTATGAGTGCTTGTTCATCTTAGCTACTGTGAAACACATCTTTTCTAGTGAATAAGTCATCGTAGCTGTTGAGGTATGCATTTTAGAGCCTATATTTAGTAGACTTTGTTGCTCTGAATGATTATTTATCCCATATCCACAAATACTGACCATTCCTCCAGTGATACCCTGTACATGCTGAAATCCATCTTTTCACAAATGTTGTTGGAACTGACTTATACTTTGATATAATGCTTCTGCACCATGAATGGACATGAAATTTGCATTTAAAAGTATGGACCTTATAGAATTACAACATATCTGTGTATTAAAACACAATTTACGTGGACTCTGGTTGCGAAGTATTTAAAAATGTTTCTAATAGTGTTTCCAGTTGTCCATTTTTGTCATTAAATAATACTAATATTCAGTAGTTCTATTGCAGATGAATCTAAAAATGAAAGTATTTAAACAGCTGACACTCAGTGTGATATATGATCTAAGCTGGAAGTTATACTTGCAAAATGTTTCCATTTGTGTCTTTCCAACAATACAAAATAAAGTTAGAAACTAAAATTAAATTATTGAAATGTGTTAAATTTTTTCCACATTTCAACAGTTTCATACAGAATGAAAAATTACCAAGGTCACTCCAAAAGTTATGCCTCCTATTTTTTTGTGGTGACTTTGGATGTCTGCACCAGATGTCGTTGATGTAGTGCTAATTCTTGAACCTTCCTCTTACATTTTTATGTGGTTCTGTCACTCAGTGGCAGTTGGCACCAGCAGAGGAGTTCCAAAATGAATTCTGATTTGAACAGTTGTATAAAACAGCAATATGTAATTGACTTCCTCATTGCTGAAGAAATTGTGCCAATTGAAATCCATCGATGCTTACTAAAGGTGGATGGAGATGATACAATAGATGAGAGCAATGTGATGCAAAGGGTATGGCATTCTAAAGGTGGTGAAAAGGGTGTGCATGACAAGCCATGGCCTTGCCGATCCTGCACAGGTGTCGTCCCTCACAATGAAGAACTTCTTGATCAACTCGTCTCTGCTGATTGGTGCATAATGACCAGTGGATTGTCTGCAAAGGTGAATGTCAGCTGTAATGCCTTGGAAACAATGTTGGAACATCTTGGTTATTACAAAGTCTGTGTGAGATGGGTTCCGTGAATGCTTACAAAAGAACAAAGAATGCATTGAATGGAAATTTGTCGGGACCTCCTGAACCAATATGAAGCTGTGTGTGATAATTTTCTGAACAGCATCATCACCAGAGATGAGACATGGTGTCACCACTACAAGACAGAATCCAAAAGGCAAGCCATAGAATGGCAACATGCAAACTCTCTGTCAAAGAAGAAATTCAACACACAGCCATCTGCAGGCAAAGTGATGTGCACAGAATTCTGGGATAGCAAGGGTTGTCCTGGAGCCTGGAGAAACTGTCAATTAAGCAAGCTACAAGAAGACACTGACTAAGCTGAAAGCTCAAATTTCAGGGTAAGACCAGACAAGAAGACCAACTTTCACCTGAAATATGATAATGCCAGGACCCACATCAGTTTTGTGACCACGCAACTCATTGCAAAATTCGGCTGGACTGTCCTACTACATCAACCATACAGTCCAGATCTAGCACCTTTGGACTTTCTATCTCTTTGGGCTGAGAGAATGACGAGATAAGAATATGCTGCATTGTGGTACTTGCTTGACTGTGTACAGCACAGGAGGTTATTTCAGTGCTCATGTAACAGTTTGTACTTTGGTTTTTCATAAAGGTTATAATGGTGTCACTGTTATTGCTGTCTAACAGATATCAATGCTTGTCTTTATTTTTGTGTGTTTATTATTTGTAGATTTTGAGTTAAGTAGTCAGAAAGTTAATTAGTTAGTTACGCGTTCCATTGATCGATCTGACAGTAACTATTATGATGTGGAATGTGTCAAGTGCATCAGAAATTCACACATGAATCAAGGATTTTTTTAAAAAAATGCTTGAAATTTTTATTATCTATCCCATTCCCTTAAATGGCACAAAATGCATATATTATACCTACAGATTTATTCATTTCTGTTCAAGAATTCATCTATATTATAGAAAGAGTTGTCAAAGAGATATGATTTCAATTTATTTTTAAAACTATTACTGCTGTCTATCAGACATTTTATTTCATCTGGTAGTTTATCAAAAAGTTTTACTGCAGCACATTTTACCTTTTCCTGTGCCAAAGATAGGTTAAGTAGAGGATCGTGTAAGTCTTTCTTCCTTCTGGCATTATAATCATGATTTTCACTGTTGTTTTTAAACTGGTCAATATTGTTCAGAACAAATTTCATTACTGAGTAAATGTACTGTGAGGCTGTTGTAAGAATTCCTAACTTTTTAAACAGATGCCTACAAGATGTGCAACTATGAGTCCCACACATTATTCTAACTACCTTCTTATGTGCAGTGAATACTTTTTGCCTATGTGTTGTGTTACTCCAAAATATTATTCCATATGACATCAGAGAGTGAAAGAATGTAAACTATGTTAGCTTGCTAATTTCTATACCCTCAAAATTGGCAGTTATTCTGATTGCAAAAGTAGCTGAACCTAGTCGCTTTAGGAGATCCAAAATAAGAATTTTACAGTTGAGATTCTCATCTATATGTACACCCAAAAACTTAGTATGCTCTGCCCTGGCTACTGACGTCTGTTGATGTGTTATATATATTGGAGAGAGTTTTGTATGGAGTACCACAGGAATCTGTATTAGGACCATTAGCGTTTTTAATATTTATCAATGACCTACCAAGTCAACTATCTGAAGCAGAGGCAGTACTGTTTGCTGATGATGCAAGTTTGTTTGTTAAAGCAAATGGTGAAGCTGACTTACAGGAAAAAGTCACATTAGCAACAGACGAAGCAGACGGATGGTTTAATGAAAACAGACTCATTGTGAATGCCAAAAAAACAATGTGGATCAATTTCAGACATATTACAAATAAAATAAAAACTAACCTTACAGTAGAACTGGGTAAGTGAAGATTGAACAAGCATCATACACTAAATTCTTGGGAGTATGGTTTGATGAACACTTAAGATGGGAAAAGCATGTAATATCATTGAACAAAAAATTAAGTCAAACACATTATATACTTAGAATGCTTAAAAGCTCATGTAATATTAAAACTGTGTTATATGTTTATTTCTCATTCATGCACAGTTTATTAAGATATGGTGTACAGTTTTGGGGGAACATCAGTCTAACAAAACACTCATTTAGACTACAAAAGAAGGCAGTCAGAATAATAAATGGTATAGGATATAGAGACTCTTGTAGGCATGCTTTCAAAGAATTAAAAATCATGACACTACCATCTTTATACATATATGAAAGCATATGTTTATTAAAAGAACACGAGGAATTTTCTACATTAAACAGAGAATTTCACAACTACAAAACAAGGAATAGGAATGATTTCCTCAGAGAAATTCATAAAACAGCTATGTATCACAAAAGTGTACTATACCAACCCAAAATCCTCTACAGTGCTCTCCCCAAAGAACTAAAAATAATACCAAAACTGCACATATTTAGAAGAGAATTAAAAAACATGTTATTGAGCAATAGTTTTTACAGTATTGAAGAGTTTATGAATCGTTGACAATAAAAGCGCAGTTAATATTTCCCTGACATAATAAATATGTGTAATTGCTCACATTTAAATACTTGCTGTTTCTATGTTTCTATGAAAGTGTGAAACAGTGTTAATGTAAGAATGTAAATAATCTTTGATGTGAGAATCACTAACTTTTTTTTGGTACATTGTTATCCTACTTGTCTATTTTTATGTTAATGTTCTAATAGTTCTATTAAAATTGTAATGTCTAAGTGACAAGTAAATTCAATTATAAATTTTCATGTACATGTATTTTAAATTGTAATGTTTCTTGACAAGTCCTATGTCATTTTGATGATGTACTACAAGGACGCTAATAAATTGAATTGAATTGAATTGGAGGAACTGTACTCCTTGCAGTAGAAAGTTCAATGTACTGTCTTTTTTCAAAGTTCAGAGCAAGCCCATTTGCAGAAAACCAATCAATAACTTTTCCAAAGACATTATTTGTATCATTTTCTATTGGACTTTCTTTTGCTGAATTAATAATGATGATTGTACCATCAGCAAACAGTGTCAGTTTAGCTTTTTGTTTCAAATAAGAAGGCAGGTCATTCACATATATCAAGAACAGAAGGGGATCCATGATCAAACCCTGTGGAACACCTAATGTAATTTCACTCCAGTTAGATGAAGTGGGAAAATTCTTTAAATCACTTAAATCATACACAGAAACTTTTTGCTTCCTGTTCTTTAGATATGACTTAAACCATTCATTTTCTGTGCCATTTCTACCACACAATTGCAATTTCTGTAACATAATGTCATGGTTCACACAATCAAGCACTTTGGATAAGTCACTGAAAATTCCTATTGGTGTCATTTTACTATTTAAAGACTCTATTATGTTGGCAGTGAAATTATAAATTGGAACAGAATTTTTGAAATCCAAACTGTTATTTACTAAGTATCCCATTACTGTTGAGATGGCTAACCACTCCTGAGTACATTACTTTCTCAACAATTTTTGTAAATGCTATAAGCAATGATACTGGCTGGTAATTATTGACATCTGTGGTGTCCCCTTTTTTTGTGGAGAGGCTTGACAATGACATATTTTAACCTCTCTGGGAAAGTACATTGAGTTAGTGATGCATTACAGATGGGACTCAGAACATCAGCTGTAACTGCTCCACATTGTTTTAATATCCTTTATTTTTCAAAGATTTAACAATTTTCCTTATTTCACAAGAGATCGTTAGATGAAAATTAATCTGACTAGTATTTCTCAAAACTGATTCTTCCATGTACTGCTTGGCATTTTCTTTTGAACTATTCTCAGCAATTTTTTCACCTACACTTAAGAAATAGTTAACTACATTGGCTTCTTGTGTACTGTTGCTTAAGATGGTTTCATTGTCTTAAATAGTAACACCACCTATGCCAGTGGTTACTTTTTCTGTCTCTCTTCTAACAACATTACAAACTGATTTGATTTTATTGCCCGAGTTGTTAATTTCATTTCTAACATATTCATTTCTTGGTTTTCTGACAGCTTTTCTCAGTAAGTTACAATAATTTGTATAGTGCAAATTTACTTCTGGGTCTTTACTAATTCTTGCTGCCTCATACTAATTTCTTTTCTTTCTGAAGACGCTTTAATACCTGTAGTATTCCAAGGTTTCTTTGAAAACTGTTTCGTGTTACATTTGGTTATTTTTTTATGGGAACAATGTTAAGAAAGGGATATAAATTTAACAAGAAATACATTGCATTTATCACTGGCATTTGGATCATTATATACATCTCCCCAGTTAACATTTCTTGAACTTTCTCCGAAGTGTTCAATAGATATCAGATTGACCATCCTTACACATTTAGTTTATGGTTTCTGAACTGTACACCCTGCTAGATTTTGTAAGTTAATCAGTTATGCATCATTGTCTGATAATCCATTTATCACAAGGAAAGTATGTTACATCCTCTTGCTGTACAAATACATTATCTATTAGAGTGCTACTGTCTTGGGCTTTGAGTGTAGGGAAATATATCACTGATTCTGAGTTATATGTCATTAAAAGCACTTCTAGTTCACTTTTCTTATCAGAATTGCAAAGAAAGTTTACATTGAAATCACGACAGATTATTAACTTCTTCTTTTTGTCTGAGAGACAGCATAATAGGGAGTCAAACATTTTTATGAATAACTCCCAATCTCCTAATGGGGACCTGTACACTGTTGTTGGTATCAGCACTACATTATATAGCTGTAGTTCATATGCACAAACTTCAAAGTGCTGATTGACACAAAATTTGTAACATTGTGGCAACAGTAGTGTTGCAGCCATGATATGCCATTGTTGCACTCCTTATTTAGCTTCTCATTTAGTCTCTGGCTGCCTGGGTTAGTACAATATTTTGTGTTATTATATAATTCTATGCTTGTTTTTTGCAGACACAAGGGGAATTTGTCATTGTATAGTAATGAAAAAAAGCTTCATTGGCCCACTGCCAGGTCACTACCCTGGGCTGCAGAACGCTATAATATCTCTTGTGCCTCCAAAACCCCTGGAACCCTGGTATTTGTTGTATAATTGTCCTAATAATCCACATCATCACATAAAAACAGTCAAATAAAAAATAAGATTTTCACTCTGCAGCGGAGTGTGCGCTGATATGAAACTTCCTGGCAGATTAAAACTGTGTGCCGGACCAATACTCGAACTTGGGACCTTTGGCTTTCATGGGACCTTTGGCTCTACCAACTGAGCTACCCAAGCACGACTCACACCCCATCCTCACAGCTTTACTTCCACCAGTACCTCGCCTCCTACCTTCCAAACTTTACAGAAGCTCTCCTGCGAACCTTTTACTCGGCATGTACCTTTCTAAAACACATTTTATTATTGCCCTGAACTTTTTCCATAAACGCTCAACATTGTCAGTGTCAGAACAGAAATTTTCATTTTGATCTGTTAGGTAGTCTCCGGTGATTGTGTGGTTGAAGACATATGTGACACACATTGGGGAAGAGTACATGTGGTCCATTTGGCATGTTGTTGGGCCCATCTGTACTGTGCTGCACGGTGTTGTGGTTGCAAAGATGGACATCACCGTGGACGTTGGGAGTGAAGTTGCGCATCATGCAGCCTATTGTGCTCAGTTTGAGTTGTAACACAACATCCTGTGGCTGCACAAAAGACATTATTCAACATGGTGGCATTGCTCTTAGGGCTCCTCCGAGCCATAATCTGTAGGTAGTGGTCATCCACTGTAGCAGTAGCCCTTGGGCGACCTGAACAAGGCATGTCATTGACAGTTCCTGTCTCTCTTATCTCCTCCATGTCTGAACAACATTGCTTTGGTTCACTCTAAGATGCCTGGACACTTCCCTTGTTCAGACTCATTCCTGGCACAAAGTAACAATGTGGAAATGATCGAACCACAGTATTGACCGTCTAGGCATGGTTGAACTGCAAACAACATGAGCCGTGTACCTCCTAGCTAGTGGAATGACTGGAACTGATTGGCTGTCGGACCCCCTCTGTCTAATAGGTGCTGCTCATGCAGGGTTGTTTACATCTTTGGGCGGGTTTGCTGACATTGCCGAACAGTCAAAGAGACTGTGTCTGTGATACAATATCCACAGTCAATGTCTATCTTCAGGAGTGTTTGGAACCAGGCTGATGCAAAACCTTTTTTGATGTGTGTATTATCACTTCCTATAAAAAAAAGCACACTGGTCACTTTGAAATACTGTAGTTGGTGCAGAACAAGTACCAGGAGGTCAAGTGGCCCTCCACTGCAGACATACAAGGTCTGATAAAAAATGTAAAAGAAATTTTTTTAATGCTGTGGACTTTATACATCTGATTTTCAAACTTTTTTTATCTTGGTGATACACATGTTCCTGATGTATGTTTGCATTTTCAAATGTTCTAAATATTTAGTTTATTGTTGACTGTCAAAAAGGTAGTATGTGTTTTTGAATGCTTGGTCAATTTTTACTTTCGAAAATGATGGATCAAAGAATTTGCATTACATTTTGGTTGGAAAATGGAATAACGTGCAGAACTACTACAAGTAGGACAAGGCTTTAAAGTGGCATAAACATTTCAAAGTATTGCATAGATATCGTTCAGGAATTGCTGAATGAAGTCAACAATGATCCAGAACTTCTAAAGATGGTTATAACAGGTGACAGAACATTGGTATATGGGTATGATGTTGAAACCAAAGCCCAATCATCGCAATGGAAACTATGTGAAGAGCCAAGACTGAAAAAAAAAAATAAAAAAATAAAAAATGAACAAGCTTGATCACATGTGAAGGTTCTTTGCACTGTTTTCTTTGATTACAATAGGATAGTGCATCATGAACTACTTGGAAGTTATGCACCATTTGTGTGAAGCAGTCCAAAGGAAATGACCAGAACTGTGGCAATAACCACTCAAGGAAACTGCATGTAGATAATGCTCATACTCAGGCGTCAATGCTTGTTCATGATTTTTTGGCAAAAAAACAAAACTGTTATGTTGCCTTGCCATCATTTTTGCTGGACATGGCCCCCTGCAACTTCTTCCTGTTCCCAAGGCTGAAGAGAATCATGATAGGTCATTGTTTTGCCACCATTGGTGAAACAAAAACAGGATCACCGAAGCAGCTGAACATCATAATGACAACATAATGACAAGCGAGTTCCAGAAAGGCTTCCAAGACTGGAAAAACTGCTGGCACAAGTGTATTATATTTGAGGGGGATTATTTTGAACAGGCCAAAGATGATTTAAAAAAAATTACTTTTTGGTCACACCTTGCACATCATCACAGTGAAGTGGTGCACATGTGCCAACCAGCTGTATGGAATCAGCACAGTGAGAGAGTAACACGTGGAGATATGACAGCAAAAAGAAACTACCATCTTTGGACATAACCATGACAACACCATGAATGAAGTTTCCCTGTTTGTGGTGTATCAGTGAGGAACTGCTCAATGTGTCTGCAAGGCAGAGTGGACCACCTGGAGCCACACAATACACACAAGACAAGTGGTACTGACAGGACCAAAGATAAATGTCACACCTTGTTTGTTTTAAAACCCAACATGAATGCAGGTCCATCTCAGCCTCTTTCTGGGTGAAGATTAGAAAGGAAACTGTATGCAATATGCATTTGGAGTTATGTCCCTCAGAAAAGGTTGTTCCTTGCAGTGGTACATATGGCCACACATCTTCAGTGGGCCAAACAACACAGAAACTGGACTGCAGCTGAGTGGAGGTATATAATGTGGTCTGACAAGTCACCATTTTTCTTCGCTTTCCAGAATGTGTGGTGGGTATAGTGGTTTTGGTGCTGTAACTGGGCCCACTCATTCAGGTTACCATGAATGTGAATCCAAATGTTTATTTCAAGACTCTTGGTAACAATATGTTGCCATTTCTTCTACATATTTGTGATGACTATGCTGTGGACACCTCTGTCTTCCAAGATGACAACAGCTATGTTCACAGGGGTGATTACATTCCTAGTTTGGCAAACACTCTGGCACCCTATTACACCTCAACTGGCTCACTAAATCATCTGACCTTAATCCCACAGAAAATATCTAGGACTATCTCAAAAAGCAGGCGAAGCATAGCAATCAACATGCCCAGAATTTGGTAGTTCTATTGCATCTAATCATCAAAGAGTGTCTTCAGCTCTAAAACTTATATGGCATACCTGAAGAAGCTTGTGGACCCTTTTCTTTGCCTAAGTAAACCCATTATCAAGGCTAAGGGTCTGGTGTACTTACTAAATCATAATTGGTCTTTCTAGTCCATCACTCTACTGTATGTCACATACCTATCTGGTATTTGGAAAGTCCTGGCGGGGTCAGGGATTTTCTCTGCCTTGTGATGTGATGTAAGGTGCACGTGCCCGTCGACCTGGGACCGGACCGCAGCGACGCACGGATGCACGCCAAGACCGTAGGATCCTACGCAGTACCGTAGGGGACCGAACCGCCACTTCCCAGCAAATTATCTAGCATATGTCCAACAATGAATATAAATTTGATTCACAAACCTCTATAATTTCACAACTGCAGCCAACTGGTTTCTTCTGACAACGTAAGTGACAAGCAGTCAGTCATGCGGTAGCGTTCTCGCTTTCCGCGCCCGGGTTCCCGGGTTCGATTCCTGGCGGGGTCAGGGATTTTCTCTGCCTTGTGATGACTGGGTTTTGTGTGATGTCCTTAGGTTAGTTAGGTTTAAGTAGTTCTAAGTTCTAGGGGACTGATGACCACAGATGTTAAGTCCCATAGTGCTCAGAGCTATTTGAACCATTTGAACAAGCACTCAACTTTTATTTTGAGTTTGCTGATCAAAAGTATATTTACAAATACGATTCCTTAAGATTTCATCCTTTGAATCATTATGCACTGATGCAGCAACAGCTCTGTGGTTGTTTAATTTTCCTTTGTAGGACACAGGTAAAAAATTTGGGGTATTTTTCTAGCCATGAGATATAAGATGTTATATTTATGAGTTGTTACCTAGTTAACTATCGGAGATAATTTTTGGAAAACATGTTTACTACAACACCATGCATATCTTGTCTTTGCCACAACTACTAAATGTACACTTTTATTTGTGTTTACTGGTAAACTGAAATCAATTATGAGTGGCTTGACTGGAGGGTCCCAAGATATAACCTGTAAAAATTTATTAACCCTTTTTAATATTTACTTTTAACTAAATTCTTTCACAATATGAAGGAAGGTTGTAGAAACACTCTGTCAACAACAAGGTCATTAAAGACAATGACACAAACTTGTGTTGAACAGCTATGCAGAGCTGCAGTCCTGGCACAATGTAGTCACTGGAACAATGTAGCTATACAGGTGCACATGTGTGTTTGTCACTGGAACAATGTAGCTATACACGTGCACGTGTGTGTGTGTGTGTGTGTGTGTGTGTGTGTGTGTGTTAACTCTGAAAAGGATTTGTACAAAGGCTAGCAAAGTTCTTAGTCTCCTTTGTGCATCTTTCAACAGTTCAGCATGCCTCTACAGTATTGTTTGTTGAGTTATTACCTTCACTCATTATTTAGCCGGCCGCGGTGGTCTAGCGGTTCTGGCGCTGCAGTCCGGAACCGCGGGACTGCTACGGTCGCAGGTTCGAATCCTGCCTCGGGCATGGGTGTGTGTGATGTCCTTAGGTTAGTTAGGTTTAAGTAGTTCTAAGTTCTAGGGGACTTATGACCTAAGATGTTGCGTCCCATAGTGCTCAGAGCCATTTGAACCTTCACTCATTAAATTTTTTCATATGTTTATTTAATTCAAATTATGTATTTTTGCTTCATATGCTAGATCTTTTATGAAAATTTTTTCTCGAAAAATGCTTATCTGTAAACAGTAAGAGTGTCATAGGAATAATTTTAAAACAAGGCTGGACTTTTGTAGCATGTCAGATTACACAACCTCTTGATGTAACACATAAGCTGGGATACTACCAACAGTGTAGTCAGTGTAGTCATTGTAAAAAGAGTTAAGGAGCCAGGTACAGCCAATATGGATGTAAATTCATAGATTAATACCTACGCTTAGAGCCCACCCATGTTTTTTCACTGTGGTACTGTAATTACTTACTTACATCCACCTTGCTATGATATTTATAAAGTTTCAGGTAATTCAGAAGACTCTTTCCAACTGCATGATTTAGTTTTTGACAAGGAATGATACACACTTTCAAAAGGTATCTTACCTCTGGCTCCATCATCTCCCATCTCTCCTTTGATTCCTGGGGGTCCGGGAAGGCCTTGAGGTCCTGGAGGACCAGCTGGCCCAGCCACACCTGGTGGGCCATCTTCTCCTTTAGCACCCTGTCGGCCTATTTCTCCTGGGGGACCTTTATCTCCTGCTGGCCCTATAGGCCCTGGTTCTCCACGTGGGCCCATAGGACCTGGTGGACCTGATGGGCCCTTAACAAGTAATAGTATGATTAGCTCATTCCTGCACATTTCAATATGTTATGTGACAGATTTATTTATCCACATACATAATTTACAGCAAGAAAATGAAGGGAAAACTATGTATACCATATTTATTGAAATATAGGTGCTGCATGATAAAATTAGTTTTCCATCATTTTATATCTGTATTAAGCAATTATCTCAGTGCTCTGTGTATGATTTTGTTAATGATTTCAATACAGAAGCAATGGACACTTATAAAGTATGTAAACTGTTATACTTCATTTGTGGAACTGTATCATGAATAAAGTAATGGCATAATAAAGAAATCTTCTGGAGAGTATCAAACAATGGAATCTCTAGGTTGGAATATCAACAACACCAGGAAAAAGATGCTATGCACCATAAAGATGCTATGCACCATAAAGATGACACTTTCAGTTGCGGACAGGCACAATGAAAAGACTGTCACACATTTAGTTTTTGGCCAAAACTTTCTTCAGAAAAGAAAACACACATGCATTTACACAAGCAAGCACAACTGAAGCACACATGACTTCCATCTTTGGTAGCTCTGGTCTGAGCTGCTGCAGATGGCAGTCATACAAATAACATCTTACTGACTTATTACAGTGGAATCTAATCAGACTGGTGTCTAACACAGCATTTCAGTGAACCCTGAAGTACACATTGGTACAAAGCTTCACTCACACTAATGATGTGAATTAATTAAAAAACTTCAATTTGTTTGTCATTATAAAAATTGGATTGCTCGTTATTGGTAATGGGTAGCCCTCTCTGTTAAGATTTGTTTTCTGCTTTGTAGAAAAGCAGCTTGGGCCAGGGCTGCCAGAGGTGGTCATCTTACATGTTTGAGGTGTGCTTGCTTATGTGAATGTGCGTGTGTTATTCTTTCTGAAGAAGACTTTGGCCAAAAGCTAAATGTGTAATTCTGTCTTTCTGCAACTAATGTGTCATCTTTATGATAAGCAGGAATCTATCCTTTTTCTAATATTGTTCATATTTCCACTAGAAAGCATGATACTTCAGGTTTCATGTATGTCACCCATGACAATGTACAAAGAACATCTTAATGACATACCACAATGGAATATAATCACTCTAATGGAGTTCAAAATCATTTGGGCACCTGCTCCATACTTCATACTAATAGCAATATTATCAGTAGCTTTATATACTGTGAGGCACCAACACCTTTTCCTCCTACAATAATGTGGCATCACTAGTCTGTGTCACTGCTGCTCCAAGTGTGGCTGCTTGACGACTGATGCTGCCATAACAGAAATGTCACTTATATAGCACTTCCTTACTTAATCACAGTGCGGCTTACGCAACCTACTGGAAGTGAATTTTAGCCCAGCAGAGTTCAAGTTATAGCCAATGGCCTTGCCACAGTGGTAACACCTGTTCTTGTCAGATCACCAATGTTAAGTGCTGTCGGACTGGGCTAGCACTTAGATGGGTGGCCATCCAGCCTGTTGAGCGCTTTTGGCAAGCTGGGTGCACTCAGCTCTTGTGAAGCAAACTGAGGAGCTACTTGATTGAGAAGTAGCAGCTCCGGTCTCTTAAACTGACATATGGCTGGGAGAGCAGTGTGCTGACCACATTCCCCTCCATATCCGCATCCATTGCTGCCTGTGGGTTGAGGATGACACAGCAGCCAGTTGGTACCATTGGGCCTTCAAAGGACTGTTCAGACAGAGTTTAGTTTTAGAGCTCAAGTAATAACTAGGAGCTCTGCCTGCCAGGCTCCTTTAATGCTCTTTCTTAATTATCGCAGATAAGCATATTACACTGTTCTATGGCACATATATATCAAAGTATGTTGCAGCGGCAGCGAGACTCACAGAGATGCCCAGAGGTGCCTGACACAGAGAGAAACCCAGGGTGCCCCTGAGAGCTACAATACCAAGAAGAATCACTTCTCGGCTATATAAGTGCTATATAACTGACTTTTATCTTAAGATGGTGCCAGTCGTCAAGCAGCCACACTTACACCAGCATTGACACAGACTAGAAATTTTGCGTTATTATCAGTGGAGAAGGAGTTCACACCTTACAGTATATAAAGCTATTGATAATATTGCTCCTAGTACAAAGAGTGGAGTAGGTGCCCAACTGATTTTGCATGGCCCTTCAGTCTTTTGCGGATGCATATTGAATTTCATGCTTACGAACGCAGACGCTAACAGACATGGTAATAGTTGGGTTACTGTGGCTGTAGTATGTGGTCCTAAAGCATGCCCTGTAGCAGGGCTGGAGACTTTAAACAGTTGAGAAATTATTGCTTATTGGACATTCAATGAATCCTGGAGCACATGAAGCAAATAGACTATGTCTTCATTCATGCTAATGATATGAATTAATTAAAGAAACTTCAGTTTGTTTGTCAGTATTGAAACTGGATTGCTCATTATTGGTAATGAGTAGACTTCGATGAGAAATGTTAGACAATTAAAGCTCTACAATCACATTTCAAAGAACACAAAGTGATTAAGTGGTCAGTGTTATGACCTCAATAATGTTTTATAACATTATCTAGAATATTAATTAATGTGAAAGGTACTATTCACTGATCTAGTCGCAAATTCATCTTCTAAAATCAACTTCAACCACAATTTTTCCAGGTGGAGGATGGAATCGTTCAACAAGATAACATGCATTGCAATGGAGTGAGAGGTGTCTTCAGTTAGCTGAAAGAGCATGACCAAGACTTCAAATTATTTCCCTGATCTCATAATGTTGCATATTTGAGAGTAATTTGAAAATTTCTCTGAACTGAACAGAAAGAAGCAACTTAGGTCAGTGAAACTTTTTTATTTTTCAGTTTAGTCCCTCTGTACAATATTGCACCTGGTTCAGCAATGTTCCAGAGCCTTGCTCCTATCTTGAAAATTAGATTCCTCCAACCCTGAAAAATACCCCTCAAATTTGTCTGCTAATTCTTGGTTTGAAGGGAATTTCCATCCACTGAGGAAAATTTTGAGCTTGAGGAAGAGATGGAAGTCTGATGGAGCCAATCTGGTGAATAAAGTGAGGTGGCAACAATTCATATCTTAGTTAATGTACTTTTAACATGGCGATAACACTTTTGTGTGAGAACACACTGCCTTGATGAAAGATGGCTTTATTCCTCACCAAACCTGGTATTTTTTGCATATCTTTTGCTGTAGTTGGTCCATGAGGTTATCACCGCACTGTCCTGTAATTGCTTGACCTGTGGGAAGATAATCTGTCAGCAGAATCCCTTTCACATCCCAGAAAAGTTATGTTATGACCTTTCTGGCTGACTGCATTGTCTTGGATTTCTTTGGTGGTGGTTGTGGTGGTGCTGTTGATGGTGTTGTTGTTGGTGTTGGTTAATCAACATGTTTCCATTGATTTGAGTGTTTCTTTTTTTCTTTTTCTTTTTTTTTTTTTTGAGCAAATTAGTGGCCTCAGGTTTCGTCTGTGGTCACAGACCAGCACAAAAATCTTGTTCATTGCTTTTAAAATGGGTCAAAAATTGTTCAGACATTCCCACTCTGGTGTGTTTCTGATCCTGCATTAAGAGTCTTGGCACCCATCTAGCAGATACGTTTCAAATATCCAATATCACTGTTAAAATCTGATATGCCCATTCCGATGACATCCCTATAGCTTCAGCACCTTCTTGCACTTCCAGTTAGCAGTCCTCCATGACCATTTTGTACACTTTATCAATAATTGTTGGGTAATGGCTCATCTTGGTTGACCACTAGGGTCATCATCTAAGATGTCCCAAACAAATTTAAACTCATTTATGCGCTTTGCAACAGTTAAATATAAAGGAGCTGAGTCCCCAAGCGTGTTCTGGAAATTGGAATGCATTTCCTTTGCTTTCATACCATTTTTTATGAAATACTTAATAACTACTTGAATCTCAATTTTTCTATCTTCACAAATCACTACACAGGAACAACAAGAGAGGGATGTCTGTGCCACAAATCTCTACCCAGAGCATTGCTGCATCATATGGTTATTCATAAAGGATGACCTACTGCTATTATGCAGGAACCTTGTTGCACTAGCACTGACATCTGGTGGTGATACCATGAACTTTTCAAGCTACTCTCATATATTTAGAGTGAATGACAGTTGTCAAGTAATCTGTGGAATCCTGCTTCCCACAACTTTTAACATCTGTAGGAGGCACTACAGATAGAATGACTTAGGACACTCATGAAAGTATGTCAGGAACTGACTGAGTCACTTCCAGTTCATCTACTTGCAGTATGAGATGCAGCAGTAATTTTGGATAATAGCATGTGGTAATAAGAGTGAGAAGTCTTTTGTGTTTGTGAAATGGACTTGATGCTTATATGCAACTGTGATACCAGCAAACTTTTCAATGATGCTCCAAGAAATAAATCTGGATCACTGTGAAGACAGTTGAGCTGTTCATGTTCAGAAGCACTGAAGTAGCGGTAGAGATGTGTATTTTTGGTTTGGAGAGTGGAACTGTGGAGAACATACTAATGACAGGGTTGATACTCACTATCAAAATATTTGCAGACTGAATCATAACCAAAGTAGAAGCCACTTAGTTGTAACCTAAGTTGAGAATCAAAGAGCAAAGTCCATAGCATACATGAAGGAGAACTGGGTTGAATACAGGTATCTGAATGCTGATTACTGATGGCTTCAAATACACACTTCTGTGAGTGTTTCAGTGCTGGGGCAGCCTCTTATTATTCCTGATGGGTCACAGGCCCTGCCTATTATGTTTGCCTTGCATGCCCTGTGTGAATGTAACTGAAAGTATTGACATGTAGGTTAACAGCATCTGTGCTACCTCATCCAAATCAATATTGCCTTTGTAGCGCGTTCAGCAATTATTTTTGGTATATTTTTCAATGAGTAATCAAAATACATTGTCATAACATATTTCACTAAATATGAGGTAGAAGAGAAGTTGCACATAGCAACCATACTAATGCCTTCTTCTGTAATGTGGATGTTACTGACATTTTTCAGTAAAGGCAGATTTATAAATATTTTCATAAGAAAATAAATGCAATAGATAGCTTTTGTCACAATCAGTCTCCAGCAAAGAACAATGTATATATGTTGTACATTATTATCAGCTTTCACTTGACTCCAATAAATATTTTTAATTAAATGAGTGAGTTAATTGACAGTAGTACACCTTGAACAACTAGAGACTGGACGTTCATATTCACAGCACAAGAACATTAGTGTGTTCTGCATTTCAGTTGCCCCAATAACTTGTTCCGTGCATGATGGCACTGACGCAAATAAGGCACAAATGGAATCCTATGGTATAGCCATCCATGCTGTATTCATCTGGTTCCAAAGTTCACCTGTGATGGTGGATGTTGGGTCACAACAATGTACACATCATTGCACAATATCCCAAACATTTTCGATTGGCGACAAGTCTGGTGATCTGGTAGACTAAGGGAAAAGGCTGACACCAAGAATACATGTGTTCATGCAGCAACAAGTGGTCATGCACTGTCTTGCTGAAAGATCTGCGGTGTCATGCAGAAAGGGTATGGCTACGGATCACTGGATTTCATTCACACAGGTCACACTGATCACAGTATTCTGGACATGCATAAACTGCAATTTGTGGTTGTACCCAATAGCACCACACACCATAAGGCCTTGAGTTGGTCCTGTATGTCTTGTGTGAATGCAGTCAATGTGATGCTCCTCCCTCTGTCTGTGGCGAACCCATAACTTTCAAATAAACGGAGCTTGGATTTGCCTGAAAACACTATCTGACGCCATTCCTGTCCCCAGTGATATCGTTCCATGCACCACTGCTGTCTAGCATGTTTCTGCACATTCACCAATGGAAGGCAGAGAAGTGGATGACGCACATGTAACCCATGCTGTAATACACTGCAACAGACTATTGCCCCTGATAGTGTACAGTGTGTTCCACTGTTGTGGTAGAGCCAAGGAGGATGGAAATCTGTCCTGCAATACCATTCGGATGAGGTGTCAATCTTCTCAGGGGGTGGTGTTGATGGTGTGACCTGATCCATCTTGTCTGTTCTATGGCCTTCTGTGAACCATTCTGCACATACCTGTTGCCCTGCCAAAATGCTTTGTCCCACATGAACAGCAATATCCCAGATGGAATCATCATATTCTCTCATGCCAATAATGTGCCCTCTTTCAGACTCACCTATTTGACAGCACATTCCACACATATGTCTGGAAGGCATCCTGCAAATCTGTTCAAGTCACATTAATCCATGACCTTTGGTTTATAGTGACAATGAGAACTGCAGACACATTTGATCGGTAGGTGATGCTGCACCGCAATATCGGCATTGACCTCGATCCCATGGGCCGACATGGTTCAAATGCTAGTCATTTCTCCAGAACATACTAATGTACGTGTCCTATGAAAATGTTCATCCTATCTCTAGTCATTCAAGTTGTTCTCTTTTTCCTGAACATGTGTGTATTACTGGATGATGAAGTGTAAAGTGATGCAGCATGCTAATGTGTTCCTTTATTTTTTCTCTTGAGATTTTATAAAGTTGTAGATCTGTCAGATTAATACTATTAACAAAATGCTTTTCTAGAATAATGACAAAATGGATGATATTCAAAAATTTCTTATTGTAGGTATAAAATGAATAGTCAAAGAACTGTGGGACAAAAATGTAAAAAAAAAAACGACTGAAATTAAAATGTAAAATGGATGAAAATGAACTTAGTTTCAGTCTAGCAATGACTGGAATATTCAACATAAAAACTGATGAGCAATCACAAATGTGAATAAAAAATAAATATGAATGCCACAAGCATTTACCTATGCATCTGAAAGCAATATATTAAAAAACAGTGATGCAAAGTGGGAAGGGAGCACTAATAACTCTTGATGCAGGCTAAGTGTTCTTTATTATGGCATTCTAAGTGGCGGAATGAATGCTGCCCGATAATCACAGTACTTACAGATTCTCCTCGGGCTCCTTTGAATCCCTTCTCTCCTGGTGGTCCTGTTTCTCCTTTGTCACCATCTTCTCCAGGAGGACCCATTGGTCCTGGAGGTCCTGGCAGCCCACGCTGCCCAGGCAGTCCATCCCTGCCTGTAGGGCCAGGCCCCCCTGGTTCCCCCTAAAAATGTAAAAATCACATTTTAGATAGTTCTGTAATTTAGATCCCAAATAATCTCAGTAATTTTGGCCTGTACATCTTCAGTGCAGTAGAGTGATCAATAAAAGTAACTGTTGTAAACTGAGTTTTCTCTCTGATAATTCATGACTATAATAGCCAAAGAATTATAATATGCAGCCTTGTGTGTTGTACATTTACATGTTTTGTGACAAGATTCTTATTACTCTAAATGAAAATACGTTAAAAATTTTTTGACTTATTCCACAGTCATGAGGACCATTTTACTTGGGATCTGTGGAAGGTATATTAGCATATATTTTCTTCTTGGTAAATATTTATTGTGTATTCTCGTTTTCTGGCATGTTCTACATCCTTGAGGATCTCCTTGCTATGGACTTATGGAGTGAAAAATACATCTAATCTAATCTAAAAGCAATGCTCCATGTCATCAAGCCAGATTTAAATCATTTTTCTGCCACTTAATTGATAATTTCTTGGAGAGTGCTTCCTTGAAAGTCACAGTAAATGTTGTTATTCATTCACTTAACTTAAATAACAACAGTAATTTCCATGAATCAGAAGATATCCCAGTTAAATTCCTCAATTGATCCTCAGAATATACATATAAATTCAGCTTCTGATAGTTGCCATCAGCAACTACTTTTGGTGGTAAGTACTTTTTTTCCTGCCATATTTATGTTTTGATGCGTAGAGTATTTGGTGAATACAATAATAAATTCTGCTCCCAGCTTCATCACAAGGTGCAGGAACAAGTAAAATCTTTCATTTATTGATGAAGTTCAGTGAATAAAAATGGAAGCTGCATGGAGGTTATGTCTATGTAAGTACGTAAGGGCAAAACATACTCCTTGATTAGTTAGTTAGCTTCATGTTCCAGGGATCATTTTGCATGATAAATCGTAATGATATCAAATGAGTCATTTTAAATTCACATCACAAATTAATTTGTAAGTATGACTACATGCTGAACATTTATAAGTGCCTTTTTTATTTTTGTTTTTTAAATGCCTTGGTTATATTTTAACTTACTACCTAGCTGGAACCCAAAGAATTTTGCACAATGTCCCAATTAGTATATGACCATGAAAGTACTTCAGGTACTAACAAATCATTTACACTTATTTGAAATCACATAACATGAGCCTTTGTGAGATTAAGACTTAAGCTATTTGCTCTGAACGAGTTGTAGGCCTGTTCATATATCAGCTGAGTTGTGCCTGGTAAGGTTGATTTTGGATTCTTGATTACTGTGCTTGTCTCATCAGCAAGTATTATAGTCTTTGAACACTCTTTTGAGTCATTAAAATATCATTATGTAGGTTGAGATCAAAAGTGGTCCCATATTATATATTTGCAGAACCTTACATATCATGTTCTTTTCTATTCTAAGCTTACTCTTATGTCCATGGCACAACCTATCAGTATGACCCCTTTGCTTTCTGTCATGAAAGCATGCAAAAGAGATGCTTTTAATGCCATAACACTTTAGTTTTCCAGTTTGAATTTTGTGATCCACATAATCAAAGGCTTTGGCAATGTTACAAAATATACCAATGGCATAATCTTTCTAGTTTTGCTCTGTAAGGACTTTATTTGTGAGGTCTTCTACTAATTCCACAAAGGAGAATTATTAATGAAAGATGAACTGAGAATACATCAACAAGTTTTAATCAGACAGAAAAAGTCAGTTCTCCATCCCAGGTCACTTTTTCATAAAGTTTTGAAAAGAGTGGAAGGAGTGACATGGGCCTGAAACAGAAAGTCATTTGCATATCTCCAATATTGTAGATGGATGTTGTTGAAGAATATTTAAGTTTCCAGAATGAGATTTTCACTCTGCAACAGAGTGTGTGCTGATATGAAACCTCCTGGCAGATTAATACTGTGTGCTGGACCGAAACTCAAACTCAGGACCTTTGCCTTTCACGAGCAAGTGCTCTACCAACTGAGCTACCCAAGCAAGACTCATGACCTGCCCTCACAGCTTCAATTCTGCCAGTACCTCATCTCCTACCTTCCAAATGTCACAGAAGCTCTTTCATATTTAAGTTTGCTAGCTAATGTGCCCTAAGTCATTGATTGCACAGATACCATAGTCTCGTGAAATTAGTATAAGATTACAATATTCTGCTACACATGTCATCATAGCCAGCAAAGTCTGCCCCGATAGCTGAGTGGTCATCGTAACGTATTGGCGTCCTATGGACCCGGGTTCAATTCCTGGCTGACTTGGAGATTTTATCCACTCAGGGACTGGGTGTTGTGCTGTCTTCATTATCATTTCATCCCCATCCGGTGTGTAGATCACCCAATGTGGCGTCAAATGTAATAAGACCTGCACCAAGGTGGCTGGACCTGCCCTGCAAGGGACCTCCCAGCCAATGATGCCAAACACTCATTTCCATTTCCATAGCCAGCAAAATCATTAATTTTTAATCATCTGATGAAATTTTAACCTCCTTATGATTTGTATTTTTATGTTTCAAGCACTGTGTGAACAAGTCTGTCTAATACATCTCCATGTCTATTAGTGGGTGCAATAATTGCTGACGTGGTGAAGAAGTAATCACTGAATTTGGTGGCCAGTGATTTGAATGTCTCACTATTTCTGCCACAGCTATTTATAATTGTTAACATCTTTTATAAGCAATTTCTACTATCAGCTAATGGAATTCTGGGTTTAAAAAACTATGTTAGTATCATAGTAAATAACTCCTCAGTAAGATAAATGGTTCAAATGGCTCTGAGCACTATGGGACTTAACTTCTGAGGTCATCAGTCCCCTAGAACTTAGAACTACTTAAACCTAACTAACCTAAGAACATCACACACATCTATGCCTGAGGCAGAATTTGAACCTGTGACCGTAGTGGTCTCGCGGTTCCAGACTGTAGTGCCTCGAACTGCTCGGCCACTCAGGCCGGCCCTCAGTAAGATAAGACCTCATTCTTTAGTACACTAGTTTCCTGTGCCAAGTAACCAAGTCATTACAATTAACTTACGTGACATACTCATTGATAAATAAGCAGGATATGGAGAAGCTGTTAATCAGTTTTGAATCAGTTCCTCTATATTATAATGAATTTTTACACCCCTTTTAAAAGCTATACAGTAAAGAAAATTCCCTTTATTAATTTAAGTTGGGATGTCACACGGTGTGTGAATGATAGATACCATTGTCAATGTTCACAAAAGCTAAATTATCCCAAAATCAGTTATATTATAGAAGAAGCTAAAGCAAAAGATTAAAAAGAAGGAGCCGCGCCAGGTAGCTGCACGGTCTAAGTCATCTTGCAATGTTTTGTGCGGCTCCCACCACCGGAGGTTTGAGTCCTCCCTCAGGCATGGGTGTGTGTGTTGTCCTTAGCGTGAATTAATTTAAGTTAGAAAAAATAGTGTGTAAGCCTAGGGGCCAATGACTCCCAGCAGTTTGGTCCCACAGAACTTACCACAAATTTCCAAATTTTTAAAAAGAAAGATGAAACAAACACTAAGATAATCTATAAATGACTTAGCCAAATGTGATTTGCTTAGACTCAATGTTACACATACTCTATATGTGAGTTAGCCAAATTCAAATAAAGTAGATTGAATGTAACTTACTCTGTCTCCTTTGGCTCCTGTTGCTCCTGGTGGACCCTGTGGGCCTTTTCTTCCTTCTGGACCAGGTGGTCCCTCCTTACCAGGTTCACCTTGTTGACCTTTGTCTCCTGCAGGACCTGGGGGACCAATTGGCCCAGTGTCACCTTTAAGGCCAGGCATACCCTGTATTTTGAGAGTAGTATTAATACTAAATTTGTAAACTGTAAGATATTTCATATTGCGAAAAATATTGATAGTAAACTTATTCAGTAATATGTTATGTAATATTGTATATTGCCCACATGGGTGAATGGGGTATGTACATTGATCAAGGAAGAAATAAAGGATATTCTAATACTTTTTATTACAAATTAATTTGCAAATATGACCATAAAAATATTACAATAATAACTCAGTTGTTGTGGATTTATTTTCCCTACATACACTACTGGCCATTAAAATTGCTACACCATGAAGAGGATGTGCTACAGGTGTGAAATTTAACTGACAGGAAGGAGATGCTGTGATATGCAAATGATTAGCTTTTCAGAGCATTCACACAAGGTTGGTGACGGTGGCGACACCTACAACGTGCTGACATGAGGGAAGTTTCCAACCGATTTCTCATACACAAACAGCAGTTGATCGGCGTTACCTGGTGAAACTTTGTTGTGATGCCTCGTGTAATGAGGAGAAATGTGTACCATCACATTTCAGACTTCGATAAAGGTCAGATTGTAGCCTATCGCGATTGTGGTTTATCGTATCGCGAGATTGCTCCTCGTGTTGGTCAAGATCCAATGACTGTTAGCAGAATTTGGAATCGGTGGGTTCAGGAGGGTAATACGGAACATTGTACTGGATCCCAATGGCCTCATATCACTAGCAGTCAAGATGACAGTCATCTTATCGGCATGGCTGTAATGGATCGTGCAGCCACGTCTCGATCCCTGAGTCAACAGATGGGGATGTTTGCAAGACAACAACCATCTGCACGAACAGTTCGATGACGTTTGCAGCAGCATGGACTGTCAGCTCAGAGACCATGGCTGCGGTTACCCTTGATGGTGCATCACAGACAGGAGCGCCTGTGATGGTATACTCAATGGAAAACCTGGGTGCATGAATGGCAAAACGCCATTTTTTTTGGATGAATCCAGGTTCTGTTTACATCATCATGATGGTCACATCCATGTTTGGCGACATTGCGTTGAACGCACATTTGAAGCGTGTATTCGTCATCGCCATACTGGCATATCACCCAGCGTGATGGTATGGGGTGCCATTGGTTACACGTCTCGGTCACCTCTTGTTCACATTGACAGCACTTTGAACAGTGGATGTTACATTTCAGATGTGCTACGACCCATGGCTCTACCCTTCATTCGATCCCTGCTAATCCCTACATTTCAGCAGGATACTGCACGACTGCATGTTGCAGGTCCTGTATGGGCGTTTCTGGATAGAGAAAATGTTCGACTGCTGCCCTGGCCAGCACATTCTCCAGATCTCTCACCAATTGAAAATGTCTGGTCAATGGTGGCGAGCAACTGGCTCATCACAATACGCCAGTCACTACTCTTCATGAACTGTTGTATCATGTTGAAGCTGCATGGGCAGCTGTACCTGTACACACCACCCAAGCTCTGCTTGACTCAATGTCCAGGCGTATCAAGGCCATTATTACGGTCAGAGGTGGTTGTTCTGGGTACTGATTTCTCAGGATCTATGCACCCAAATTGTGTGAAAATGTAATCACATGTCAGTTCTAGTGTAATATATTTGTCCAATAATACCCATTTATCATCTGCATTTCTTCTTTGTGTAGCAATTTTAATGGCCAGTAGTGTATAATGTCAAGCATTCTTAAAAACAGTGGTGACTTATTTGTCAGCAGTTTTTCTTGTACCTTTCTCTCTGAGTGATGCATTTGCTCTTATGATGGTAGTTATAGTAAGTGCAGATGTTGACCAACAGATTACTGAACAGTTAGTCAGACTGTTGATACCTTCCATACTTACTAATAAGTATTGGAATCTCCAATGTACACTCCTGGAAATGGAAAAAAGAACACATTGACACCAGTGTGTCAGACCCACCATACTTGCTCCGGACACTGCAAGAGGGCTGTACAAGCAATGATCACACGCACGGCACAGCGGACACACCAGGAACCGCGGTGTTGGCCGTCGAATGGCGCTAGCTGCGCAGCATTTGTGCACCGCCGCCGTCAGTGTCAGCCAGTTTGCCGTGGCATATGGAGCTCCATCGCAGTCTTTAACACTGGTAGCATGCCGCGACAGCGTGGACGTGAACCGTATGTGCAGTTGACGGACTTTGAGCGAGGGCGTATAGTGGGCATGCGGGAGGCCGGGTGGACGTACCGCCGAATTGCTCAACACGTGGGGCGTGAGGTCTCCACAGTACATCGATGTTGTCACCAGTGGTCGGCGGAAGGTGCACGTGCCCGTCGACCTGGGACCGGACCGCAGCGACGCACGGATGCACGCCAAGACCGTAGGATCCTACGCAGTGCCGTAGGGGACCGCACCACCACTTCCCAGCAAATTAGGGACACTGTTGCTCCTGGGGTATCGGCGAGGACCATTCGCAACCGTCTCCATGAAGCTGGGCTACGGTCCCGCACACCGTTAGGCCGTCTTCCGCTCACGCCCCAACATCGTGCAGCCCGCCTCCAGTGGTGTCGCGACAGGCGTGAATGGAGGGACGAATGGAGACGTGTCGTCTTCAGCGATGAGAGTCGCTTCTGCCTTGGTGCCAATGATGGTCGTATGCGTGTTTGGCGCCGTGCAGGTGAGCGCCACAATCAGGACTGCATACGACCGAGGCACACAGGGCCAACACCCGGCATCATGGTGTGGGGAGCGATCTCCTACACTGGCCGTACACCACTGGTGATCGTCGAGGGGACACTGAATAGTGCACGGTACATCCAAACCGTCATCGAACCCATCGTTCTACCATTCCTAGACCGGCAAGGGAACTTGCTGTTCCAACAGGACAATGCACGTCCGCATGTATCCCGTGCCACCCAACGTGCTCTAGAAGGTGTAAGTCAACTACCCTGGCCAGCAAGATCTCCGGATCTGTCCCCCATTGAGCATGTTTGGGACTGGATGAAGCGTCGTCTTACGCGGTCTGCACGTCCGGCACGAACGCTGGTCCAACTGAGGCGCCAGGTGGAAATGGCATGGCAAGCCGTTCCACAGGACTACATCCAGCATCTCTACGATCGTCTCCATGGGAGAATAGCAGCCTGAATTGCTGCGAAAGGTGGATATACACTGTACTAGTGCCGACATTGTGCGTGCTCTGTTGCCTGTGTCTATGTGCCTATGGTTCTGTCAGTGTGATCATGTGATGTATCTGACCCCAGGAATGAGTCAATAAAGTTTCCCCTTCCTGGGACAATGAATTCACGGTGTTCTTATTTCAATTTCCAGGAGTGTATTTCATCTCAGTAAGAAGAAAAAATAGTAAATGATTGTTTCATACTTACCGGTAACCCAGGAAGTCCTCTTTCCCCAGGGAACCCTGGCAGTCCTGGGCCACCTGGAGGACCAGGCTTTCCCTGTGGACCAGGAGGACCAGATGGTCCTTCCTTTCCTGCTTCTCCAGGATGTCCTGGCTCACCTGGCAATCCAGGGTGCCCGGGGTTTCCAGGCTCACCCATAGGTCCAGGCTCTCCCATTGGGCCTGGCGGTCCAACTACCCCAGGTGCACCTGCTGGCCCTGTGGGTCCAGGCTCACCCTGTAATAATGAGTTCTTATTGTAGTGCATATTCACATTACATTCTACAGTCAAAAGTGCTTCCTCAGACAGCAATTACATACAATAGTGCTTGTGTTACCTGCTTTACAATAATGTAGGAAGATTTCCTGAATACCAGGAACTTATGTAATACTTTTAATAGCCTAGCCATGCAATGCAGTCTGAATAAATGGTTTATTTAGTTACACAGAAATGAGTGTTATGTTAATAATGGAAGATATTCATTGTACATTCAGTGTCTATTAAATGAAGTTACAAAAATGGGATGCTTACTGTTGGTGGTACCAGCAACTGAGTTGTTGCCAGTGCTATTTCTCGCAAATTCAAGAATGTTTAAAATCTTTGTTATATTTGCAAATTACAAATTGCTAAGGTGGAAACAGTTGGTGGGAAGGCAACAGACACACAAATTTAGAATCACAATTGAATATAAATTTTTTAAAGAAAAAGTAATTCACTGCAGAATAGGAAAGTATGGGAAACAGGAAATCTAAAGCTAAACAAAAGTGTACCACATTCAACGGTATTACTGCCAACAACAAAGGAAGAAGTCTACAAAGTAGTTTGCAAACTGAAAAATAAAAATTCAGCTTGTTTAGGTGTAGTTCCAATTTTTCTAATTAAAGACTGTATAGAGAGCCTGTTATCACCATTAGTTAATATTATAAACCAGTCTTTCAAGCAGGGTTACTTTCCTGACTACTTAAAACATGCTAAAGTACTGCCTTCCTTCAAAAAAGGAGACACAGGAAATGTAGAAAATTATAGGTCATTCTCACTGCTCTCATGCTTTGCAAAAATAAAGCACTCCATCTTCAGGCCACAAGTGGCCCATCGGGACCATCCGACCGGTGTGTCATCCTCAGTGGAGGATGCGGATAGGAGTTAGGAGTGGCGTGGGATCAGCACACCGCTCCCCCGGTTGTTATGATGGTATTCTTGACCGAAGCCGCTACTATTCAGTCGAGTAGCTCCTCAATTGGTATCACGAGGCGGAGTGCACCCCAAAAAATGGCAACAGTGCATGGCAGCCTGGATGGCCACCCATCCAAGCACCGACCATGCCCGACACTGTTTAACTTCAGTGATCTCACAGGAACTGGTGTATCCACTGTGGCAAGGCCGTTTTGCAAAAATAATAGAAACTATTGTGAAAGAGTTATTTAAATAAGCACAACCTCCTAGCCAAGGACCAGTTTGGATTCTGAACAGGGAAAGGCACAGAAGCAGCAACGGCATATCTCACTAAATATATCCTAGAAGCACTCAATAAAGGAAACTATACAACAGGTATATTTCTCGATCTAACCAAAGTTTTTGACACAGTGGATCACAAAACACTGTTGGTTAAGCTAGATGAACTGGGAATAAGGGGGATTGTAAAAAAATGGTTCCAGTCATATCTAGAAAATAGAATACAGATGACTGGAATAACACATTTATCATGTAACTCCAACTGTATTGAAAAACATATTTCTGACCCCAAACATATAAATATAGGTGCACCACAGGGTAGTGTCCTAGGTCCAGTACTATTTCTAATTTATATTAATGATTTTCCACAAAGTATAAGGCATGGGCATACAATATTGTTTGCAGATGACTCTAATGTGCCAATCAGTGACACATCACATATAGATCTAAGATAGAAAGCTGAAGAAACACTAAAAAGTGTATATGAGTGGGCAGTTAACAACAAAGTCATGCTTAATATTAAGAAAACAAGTGCTATGAACTTTTAGATAAATAAAAAACCATAACCTGAAGTTAGGTAATGAAACCATATGATGGGTGGAAAGCACAAAATTTCTTGGCATGCAAGTTGCTAGACAGTTGAAGTGGGAAGACCATGTAAAAATACTTCATAACAGAATCTCTACAGCATTCTATGCCCTCAGAGTTCTTACTTCAGCATGTGATATTTCATGTATTAGATCAGTATACTTTGCATATATCCATTCTGTTATTAGTTATGGGATAATATTCTGGGGAGTGAACAGGAAAAATATCGAAGCCTTATTGAAATTGCAGAAAAGAGCAGTACATATAATGACCAAGAGTGGCAGCATGGCTCACTGCCTTGAACTTTTTAAAATGCTGGAAATCTTAATTGTCCCGTGTGAATATATTTTTCAGAATGTTATGTACATTTAAAAAAATATTGGGCACCATGTTAATAATTGTTCTGTACATGGTTACAAAACTAGGAACTGCAATAATTTGCATCTGGATAGAAAAAATAAAGTTAAAACACAACAGAGTCTACTGTACAATGCCATCAAATTATATAATAAATTACCACAAAACATAAAAGACATAAAGACAATCTCCTCCTTCAAAGAAAAACTAAATACATTTTTACAAAATAAAAGTTACTATACAGTAATGGATTACTTGAATTAAAAAAGGCTACTTAAAATCTGAAAGTTCTGTGTTAAACTATAAGGAGAAATAATAATTATGTAAAACTGAAAAATGTAAATTAGATTATAAGAAAATTTCACTGTCAGCTATTGTGTAAGAGACAAATTTCACTGTTAACTACTGTGTCAGAAACAAATTTAAACTGTTAAATTGTCTATTATTCAATGATAAAATCCATACAATGTAAATTGTTTCACAGATTAATAAAGAAATCAAATCAAATCAAGTCAAACCAAGAGGAAGGAAATCTTGTTCCAAATCCTGGATCAATAGACACACAATATGAAGCATACATAATGTCTACAGCAAAAGGTTAGATTAAAATTACTTTCTGACTGGAATGTATGTCTTCAGTCAGCCACTGTGGATATAAAAAGAGATGGACTGAATCTCTGACCCTTACCACTCACAACTCTCCAGTGCAGTTTAAGAGACCTTAAAAGTAAATAGAAGATAATCATGTCAACAAATTACAAGAATGTTTGTAAATTGGGAAATTGTATTACAATATTCTGAGTGGGCATTCAGAGTCTTTTGACACAATTTAGCAGATTGATCTTGGAGAGACTGAAGTTTTCCATCATGCCTCTCCCTATGTAGGGCCTCTGAAGCCTTTTTTCCAAAAACTGCTTTGGTTTCAACTATGCCTTCATCTTATTACCCTTAAATTCACTACCTGTCCTGTCACCCGCACTCATAACTTGCACTTACTGTACAAATGGTAATACATCAGTGGTAATATACAGTACATCTCAGTACAATGTGATAGATAGGAACCTAACTATTATCTGCTCAGAATAAGACAGTCAGAACAGAGTTGACATATACAGAAATTATAAATAAAATGAAATGAGACACAAAGTAACTTTTCAGAACTTTAAAAGCGTTCAGTCAGCAAAATGTTTAACAAAATGTGTCCCCACAAGCACCCTACCCCTCACTCCCACAACTCTTAGTTAGCTTTCCTTGGGGTCTTGGTAAGACCATTTTTATTTTAAGATAGACACTATACTGTTCAATTAAATTACACAAAATTCAAAATGATGCATATAGTACAGAAAGGAATCCTCACTTTTCGTGGTGCATCAGAGATTTGCACATGGTATGTTGGTGGACTGAGGCATATGCCCATTTGCAATGTATTGACAAACCTGCATTTTTATCAATGCTGTATACTCTGGTATGGAGGGCTGGATAGTAATGAGTCAGATGGTCAAGACTACTGTATTCATCATTTTTTCAAAGATCATTTTACTTTTACTTCTTTGATTATAAATAATAATAAAGGGTTACACTAATAAACTCAATTTTTCATATAAAATTAGTAATTCTCTAGAAATTAAATCTGGCAACAAGTATATAAAATAAGCTCTTACATGTGCCAGTGATGGTTCACCTCTCAAAGGGACAGTTGTAGCTGTAGGGGGGTGTTCACCTGTGCTCACAATACTTCTTTTTGGATAAGCAACATCTTTATAAGATTTTTTGCTTTTCATAGAAGGCAGCAGTGTCAAAAAAATAAAAGAATAATAAATCAATCAATCAAAAATAAAAATAAATTGTAGCCCTAGCTTGCTTTTCGTTTTCTTTCCTTTACTTCATTCTCCTTTTTTGATGATATGCATCAGACAGCTTATTTGGTATCTTGCAGATACACATTTCCATTAGTTGGATTACCAAGACAGTAAAAATAAGCTTAAGTTCACAAAAGAGTGAACTAGCAGACACAGAATAAAGTGTTAGCATGGAACAAGACCACTCTAGGAGAACAACTGAACACCGCATGCTGGAAGGAAATGTTTCTACGACATTGTTTGGATGTCATTGTCTGCTATGCAGTGGCAAAGCTTAGGAGGAAGGTGCCTCAGCTGGTTAAGGTGCATGAATCTGTGTCCATAAACAGTTTATTTCTGATCACCGAGAATTGGCAAAGCAGTTCATATGTTGCTGTGAAGAGCAATTGAAATATATTAGTCAAAATGCTCTGAATTTAATAATATTCAGTTAGAACAATTTTACTCACATCATAAATATCACAACCCCTTTTCACAGCTGAAAGATAGCATCCACACATACATGCAGTGGACCTGGATTCAATTGCTGGTGACAGCATCAATTGAAAGTGATGTGCCTGTCACTGAAATGGTGTCAGATGAAAAAGTTTGCACCAAGCTGTGAGCCACATGAGATTCATTTATCTATAAACATTATAATAAATATCTTGTTATTTTATATACAGGGCGGATCACAATAAACAGCAAAATATGAAACTTTTTCTTTAAATTCCCATCTAATTAGGCTTCAGTTTCACCCATGGCCTGATTTACCTTGCACAACATTGGGGAAAGTGTATATGCATGATGGGGCAGTGGACATTTTTCAGCTGAGATAAATTGACATCTAATGTGCCAATGTGGGCCAAGATGGATAGTCAAGTACAACCTGTACCGAGGCCACCAAGGTCACCTGACCTTAATCTTCTGGATTTTTCTGTCTGAGGTCATCTCAGAAGTGAAGTGTACAGCACTTTCATTAATAAAGTTGAAGAGCTGGAGTGGTAAACTGTACAGTCTTGTCGTGATTTACGAGATGATCTGGGGGTGTTTGAAAGGTTTCATAATTCACTACTAAGATGATTGCAGTATAACCTCCAAATGTGAGGATGTGTTGTGAAACACTTCCTATAACAGGTAAAACTGTACAGTAAATTGCATTGAGAAATGTTTTCCGGAATGAGGTTTTCACTCTGCAGTGGAGTATGTTCTTACATGAAACTTCCTGGCAGATTAAAACTGTGTGCCAGACCAAGACTTGAACTTGGGACCTTTGCCTTTTGCGGACAAGTGCTCTACCAAGTAAGCTACCCAAACATGACTCACACCCTGTCCTCACAGCTTTACTTCTGCCAGTACCTTGTCTCCTACTTTCCAAACTTCACAGAAGCTCTCCTGTGAACCTTGCAGAACTAGCACTCCTGGAAGAAAGGATATTGTGGAGACATTGCTTAGCCACAGCGTTGGGGATGTTTTCAGAATGAGATTTTCACTCTGTAGTGGAGTGTGCACTGATATGAAACTTCCTGGCAGATTAAAACTGTGTGCTGGCTGCTAGTTCTGCAAGGTTCGCAGGAGAACTTCTGTGAAGGCAACAAAAAGTTTTTGCTGCTTATCACTAATGTGTTACCCACAGTTCCTAAACAAATTCGGATGATGCCTCAAAAAGGTGAAATGTGTTAATAAATCTTCTGCTGTCATTGCAAGCTAGACTGTTTCTTCCCAATGATAATCAGATAGTGATAAAAATGTGTGTATTTCTTTTGATGGCAATTAATTGTAGTTGAAATCTCTTGTTTAAACAATAGTGTGGAAAGATTATAGAAGTTGATAACTTACTGGAGGGCCCCTTTCTCCAGGAGGTCCTTGGATACCATCCTTGCCATTTGGTCCTGGGGGACCCTGTGGTCCAATAAATCCTCTCATTCCATCTGGTCCTTGTGGTCCAGGTTCTCCAGGAGACCCAGGGGGACCAGGTTGGCCAGTGTCACCCTGAAAGTATAAGAAGTAAACAAGCAGTTATTGCCAGTTGGTCCACATTTATATGCAAATTTATAGATTTTGTAACAGCTTCTGTGGTTGATAAACCAGATAGCTTTTCTTTGATAGAATATCTCTTTTTTTCCCATTTATATATGTTTCCATCAACGGATGAGAATTACTACTGGAGACAAGGATAAGAAACTAACTAATGGCTGGAGTAAAAGATGGAAAATTAATCAAAATCGTCTGATTAATAGAGTTTTTATAGAGGCTGTTGCACGACTAAGAGAATATTGTACAAAAAAGATAATACACATCCTTCTGGGATGGTAGACAGAGCTTTAGGTGAAAAATCAATTAACATGGGTAGAAAAGGATCTAGTTAATTATCACATTGTTATTACATTATTTAGTAAGTGATATGATAGTAGTGACACAGTAAAGTCATTCAGCATCACAGTTTTTATTGGATTTATAAATATAAAATCTGAGATATATTTGGTTAATATATCTAATATAGATAAATCAACAAGTGAAATCACACTTAACTTCATTTTCTCATCCCCAGTGTCTATCACATTTAGCCTCAAATGCTTGAGAGTTAAAGTAATTAACATCTCCTGTAATTTAAAAGACAATTACAGGACAGTAGGTATAACTGTAGCCAACTGATCATTTACAAAATAAATGGATGAACCAGCCACCCAGAGAAAACACTTAGATTTCTTACTAGAAATTTTGGTAAGAGGTCAAACACCACACAGTGAATTCAGTTCATTGGCAGGTAAATCAGGGAAGATCAGACAATAAGATGCATCCCTCTTGTGACATCATAAAAGATATTCCATTGCAATTTGGCATACAAAAATCTGAACACTACAACCCCTGCACACTGCTAGGGTACTTGAGAAAAAATCCATGCATTGTAAGTCAGCAGTGTCCTGTTTGAAGATACAATAACATCACACTGTCATACTCAAATAACCTGCAGAAGGAATTCCAAGTGGCTAATAGGACATTACTCCCAGTCATTTTCCCCCCTCCTGATGAATGCTCGAAAGACTCAATAGCAATGTTATAAAATACAAGGAAATGAAGCATTGTGCCATGCACTGTTCTATGCAGACATATTTAGCTGTTGCAGTCATGAACACATTTTCTCCAATCCCAATGTACCCTGATACACAGAAGAATGATACCCCCCTTGCTGTTTGTGTTCTGAACTTGATTCTCTTCACAGAATGGATGCTGGAAAGCTGCTCCAAAGCTATAAAAATTGCATGAAACTCTGCACTGAATGTTGTGAATTTATTTGGTAAACAGGCCTTGGGAGTTAGGTGCAGCGGTATCTTGGAGCAACCAACAAAGTACACCAACTTAGTTAGGACCATCACCATAATATATTACATGGTGTTAGAGCACAGATAAAATACAAGGAAATGATGATTTAATAACTTCATCAATGAGTAGGATGATATGCCATTTTCACAGTCAACAATTATTCTGTGTAAAGGGGCTATTAACATTGTTAGTACAAACTATCTGACATTTACTACTTGTAATGTAATTGCTCCTTATAAAACTCAGTTTAAAGCTTTTTTTTTACTTACCTTTGGTCCTGGAATACCTTCTACACCTCTTCTACCTCTTGATCCTCGGAAACCCTGTAATTATTTTAGCGTGTTAGAATATGCATATGCCACAATAGCAAAAGAAAAGGGTAAAATTTAAATAAACATTGCAAAAGTTATTTTTCTCTTCAAATGACCATAGAATGAAGTGTGAGACATCAAAAGGATATTACATTTGAGATATTCAGATTCAATTCATTACATTACAACTGGCTGCAAACAGATCTCATAAGACACAATTTATTTCCAAATTGACTTTATTGGTATAAATCTTCAGTAAGAAAATATAAAATGAAAGGCTGAAAGGTCACAAATGGTTTGAAGATGAAGGATGAGAAAACTCATACATCATTCATTCAATCTTTTCATGACATAATCGATCAGTTCACTTACAAGTATTCAAGTAAATCACTGACAACACACATCTGATTACAAAAAAATATAGAAATAGACCTTTTAAAAATTTTTTTAATGATTACATTTAAGAACTAATCTATAATATAGGAGATGCTATCAAGAAGTTGTTAAAAAAGCATTCAGCTTCATCTCCATTCTGAGATGTGTTTCAAGTTAGTCACTGCTTTAGGAAAATTGTTGAGTAGGTGAACTGAAAAATGGACTGCTTCATGCAGTCCTCTCATACAACAAAATGACTACTTACTCTAGGACCAGTTTCTCCTCTCTCCCCAGGCTGGCCAGGATTTCCCTGCAAATGCAAAGATTAGTTATTGCTAATATTATAATGCTGTCATAGGGAGACTCTGTTTCCAGAATAGTAACACAAACTTAAGATTTCTTCAGTTAATTGTAATTAATGACAGAGATAAGCAATGTCCCTGCTGCTACAGTAATTTTAAAACATACTTGTTGATACAAAACACCATTATTTGTCACTAACCTGAAGTCTATGACATTATCATTACAATAAAACTAAGTTAAGTAAATGGGGATTCTTGAATTTAACCTATTTATGTGCACCTGTAAAACTGTAGACTTTTTTATTTTTGTTTGTAATGTTGTTGTTGTGGTCTTCAGTCCAGACACTGGTTTGATGCACCTCTCCATGCTACTCTATCCTGTGCAAGATTTTTCATCTCCCAGTACCTACTGCAACCTACATCCATCTGAATTTGTTTAGTGTACTCATCTCTTGGTATCCCTCTACGATTTTTACCCTCCACGCTGCCCTCCAATACTAAATTGGTGATCCCTTGATGCCTCAGAATATGCCCTAACAACCGGTCCCTTCTTATAGTCAAGTTGTGCCACAAATTTCTCTTCTCTCCAATTCTATTCAATACCTCCTCATTAGTTATGTGATCTATCCATCTAATCTTCAGCATTTTTCTGTAGCACCACATTTCGAAAGCTTCTGTTCTCTTCTGGTCTAAACTATTTATCGTCATGTTTCACTTCCATACATGGCTACACTCCATACAAATACTTTCAGAAACGACTTCCTGACATTTAAATCCATATTCGATGTTAACAAATTTCTCTTCTTCAGAAACACTTTTCTTGCCCTTGCCAGTCTACATTTTATATCCTCTCTACTTCAACCATCATCAGTTATTTTGCTCCTCAAATAGCAAAATTCATTTACTACTTTAAGCATCTCATTTCCTAATCTAATTCTCACAGTATCACCCGATTTAATTTGACTACATTCCATTACCCTCATTTTGCTTTTGTTGATGTTCATCTTATATCCTCCTTTCAAGACACTGTCCATTCCGTTCAGCTGCTCTTCCAGGCCCTTTGCTGTCTCTGACAGAATTACAATGTCATTGGCGAACCTCAAAGTTTTTATTTCTTCTCCATGGAATTTAATTCCAACTCTGAACTTTTCTTTTGTTTCCTTTACTGCTTGCTCAATATACAGATTGAATAACATCAGGGATAGGCTACAACCCTGTCTCACTCCCTTCCCAACCACTGCTTCCCTTTCATGCCCCTTGACTCTTATAACTGCCACCTGGTTTCTGTACAAATTGTAAATAGCCTTTTGCTCCCAGTATTTTACCTCTGCCACCTTCAGAATTTGAAAGAGAGTATTCCAGTCAACATTGTCAAAAGCTTACTCTAAGTCTACAAATGCTAGAAATGTAGGTTTCCCTTTCCTTAATCTATTTTCTAAGATAAGTCGTAGGGTCAATATTGCCTCAAGTGTTCCAACATTTCTGTGAAATCCAAACTGATCTTCGCTGAGGTTGGCTTCTACCAGTTTTTCCATTCGCCTGTAAAGAATTCGTGTTAGTATTTTGCAGCTGTGGCTTATTAAACTGATGGTTCAGTATTTTCCACATCTGTCAACACCTGCTTTCTTTGCTATTGGAATTATTATATTCTTCTTGAAGTCTGAGGATATTTCGTCTGTCTCATACATTTTGCTCACCAGACAGTACAGTTTTGTTAAGCCTGGCTCTCCCAAGGCTGTCAGTAGTTCTAATGGAATGTTGTCTACTCCGAGGGCCTTGTTTCGACTTAGGTCTTTCAATGCTCTGTCAAACTCTTCACGCAGTATCATATCTGCTATTTCATCTTCATGTACATTATCTTACCCCTAATAATATATGCCTCCACATCCTTACATTTGTCCTCTAGCCATCCCTGCTTAGCCATTTTGCACTTTCTGTCGATCTCATTTTTGAGACTTTTGTATTCCTTTTTGCCTGCTACATTTACCGCATTTTTATATTTTCTCCTTTCATTGATTAAATTCAATATCTCTTCTGTTACTGAAGGGTTTCTATTAGCCCGCATCTTTTTACCTGCTTGATCCTCTGCTACCTGCACTATTTCGTCTCTCAAAGCTACCCATTCTATTTCTTTCCTCCATTCTTGTCAATCGTTCCCTAATGCTCTCCCTGAAGGTCTCTACAACCTCTGGTTCTTTCAGTTTATCCAGGTCCCATCTCCTCAAATTCCCACCTTTTTGCAGTTTCTTCATTTTTAATCTACAGTTCATAACCAATAGATTGTGGTCAGAGTCCACATCTGCCTCTGGAAATGTCTTACAATTTAAAACCTGTCTTACCATTATGTAATTTATCTGATACCTTCGGGTATCTCCAGGCTTCTTCCATCTATACAACCTTCTTTCTTGATTCTTGAACCAAGCGTTAGCTGTGAATAAGTTATGCTCTGTGCAAAATACTAGCACACGGCTTCCTCTTTCATTTCTTCCACCCAATCCATATTCACCTACTACATTTCCTCCTCTCCCTTTTCTTACTGTTGAATTCCAGTCACCCACGGCTATTAAATTTTCATCTCCCTTCACTGTCTGAATAATTTCTTTTATCTCATCATACATTTCATCAATATGTTCATCATCTGTGGAGCTAGTTGGCATATAAACTTGTACTACTGTGGTAGGCGTGGCCTTTGTATCTATCTTGGCCACAATAATGCATTCACTATGCTGTCTGTAGTAGCTTACCCGCATTCCTATTTTCTTATTCATTATTAAACCTACTCCTGCATTACCCCTATTTGATTTTGTATTTATAACCCTGTATTCACCTGACCAGAAGTCTTGTTACTCCTGCCACCGAACTTCACTAATTCCCACTGTATTTAACTTTAACCTATCCATTTTCCTTTTTAAATTTTCTAACCTACCTGTCCAATTAAGGGATCTGACGTTCCACACTCCGATCCATAGAACGCCAGTTTTCTTTCTCCTGATAACAACGTCCTCCTGAGTAGTCCCCGCCCGGAGATCTGAATGGGGGACTATTTTACCTCCAGAATATTTTACCCAAGAGTATGCCATCATCATTTAACTATACAGTAAAACTGCATGCCCTCGGGAAAAATTGTGGCTGTAGTTTCCCCTTGCTTTCAGCCGTTCGCAGCACCAGCACAGCAAGGCCGTTTTGGTTAGTGTTACAAGGCCAGATCAGTCAATCATCAGATTGTTGCCTCTGCAACTATTGAAAAGGCTGCTGCTCCTCTTCAGGAACCACACATTTGTCTTACCTCTCAACAGATACCCCTCCGTTGTGGTTGCACCTAAGGTACGGCTATCTATATCACTGAGGCATGCAAGCCTCCCCACCAAAGGCAAGGTCCATGGTTCATGGGGGGGGGGGGGGGGGGGGGTTGTTTGTAATAGCATGACAAAATCATTCATATCTCTCATATTCACTACTGCATATAGTTAAAATACACTCTTCTCACATGATATAAGTTAAGTAAACAAATTAATGTGTGTGTATGTGTGTTTGTTTGTAATTGTGAGAGAAAGAATATGCCTGTATGTGCACATGCACTTTTGTGTATGTACACATGGTTAGGTGTGGCTCAGTTTGTCCTTACCCTGTCACCTTTGTCACCAGGTTGCCCTGTTTTTCCTTCAGCGCCTTTGTCACCCTTCTCTCCTGGGGGTCCAGGATAACCTGCAAATCCTGGCATACCTATCTTGCCCTTCTCCCCTGGGAAACCAGGTGGACCTGCCTCACCTCTTGGTCCATCAAATCCCTACAACAGCAATTTCCAGTATCTGTTACTGCAAATTATGAAACAATATTTCATAAAGTAACATATCTTACCGTCTGATGTCATCACTAACTATACCTAAAAAGTACAAAAAGTTACGATATTATGATGTTTGTTAAAAGTAGAAACAATGACTTATCAGAGCTGTAAACTTGTTGCCAAAAATTATATTTTTTGATACGACACAACCATAAAATTTTGGTCTTAGGCACCATATTCTTGTGAAACATGTACACTTAAGAAAATGGACATCAACAACAATTCCGTACAAATGCAGTTTTTAAACATACAAAACAAATATGATAGGTGAGATAATTCATGAGAGGTGAACAGTTTTAGCTAGATGGAGTTTGCTTTTAGTCTTTACTGAACAAACAGTACAAAATTAAGAAAGTTGCAGGCTCTTATTAGTTGTAGTCTTATACTAATTAAGTTATGTTGTTCATCTGATGTGCCTTCTTTACGCTAAGTCTCTGCTTAGTAAATGTGTATTAGGATGTCAGTAATTTACAATCCACTCTGAGGAGCAGACTTGGGAAGATCAATGGATGTATCAGTGTAACAGAACACTAATTAATACTACATTGTTGTCTAGTGACAATCACACATATAATGCCAGAAAAGAAATAGCTCACCCGCAAAAACAACACTGATTTTGATCTGATGATGGCATATGACACCTCGGGTATAGTAGATGCACTGTTAATGATTTCAGTGTCATCTGCCAACAGGTAGCATTGTGGCATAGCTACCAGAATGCCATCTGTGTCAACCCTTTAATAGAGAATGTCCACAGCAAGAAGGCTCAGTGTGGTGCAAATGTGTGAAGTAAGCAGGCAACCATGCCACTACAGCAAACTGAGTGAGTTTGAAAGTGGACATATTGTGGCCTTCTGAGTGGCAGGATGGTCTTTTTGCAGACTTGCTACAAAAGTTGGACATGTTGTGTCAATTGTGCATCAGTGGTCATGTGAACATTCTTACGCCCATAGAAGAGGCTCTGGACATACATGCAGCGCAGATGCCCCCAGAATCATCAGACAGTAAGAGCAGCTGTGGCAGATTGTACAGCTACCACACCACAGGCAAGAGGGCTTGTGAGCCCAGACATGTCAACATGAACTGTTAAAAACTGTTTATTAGAAGTGGGACTATGAGTAAACATCTCTACTCCATCTTTCACTCTCACTAGAACATCAATGTGTACAGCTCAACTGGTGCCATCATAGGATCACTTGGGAGACAGAAGGGAGTGCTGTGGTCTTCAGTGATGAAAACAGATTCTGCCTGCATGCAAGTGAAGGTCATTTGCACATGCGATGTAGACATGGTGAGTGCTGTCTCATAGAGTGCATTCATCCAAGATACATGAGCCCCATCCCAGGCCTTATGCTCTGGGGTGCAACAAGCTACCCTCTTGTTCACCTTTGGCATTTCTGGAGGGGGAACTAACGTGCACTTGGTATATGCAGAATGTTGTTTGACCCATTCTTTTGCAGTTCTTGGAGCAGGAAGGTGATATGTTGTTCCAACAGGATAATGCTCATCCACACACTGCCATGAAACTCAACATACTCTGCAAGACATGCAGCAACTTCCCTGGCCAGCATGATCTTGAGACTTGTCTCCAATTGCACACTTGTGGGTTATGATGGGACAAGAAGGGACTCATGCAACTCGTCAACCAACAACTCTTATAGAACTGCTTTAACAGGTCAGACAAGCATGGCATAATGAATCCCAGGACAGTATTTGCCATCTATATGATTGACTGGATCCCTGAATGGAGAACCTCATTGGCACCCGTGGATGCTGCACCACATGCTGATATGGGTATTTCAGCATGGGTTAATAATACCTAGTACCTGAGAGCCACCTGTGTTATTGATCTGCAAATGCAATAATTTCATTTTAATTGAATCTATTATGGGTCTGGGGGTCATAGAAAAGCACAGAGAAACCATTTGGCTTCAAAATGTTACTTATCCTGTTTAAGATTTTTCTTATAAAAGATAATCTGCACTATTTCTTTTCCACTTTGGCTGTGTTGTTAACTGGGACCTGGATTGTTTCTTTGTCTTTTCACTTAGAATTTTGTCAATGATGTTGGGGTCAGATTCATTATTTATGACTATTGTTTTCATTGTATTACATTCTTGGTCAAAATCTTCTTGGCACATGGAGATAGAAAGGAGGCAGTGGCTCATGTGGTGGAATGCTACATGTTTATAGGCTGTAGGATGTTGGGAGGAAGCTGAGATAAATGTCAGTGAAGGAGCCTTTTCGATAAATTTTAAATTTATGGTTGCTGTTTGCTGTCTTTAGGCTGGAAAAAAGAGCAGGTGATGCCTGTATGTAAGAAGGGTAGAAGGACGGATCCTCAAAATTGCAGACCAATATCCTTAACATCGGTTTGTTGCAGGATTCTCAAACACATTCTCAGTTCGAATATAATGAATTTCCTTGAGACAGAGAAGTTGCTGTCCATGCATCAGCACAGATTTAGAAAGCATCACTCCTGTGAAACGCAACTCGCCCTTTTTTCACATGATATCTTGCGAACCATGGATGAAGGGTATCAGACAGAGGCCATATTCCTTGACATCCAGAAAACGTTTGACTCGGTGCCCCACTGCAAACTCCTAACTAAGGTATGAGCATATGGGATTGGTTCCCAAATATGTCAGTGGCTCGAAGTCTTCTTAAGTAATAGAACCCAGTACGTTGTCCTTGGTGAGTGTTCATCGGAGGTGAGGGTATCATCTGGAGTGCCCCAGGGAAGTGTGGTAGGTCTGCTGTTGTTTTCTATCTACGTAAATGATCTTTTGGATAGGGTGGATAGCAATGTGCAGCTGTCTGCTGATGATGCTGTGGTGTACGGGAAGGTGTTGTTGTTGAGTGACTGTATGAGGATGCAAGATGACTTGGACAGGATTTGTGATTGGTGTAAAGAATGGCAGCTAACTCTAAATATTGATAAATGTAAATTAATGCAGATGAATAGGAAAAAGAATCCCATAATGTTTGAATACTCCATTAGTAGTGTAGTGCTTGACACAGTCATGTCAATTAAATATTTGGGCGTAACATTGCAGAGAGATATGAAGTGGGACAAGCATGTAACGGCAGTTGTGGGGAAGGCGGATAGTCATCTTTGGTTCATTGGTAGAATTTTGGGAAGATGTGGTTCATCTGTACAGGAGACCGCTTATAAAACACTAATACACCCTATTCTTGAGTACTGCTCAAGCATTTGGGATCCCTATCAGGTCGGATTGAGGAAGGACATAGAAGCAATTCAGGGGCGGGCTGCTAGATTTGTTACTGGTAGGTTTGATCATCACACGAGTGTTACGGATATGCTTCAGGAACTCGGGTGGGAGTTTCTAGAGGAGAGGAGGCGTTCTTTTCATGAATAGCTACTGAGGAAATTTAGAGAACCAGCATTTGAGGCTGACTGCAGTACAATTTTACTGCTGTCAACTTACATTTCACGGAAAGACCACAAAGATAAGAGAAGAGAGATTAGGGCTCATAAAGAGGCATATAGGCAGTCATTTTTCCCTCGTTCTGTTTGGGTGTGGAACAGGGAGAGAAGATGCTAGTTGTGGTACGAGGTACCCTCCACCACACACCGTATGGTGGATTGTGGAGTATGTATGTAGATGTAATGTCCAGGAAAGACAGAAGACAGCAACCATGAATTTAAAATTTATCAGAAAGGCTCCATCACTGACACATTCATCCCAGCTTCCCCCCAACATGCTACAGCCTATAAACATGGAGCATTCCACCACGTGAGGCACCGCCTCCTTTTTATCCCCATGTCCCAAGACTTTGACCAGGAATGTAATACAATAAATACAATAGTCACAAATAATGAATCTGACCCCAACATCATTGACAAAATTCTAAGTGAAAAGATGAAGAAGCAAGCCAGGCCTCTGCTGTCTTCAGTTAATAACACAGCTAAACTGGAAAAGAAATGGTGCAGATTATCTTTTGTATGGAAAATGTCAAACAGAATAAGTAACATTTTGAAGCAAAGGGTTTCTCTGTGCTTTTCTATGTCCCTCAGACAATAGGTAATTGCTTGTTCAATGCAAAAGATAGACAACCAGCCATCACAAGAAAGTGGGGTTTATAAGATCATATGCTGGAAGTGTCAATCTTGCTACGTTGGACACACTGGGAGGTCAATCTGCAGCAGGCTTAAGGAACATCATAGAAGCTGGAGACTGAAGGAACCTGAGTCAGCTTTTACAGAACATTGCCTTAACAAAAACAAAAAATACATAATAGATGTAGAAGCCTTACACATAGAGGAATAGGGGGCAAAACACAGTCAGTCAGAAATTCTAGAAACTAAAAAACAGATGTGTATATTCCACATCCATTATTAAATGAGAAAACCCCATTCAATTATTCACCTCTTTTAGATAATATCACAACTCCTACATAGAAGTAAAACTTTGGACCTCAGTCAATGAGTAGATAAAAAGCTCTAGGCTGACGTGTAACATTATTCCTAGGTAAGTTTAGTCACTTTAGTGTAATATGTAATTTATAACAAAAAAAAAAAAAAAAATGCCCACTGAAGTAATTTTACATTAAACCAAGGACTGCTGCATTAAGAAGTTGAGATGTTTACCTTTGCCTTATCATCTTGTTAATCTTTGATTTTTCATATATTTATTAAGATGGTATCTGTTCTTTCGGACATGTCCAAAAGAACAGATACCATCCGTGACCAAGCAGCTCGTTTGAATGAAATTACAATGAAATCAAACCCTTAGCTGCTTACAGGCATTGAAATACGAGTATAATGGGCAGGGGCACTATGAGTGTAGTGTGGGACAATACATTGAGAATGTGGGTTTCGCGGGAGGCGTGCCAGAGATAAATCCCTGCAGTCGCGCTATCCTCTGTGTCCTCGGTGGCTCAGATGGATAGAGCATCTGCCATGTAAGCAGGAGATCCCGGGTTCGAGTCCCGGTCAGGGCACACATTTTCATCTGTCCCCGTTGACATATGTCAATGCCCATAAGCAGCTAAAGGTGTTGATTTCATTGTAATTTCACTCAAACAAGCTGCTTGGTCCCAGTGGTATCTGTTCTTTCGAACATGTCTGAATGAACAGACACTATCTTAATAAATATATAGTTAAGGCTAACCGGCCACGTGACCATCTTCTTCTTCTGTGCAAATGCACAAACAGTGCCCGAACTCTTATGGGAATTGGCAACGCGCTGCGAGTAATGAGTATAATGGGCGGGGGCACTATGAGTGTAGTGCGAGACAATACATTGAGAATGTGGGTTTTGCGGGAGGCGTGCCAGAGATAAATCCCTGCAGTCACACTATCCTCTGTGTCCTCAGTGGCTCAGATGGATAGAGCATCTGCCATGTAAGCAAGAGATCCCGGGTTCGAGTCCCGGTCAGGGCACACATTTTCATCTGTCCCCGTTGACTTATGTCAACGCTTGTAAGCAGCTAAGGGTGTTGATTTCATTGTAATTTGATTTTTCAACTCTGGAATCAGTAATGTACTTGAAAATTGGCTTATAACCAGAAACATAGGTTGTGCAATAACCATAATAAAATTTGCGAAACAAGGCAAGAAACAATGTCTGTTTAGTAATCATTTCATGTGTTCCATATGCACTGTTGCAGCAATAAATCTTGAGTGAATTGGAAAGTTGTAAAAGAAGGTACTATTTTTTTCTGGCAATTTATTTAGTGGACAGGCATTCTCAGAGTCAAAATATGAATGTGACAGTTCATTTACAGGATGTTTAAGGATGCTGTATAACAAATATTTGTATTAATACTAGTTCAGATTACAAATCATTTTGAAGAATGAGCTATTGTACTCTTATAAACTTGTATTACTTGTTTGAAAGTAAAACTTTAACTGAAATTTGGTGATGATGTAAAAAGAACTGTCATCTCTTTGGGTATGTTGAGTCACTTGCATACTAATTTATCCATCGGGCAAGTGCGTCTGTGTGTATAGAATGCCAACCACAAGTAACATTGTCTTGTACCATTCCATTGTTGTTTTACAATTCTGAACCCTTACCTACCCCTTCATAAATGCTTCAGCTAACATAGTGATAAGTTGCATTGTCATATGCCCAAGTGTGCAACAGTAATATAAAATAAACAGTCTGCTGGGTGAGAGAAAAATTTAAGATCTGTGAAAGAAAATGATCCTAATTCCAAGCTAGCAGCACAGTCCCACAATGAAGCAGTTGTCTAAGAGATAATTAGTAATTGAATATGTGTTTGGCAGGGATTTGATGCAACTTTACTGTTTACTGCTCTGAGGGTGTCCTTAAAGTGGGATAACACTTGTATGAGGCAACAGAATGGAACATGGATCCAAGAAAACCTAAAGTGAGATGAACATGTAAGTTTCATCAATAAGAAATTAAGCACCACCTACTATTGCATGAAAATTCTTGCTGGCTGGATGACACAACAAATGATAAAACATATATATTATGCACAGGTGGAATCATTGTTGACATATGGCATAATTTTTTGGGGCAACTCAGCCAGAAATAGAAGTTGCTTTATTGTCCAAAAAGAGTTATAAGGACCATAGGAGATGTAACTACTAGGAGCTCATGCAGGCCATTGTTTAAGAAGCTACAAATTCTTCCAGTACCTTGCTTATACATTTTGGAAGTTACATGTTTCATTGAGAAAATAATGGACATTGAAGACCAACTGGTGCAAAAAAATGAAACAGTTCATAAATACAATACATGACAGAAAATGGAACTGCATAGTGAACATGCAAGAACAAAACTTAGACACGATGGTTTCCAACTAGCAGGATAAAAACTTTACAACAAACTTCCACACCACATTAAACAACAAAAAAATTTATAGAATTTTAAAATGGCTCTAAAAACGTATATTTTAAATAAACTGCATTGTAGTGTTGATGAAAATATAGAATCTCACACAATATAGAAGCTAGTGAAGCTAGCTGCTTCCTTAAATCTGATCAGTGTTTAGTGCATGTCATATAAATTGTAAATATTTTCTAATCTTTAAATTTCTGTCATTTGCAGAAATGCAGAAACTATAAACTATAGTCATGAAGATGCCACAAAAACTCTAAATATTACTCTGCTTTTTTAATTAATAAGATTAATTGTTATTAGTTCATGATTTAAAGTAAATTTAAAAAATTTGAGTAATCTGTGTGTGTACATTTGCTTACAGTTTTATGTACATGTAAACTTATTTATGTTGTAGTAGATATGAAATTCATAGTCATCACACATGAATTCACAGTGTCTCATCTCATAAAAATTGACTTGTCTGATATCAATTTGTAACTATGTACAAAAATGATGAAACAGACCAATAAAACAATCAATAAATCAAAATGAAAGTTTATTATATTACTGTGTAATTAAATACTGATTTAGTTCATATTTTATAGGTTTATTTTATCATTGTTTAATTAAACTGTGATTTTGCTCATACATGTTTACCATGGTAACTTAAAGACAGCTATTTTTTACATGTGTAAAAAGTATGCCGTGCACCAACTTGTCTTACGAAAATCAGTGCACCCGCTTGGGTGTAAGGAAATAGAATGATATACAGCTACACAAACTTTTTAGTCCCAACTTTTGTGTGTACCCAGGTTATGGCATGGTAGGATTTGATGATTTAATTTTACAAAGTAGTGAATTTTAGGAAGGTAGGAGAATTTTTTATTATTATATTATAATAACATGCCAGCTGATATATTTATTGGTTAGACTAACTGTAGCTGCAGTGGAAGATCTGAAAATAATTTCATAAATAAATAGAACTATTAATTGGCAGAACATCTGTACTGTGATCCTAACATGTAACAAAATTTCTAATGAAACTAGTAGTGGTCATGGTGTTCTCCTATATATGAGATATTTTTGTACCAAAGGGAATATGTTTTAGTTTAATAAAAGCTCAATGAATTGTGTTTTTGCATTCCATTCAGTGAAAAAAAAGTGCATTAATGTGCTGTGGTTGATATGGTGAAATATCATTATATATGGTGCAGAATGTTAAGAGTGGTAATTAGTGTGATAATCTGCAACAAATACATTGAAGAATTTAAGCTTTCTACTAAACATAATTTACTCACAATATACAGTCCAAAAAATTCCAAATTGGTAACACACTGGTGAAAATCAACATTATGACCATGTGCTTAATAGCATGTTGCTCCACCTTTAGAACCCAACAAAGCAGCAATATTGAGTGACAGGGGTTTGACAAGTCCTTGGAGGTATGTTTCATGTCCTGCAGTGGTAGGCACACATACAATGATCGACAATTCCCAGGTAGCATGTAAGTAATACTTTATTGGCACAAGACTTGAAAGCAAAGTTCAACATAATGTAGATTCTGATACACACAACTAGAAAGATCCTCCTGATCTGATATGAACATGGTGAAGATAAAATCCATCATGACATTGGTCATAATGGTCACTACTAGGCACAGGTTTGCAGCCTAAGGTCCACAGAAGAATACCAATCAAGGGACACAAGTCCAGGGAGGGCCAGTGTCAGACGAGGTGAAAGCTCCGAGGGTGATGGATGGTAGCTCAGTGTGGCTGCTGTAGAGTATCTTCCATTGTGGCTGCTGAAGAGGCGTTATGGTGTGGTGTAGATCCAGAGGCTGTGCTTGGTTGGGCAGAGTTACTGGCTGTGACTGGAGTGAGCTTCGTGAGAGTTCTGATGGATGGGTCTCTGGGTCCAGCCATTATAAAGCACAGATAGTAAGTGTGAGCTGCCTACTAGCAATTGAGCAGTGACTTAGATAGGCAGCAGGTGGAAAGATACCCACACAGTGCTGGGTGAGCATACCTGTAGATGTAACATAGTGCCATAATTGCACTGTCACTATTATCAATGTGCATGCTGCTGGCCGCAAGGCTGGCACTTCTGGTGGTACTTGTTAGAGGTGAGCTCACCAACAGACATGCTTATGTTTATTGGCTACAATGTTTCCAAAACATGTGGTTTATTTATATTGCTCAGCATGTGTACTGTCTCCAGAGTAGAAGAACCTGTGCCACTGGAGCCTGCTACCTGCTAGTTGTGGGTACTGTGCCAGGTGCCAAATAGTCAATGAATGGCTGGATATAATAGTATGTGGCACAAGATGTCTACACACAGGTCATATGATTTTCCTAAATTATGGGCAAGTGGTTCATTGGTGTGGTGCTTGTGACCAATAGTGACCCAGATATGTTGCATTGGGCTTCAGTCAGGCAAATTTGGTGGCCCAGGCAACAATGATAGTTCACTGTCTTTCTCCTCTAACAACAGTAGCTTGATTATGTCATTGTGACATGGACAGTTGTTCTAAGTCTGCAGCTGTCATAGTATCTTTGGCCCGATGGAAGCCCATGTGAATGTCCCTCATGGCATAATACTACCCCCACCAGTTTGTATCCGTGGCACAATGCTTGTTTTGAGCAGCCATTCACCTGGATGACAGCAGATCTGGTCATGACCACCAGTCTGGTGTAAGAAAAAACATGATTCATTTGACCAGTTAACGTCTTTTCATTGACCAGAGGTCCCGTTTTGTTGTCTGCTGTAGAACCCCATGCTCAACAATGTGCACTGAGCAGTGCACTCCAAAACACTTCTGCCTACAACAGCACAATACTCTGTCATTATATCTGCCACAGTTTTCTGACTATTCTGCTGTACAGTGTGGGTAGCCCCCAACTTCCATGTTCTGCGATGAGGCATGGATGTCCAACACCTTGTCACCTACTCCTATTTTCACTGCCCTTCAACAACTTTCCATACCCTCTCACAACATTAGTGAGTGAACAGCTGAACAGATTCATTATTTCTGAGATGCTATTTCCCAAATGCTGAGTAAAAACAATCTGTCCTTTTGCCACCATCATCACTAGAATGATTCCCCATTCATCTCTGCCCTGGCTATATACTTTCCCTATTGTGTCACATACCTGCAACACCACCAGGTGACATTCAGTCTTTTGGCTGGCAATGGTTCTAATGTTTTGGCTCATCAGAGTATGTTGTAACTAACTAACAATGTGACGAATTATTTGTTGATGATGCAAAATACGAAGTTATCAAGAATCTCAGCATTGTGTTACATAATCTGGTAACATGTTTCACACTGAATTGTGAAATCTTACATTTCTCAACATTCAAAGTAAGTTTTCAATCTTTGTACCACTTTTAAATCTTACCAAGATCTGACTGAACATTTATGGAGATTTTTTCACACAGTAAGTTATTATAGATAATTCTATACTAAGGTACCCTCAATCTAGTCACAAATTTCATTTAATGTGCAGTACGATCATATTTTCATTACTAAAAATTACTGAGGCACCGAGTCAAATGTTTTTTGCAAGTTTTCATGATGTCATGTGGACTGGGTTTCAGTTGCACAGTATTTTCTGAATTCATGGTGGTTGCTGGGGAATATCAGCCATATGCTGACCACTATTCTCCCACACATTTAACCCTGCAGGTTTGCCTACCCTTGGCACACAGGCATTTCTATCCTGGAGACTGTTTACAAATATAACAATGGTATCACATATTGTGGACGTGATATTGCTTTTTAAAAATGTGTTGACACACTGATTGTTACAGCCATTATCAGAGGGCAGCAGCTATGATCCCAAGCAGCACACGCATCAGCAAGATGATGGTACTGCTATTGAGGAACCAATTCCCATCTGCTGGTCATGTGGTCTTCAAACTCCCACAGATATCCGTCCACCTGCTGGATATTTAAGGTAGAGAGCAACATCCAGCAGGCAGCTTCCCATTGCCCACTCAGTTCCAGGTCAGGAGTCAGCTGCACACTTAAGTCCATCAGTCAGAACCTCACCAAGACCATCCTGGATGCTTGCATCTACACTGCTACACTGCATCATGCCATACTCATCTCCACACTGCCTATGTGCTGTGCCATTTATGAAATGTGATGTCACACCACACCACAGCGCAAGCCCAATAGCACTCACTGGACTGACAGGATTGCAATTAAAGCAGCAGACTTTATTTCTGTTACTCTTACATGATCATGGACAGTCTGTCAGCTTTTAGTCAGAATCAGTTTTTGTGAACTTGTGCTGTGAATAAAAGGGTTCTTAACTGCAACCTGGGAAATGTCACTCACTGTAGTGTGCATCACTCACAATAGGCTTCAAGAGTGGCAATGAAGTACAATCATATTTTCTGCTACACTCTCACCTAAACAGTGGCGATGAATGTTGATTTCTTCAGTACTGATTGTTTTGGTTCCAGGACTTCATTTCCTGTGCCCTTGGGCTCAACTGGGCTACCTTCCACTCTACATTGTGTGTCTTTTTTCATACGTTCCACAGCATTGTGGCTAGTTGGTTTCACAATCTGTTTCTTCTGAGCTTCAAGTGATCATTGCATATTTATGCTTTACAATTCTTGTTAAGGTACTGGAGCTAATTGGTTTCACTATATGTTGCTTCTGAGTTGCAAAATGGTCATGTATATTCATGCTTTCCAATTCTTGTTAATTCTCTGTGTACAATTTTTACAATTCTGTGGACTGTGTGGACATGGGCTACTGTTTGTTTATGTTCACTTTCACCTTTGTGTTTTTGGAGGTCATTTCATGTGGTGAAACAATATTACAAGAAACGGTTTGTCACTGGCAGGTGGTATTGTTGCTCATTTTTCATGGCTGATCCAGTGTCAGACATGGCTCCAGTGCCTCCACTGGCTCCAGCACCAGTTAGAGATCTCATTCATCATACGGTCTCCACCCTCCTTCGGCTCTGCTTTATGCTCCCACTAGCATGACTTATTCTCCTGTCAGGGGTGGCTCTGCCTTGTTCCAAACTGGCTAATAGGCTACTTTCTATCCTCAATGCAACTCATCTCATCCACTCCCCACCTCCAGCAACATCCAATGCTGCTCCACACACTGTAGTCATGGTCAGGCCTTCTCCTGAGGTTGGTGTCAACTGGACATCAGTTCGTGACGAGGTGTACATCCAGGTGCCACTGCTCTGGGGATAATCTGCCATTATTGTCCTGCCCAATTTTCATGCCTCCTCCTTTCATCCATGTCCTACACTGCCCTGCCAATTTGCACCCTTGTCAAAAAGATGCAGCCATGGCCAACCTTCCATGCTAGGGGGCACAGTCCAGGACACATCATCTGTCCCCATGCACACCACTTTGTTCTTGCTGCACCTGACCTCACTCGCTCCCCACTCTGGCTGTAAGCCTGACACACCTCCTGTCTTCCTGCGCCTTCATCAGGTTGATGCAGCCACAGCCAGACAACTTCACGTGGGTGGTGCACCATGTCACTGACATCCCTGCTTACATTCCTTCTCACCATGTCCAATGCTGCACCAATGCATGGCTTTGCCATGATGTTGCAGTCATGGTTAGCCCTCTTCGCACAGCACTGCAAGTTGGCTGCTGCTTAGCTGCTGCCCTTTCCTGGACACACTCGAAGCTGTTTGCCTTCTGCTCCTCTGCCATCCCCCTTCTTAAGTGAGGAGGGGTTTGGCGTATCAGCCATGCATCAACTACATTATGCTTTCAACAAAACATCTTCACCCTGCAGGGTTGCCTACCCTTGGCCTACAGGTATTTCTCCCCCTTGACCATTTACAAATATCATAAGGGCATTGCATATTGAGTACACAATATTGCTTATGAACAGTCTGTTGACACACTGACCACCACAACACCAGCCATGCTCATGAGCAGTATGCTCATCAGCAGGATGGCAGTGGACAAATTTCTGTCCATAGGTCAAGTGGTCTTCAAACTCCCATGGATATCCTCCTGCCTGCTGGACATATAAGACAGAGTACAACCTCAAACAGGCAGCATTCCGTTGCTTGCTCATTCCCTAGCCAGGAGCCAGCTGTATCTTGTAACCCATCAGTTGGAACTTCACAGAGACCAGCCCAGATGCTAGCATCTACATTGCCACACTGCATCATACTGCATTCACTTCTGCACCATCTACATGCCATGCCGTTTATGTGCCATGACACTGAACCACACCACACTACTGGCCCAACAAGAATCACTGCACTGCAGTACAGACATCACTCCAACAATCGCTCTGGATAGGACTCCACAACAGGATTGTTATTAAAGTAGTGGACTTTGTTTGTGTTAATTTTATGTGATTAAGGACAATTTTTCAGTCAGCTAGAACCAAACTTTGCTGTGAACCTGTGCAGTAAATAAAAGGGTTCTTAACTGCAACCTGGGAAACATCACTCACTGTAGCATACGTCTCTCACAACATGTTTGAACAGCGCACATGAAGGAAGTCACTCTAATTGAGATACATCACTGTGTCTGACCTCAGTATATACTGAGGTGACAAAAGTCATGGGATACCTCCTAATACTGTGTCAGACATCCTTTAACATAGTGTAGTGCAACAACTCAATATGGCATGGACTCAACAAGTCATTGGAAGGCCCCTGCAGAAATATTGAGCCATGCTGCCTCTATAGCCATCCATAATTGTGAAAGTGTTCCTAATGCAGGATTTTGGACGGGAACTGACCTCTTGGTTATGTCCCATAAATGTTTGATGGGATTCATGTTGGATGATTTGGGTAACAAAATTATTCACTCAAACTGTCCAGAATGTTCTTCAAACCAATCATGAACAACTGTGGCCTGGTGACATGGTGCATTGTCATCCATAAAAATTCCATTGTTGCTTGACTACAAATGGTCTCCCAGTAGCTGAACATAATCATTTCCAGTGAATGACTGGATCTGTTGAACCACAGGACCCAGTCCATTCTGTATAAACACAGCCCACACCATTATAGAGGCACCATCAGCTTGCACAGTGCCTTGTCAACAACCTCAGTCCATGACTTTGTGTGGTCTGCATCACACTCGAACCCTACCATCAGCTCTTACAAACTGAAATCATGAACTCATCTGACCAGGCCATGGCTTTCCTGTTGTCTAGGGCCCAACTGATATGGTCATGAGTCCAGAAGAGGCAATGCAGGCAATGTCGTGCTGTTACCAAAGGCACTTGTGTCAGTCATCTGCTGCCATAGCCCATTAAGGCCAAATTTTGCCACACCTCTTAATGGATGTGTTTGTCATACAGCCCACATTGACTTCTGTGATTATTTCACACAGTTTTGTTTGTCTGTTAGCACTGACAACTGTGCAAAAATGCTGCTGCTCTTGGTTGTTAAGTGAAAGTCTTTGGCTATTATGTTGTGTGTGGTGAGAGGTAAAGCCTGATATTTGGTATTCTCAGCACGTTGAATTCCCTAATGATTTTCAAAATTGGAATGTCCCATGCATCTTGCTCCAACTACCATTCCATGTTCAAAGTCTGTTAATACACATCACACAGCCATAATCATATCAGAAACTTTTCCAAATGAATCACCTGAGTACAAATAACAGCTCTGCCAATGCGCTGCTGTTTTATACAGTATGTACATGATACTACAACCACATGTATGTGTACATATCGCTATCTCATGACTTTTTTGTCGCCTCTGTGTATGTTCTATATTTCTACAACAGACTGTTGTTTCAAAGACTGTACAGTAGTTTTGTGAATGACTATTGTTGCCCTTCTGGTAGACATATGTCATGTGTGCTTTCTGCCAACCTCTGGGCACTGTTTTTTGTTTGAGGGATCTGATATACATTATGGTAGAAAGAAAAGCTGATTTAGCTGCAAATTTCTCACAGAACCTGCAGGGATTCAGTTAGGTTGTGTAGCTACTGATTTAAGCTGCTTCACAATGCCACTTACATTAGTATCTATATCCCTCATCCCTGTAGTGGTGTGAGAATTAAACTGGAACAACAATCCAGTTTCAAATATTGCAATACAAAGGCGATACAGGACTTCAGGATTTTTTAAATTTTTATTTGCAAGCATCAGTTTCAGTTTTTATGTTGTCTAGTCATAGACAGTACAGTTTTCAGCTTGTGCAGCCTGCGTGTTGCTTGCTGGCCAGTACAGTCTATGGCCAGGCCAGCCAGGATGATGGGCTGAATGCAGCCTGCCATGCCACAAACAGTGAGGTAGGAAGCCAATCCATCAATCTGCCAGCTTGCTAATGCACTGTGTTGGTCTCTCTGCTTGTAGTAATCATCATACCCACTTGTTTACTATTCTGCAGTGCACTGTGTATCTGTCAGCAGTGTACTAAACCTTGTACAAAGGAAATCTGACTCTTTGGCATCATTTACTATGTGATTAATATTGAGAATCAATGGGCTCTTACATCGTGATTATCAGCAATTTCATCCTAAAAGTATGAAATGCTTTTAGTTACATCAATTTATGGTTGATCTGCTGCATTTGGAAATTAATAAGTTGATTAGAAGAACCTGTAACTAGTTGAGGTAAAACAATGGATGAACTGGCACTATAGTGAAGCATGCAATCTCTGAAATTCAATGAAACTACTGCCAATGTCTCCTGCATAGTTAATTGATATGGCAAGAAAGGAGTATAAATTCAGGGCTTTGCATATGAAGGCAGAATATAACACAACAAAGGCAAGAGGTTGGCCCAAAGCCAAAACCCAGCAGGCTAGAGAAGAGACAAGTCAGTGTGCTGCATCAATATGGCCAAGTTGGCCCAGTGTGTTACGCTCAGCTACAGGGTCTGGTGCACCACTTGTGCTGCCCCATATGGTATGCAGCACAGGTGAGATGGTGAGACAGGGGCTTGTCAGGCTGAAAATTGCAGGGTGCAAGACTCTAATGTCATACATGAATGTCTGGACATTAACTTTGGTACCACTGACAGCCTTTACATATAGTTGGGATTTGTTTGGATTTTATGAGATGTCTCTCCATAAGATTCTGTTGCAGTACTTGTTACAGGCTTTATGCATTGCTCTTTTGATAGTCAAAGATTTTTCATTTAGCATCTCTCTGTCTATTCTCCTATGATTCATTTCATACAGTAGACATTAATTCTTTTATAAGTTTCTTTATAGAGACTGTATACCATGGGGCATACATTTACATTGTGATTTTACACTTTCAAACAATTCCTTAGATCAAACTGTTCAATGAGTGGAAAAAAGATGGAAATATTGCACCAATTCCATAAATAGCTACATTACAAATAAGGAAAAATGATTATCCAAACCAGATGTTGATGCTTAAATTTGCACACTGTGCAAATGTAACTCACAACTATTTTACTGTGAAATACACTGACTCACAAAAAAAGTGAAGCATCCAGAAGAAATGGTTAGATGTCAATGTAACTTCATACACATACATACCATTGGCTAGCATATAAATGATTAGAGATGTAATTCTCAGTGACAGGTAGAACTGTCACCAGAGTGTGTTAGTACTGTTCCTATTTAGTGTTGCTACCATAGCTGGTATGGCATGGCATAAGGGGGTGGGAACAGTGCCAGATGTTGATCACTATGAAGGACTTGGAGATGCCACATACTTGTGTGAGACAGCATTATCAGCACCAGACAGAGTTTGAAATGGACCTCACTGTATACCCCCATTAGGCCAGCTGGTCAAATTGTGCAATATCCAGATTTTAGGGCATCCTGATGTGACACTGGTCTGATATTGGACTGCATGGGAACATAAGGACAGACATACTCACTGTCAAGGTACTGGTCAGCCACATCTGACCATTAAAAGGGAGGATTGCCTTTTTGTGCATCAATCATACCATAAACTCTTCAAATCTGCACCTGCCATCCACATCAATTAATGAACTCATTGCACCATTTTGTCTTATCACACACCATTGGTCAGAGATTGGTAGCTGGACTATGTAATTACCATCCCACACTTAGGCTGTCTTGAATACCACAAGACAAGCAACTGCATTTGGAGTAGTGTCATGACTAGCAGCTGATGAATGCAATCACACTGTGTCCGCCGCTTGTGGTCTCGCGGTAGCGTTCTCGCTTCCTGAGCACGGGGTCCCGGGTTCGATTCCCGGCGGGGTCAGGGATTTTCACCTGCCTCGAGATGACTGGGTGTTTGTGTTGTCCTCATCATTTCATCATCATCCAGGAAAGTGGCGAAATTGGACTGAGCAAAGATTGGATAATTGTACGGGCGCTGATAACCACGCAGTTGAGCGCCCCACAAACCAAACATCATCATCATCATCAATCACACTGTTCAACAATGAATCATGGTTGTGCACTACCCCATATGACCATATTCAGTGAGAATACCCGTGACTTGGGGAAGTCCCACATTTCCAATGTTTTGGAGAGGCACAGTGGTATAATTGCTGGAATCATGTTGTGGGGAGCCACTGAGTATAATGTCAGGTAATGGCTGGTACTGATTGAGTGAACTCTGAATGTGAACCAGTACATCACAGACATATTGAGATGTCTTGTGTTACTTCTCACGGGACAGTATCCCAATGCCATTTTTCGACAGGACAATGCTTGTCAACACGGGACATGTGTCTCTATGAACTGTCTGTGTGATGTTGACTTACCCCCATGACCAACAAGATTCCCAGATCCATCCCTGACAGGCCACATGTGTGACCATCTAGGACACCAACTCAATCTCAGTCCCTGTATCAAAGATATCAAGGACCAGTTATGACAGTTGTTGGCCAGCTTCCCCCTGCATAGGCTTCATGACACCCTTCAAAATTTAGTCAGCATATGCATCCAGGCCAGAGGGGATGCAACATCATACTGTTAAGTGAGCTCATAGTACCAAGTTATTTGTAAATTTCATCTGATATTGTAATCACAGAAGTAAAATCACATACCAGTACCCTCTCAACCCATAAAGTTTCATTTCATTTCCTCCTCTCCTTGTGGGTGCTTCATGTCTGTTGTCAGTCAGTGTATGCTATCCAATACATTGAAAAATCTCCAAAAATTCTAAAAATAAAACCTTTATTTATGTAGATATATATTTAAATTAGGTAGAGTGGTTGTCTGAACAACAATACTACTGTGGAAATTGTATAAAGTACAACTGAAGATTGCAACTGGTATTATGAGATTCATTTTTCATAGCACTCAACATTTGTTAATACACAACATATAACAACAAAATACACAAGTTTTAATACAATCAACATAAAAAGTGTGTTTAAATTTCTTCTTTATCACAGTAATCAATATATTTGTCATAATCGTAATCAATTCCAAATCCAAAAGCAGTGAAGTACGACACTTAGCACTGAAAGAATGTTATTACAGACAACAACATACAGACAGAACTGAACTCCTGGAGAGAGAGTGCTCTCTTTAGAACAAACAGAGAATATTCCACAATATGCAAGTTTCAAAAGCATGCAGAAACGATAAACACTAAGTAACAAAATATTTGCTGGTGGTTGAGTTGGAAATGGTAACCCACAGAATTCAAGCCAGTGATGCTAAGTACTACAACAGGTGGTATGCAGCATAGCTTGGGCTCTGCTCTCCCTCTCCTGGAGAAACAGATCTGCCATTTAAGAAGTTCTCATTCAAGCAGACTACAGCACCCTGGATATAGATCTTGTCAATGATCTTCTGTATGGCAGCACTGGTGGATCTTTCTGTTCTGGTCATGTAGTCACAACCTCCTCACAATGATGAGGACTGAAAGTAGTTTTGCTATGATTTTGCAAGGTTTTGTGGTTCCGCAGTCAGTCTCCTTGAATAAGAAGCCCTCATTATCAATCTGTGCTTCAGCACTGCAGTAGGGCTTCATATAGAGGACATGGACAATGTCTCTGCAAGTTTATTATTTTGATGTATGGTCATAATCCTTGACTTTGTATGTGACATCTGACTAGCAACAAAGTAAATGACACAGACAAAAGTAGCACTTTAGTAACTTTTCTGATAATCTCACTTTGTGCATAAGTGTAAAAATCCATGCATGACTCCCTGGCTGTATCAAACTGACTGGTGTTTGGCATCATAGAGCTTTTGGTCTTTCTACTAAGTGTCCAGGGTCTGTATGCTGACCACTCGGGTTGGTTCTCCAGGCCTGGGTGATGAGGTGTTTCACGTAGCTATCCTGAGTATCATCCAGTTGGTAACAAACTGTATTTCATTACAACTGCAGAGTAGATAGAATGGTGTGAAACCTGTAGCATCTTACTTTGCAGTGTTGTATGTGAATGTCATGACAAGCAGTACTGTATCTCAATCTGTGTTCAACATCAATGCATGCTGAGAGTGTATCTGCCAATGTCTTATTGAAGCATTGACCATTTGTCTTTTAGTGGTAGGCTGTTGTCTTCCTGTGTATGAGGCCATAATGTGAAATTACTTCTGATACTAGTCTCAACTAGGAAACTTTTCCATGATCAGACATCATCATATGAGGCATTCAGTGCTTCAAAATGATGTCTTCTACAAGGAATCTTGCAATTTCTGGAGATTCAGCAATTGTCACAGCTTTGGTGACAGTGTAGTGAGTGAGGTAGTAAGTGCAGACTGTAATCCATCGATTTCTGTTCACTGAATCTGACTTCTTCCCACTGGCCGGGGTGGCTGAGTGGTTCTAGGCACTATGGTCACAGGTTAGAATCCTGCCTTGGGCAGGGTGTGAGGTCCTTAGGTTAGCTAGGTTTACGTAGTTCTAAGTTCTAGGGGACGGATGACCACAGCAGTTGAGTCCCATAGTGCTCAGAGCCATTTTTTGACTTCTTCCCCAAGAGGTCAATTGTAATTCGATGGAATGGCATTGTTGCAAGCAGAATGCCACAGAGGTAATTGTGGCACATGCTTCCATCCCTTAAATTTCTTACATTGACTCACATTGTGTCTAATGGATTAGTAGAGGCCTGGACAGTGACACCTGTTCTGATTCTATCCAGAGTCATCATTAATCCCAAGAGGCCACATGTTGGAGAAATGTGTAAATACTTTATAATAGCTGCTGTAGATGAGCTGGGACAATGAGCAACCATTTCCATCCCATTGGATCATAGCTCCTCTGTACAACATGCCATTTATTAATTGGAATGCTCCTTTGATCAGGTCCTCATTCTTCAATTCTTCTATGTTTTTCAACAATTCTGGATCTTCCTTCTGTTCAGCAGCAACATCATTTAATGCAGTGATGACTGAGATTTTGTCCACACTGCTGTGTTCCAACAAAGGATTACTTGAAAGGCAGTTGTCATCCTTGTGTTCACATCTGTTTTTCTATGCCTCCCAACATCATACTCCTGAAGCCTCAGTGTCTATATCATCAGTCAACATGAAGCATCCTTCAGGCTAGTCAGCCAAAATTGACAATGGCAGCCCACCACAGTGGTGAATGGTTTGCCAAATAAATACAACTGGAACTTCATGATGGCCCAAGCAACTACAATCCATTCTTTCTGGGATGTAGGATAGTTCCTCCTGGACCTGGAGAATACACTGAAAGAATAAGCTATCTCCTATTCAGCACCATCCTGAATTTGCACTAGAGCTCCACATATCCTATAACCACTAAGATTGGTGCAAACTTATGTCTCAGCATTCCCCTCATACAATACAAGCACCAGAGAAAACATTAGCACCTCCTTAACAACAAAGAAATTTTTTATTGCCCCTCAGTCCAGGAAAAACTGGCATCTCCCTGCATTAGTTTTTGCAGTGGATGTATTTAATAAAGACGTCCTTTATGAATTGCCAGTAGTACCAGCACATTCTGAGGAAACTACTCACATCACATAGTGTGCTGAGGAGTCAGAAAATCTCTGACTGCTCTTATTTTCTGTGGACTGGGATTGACTCCACTGACATTCACTAAGTACCCAAAGATTTTTATTTTTTGGGGGGCAGACAGCAACTTTTTCAAATTCAGGTGGAGGGCTGCAGCATGTTCAGACTTCAAGTTGGTTATCAGGCATCTCAGATCTTCTCTAAATATCTTACAATGAACAACAACGTTATTCATATTACAAAGACACATTGGCCTTTTAAGGTGTCAAAGCATGTTAACCATCATATGCTCAAAGGTGTAGGGAGCTAACACAGTCCAAATGGCATCACTTTTAATTCCTAGAGGTCATCTGGTGTTATGAAATCAGTCTTTTTCTGGTCAGCTTTGTCAACCTCACTTTTCCAGTAACCTGTCTACTTATCTATAGTTGAGAAATACTTTGCTCCTTTTGAGCAGTCTAGGTTGTCATCAATGTGTCACAATATATAGACATATTTCTATATGAGTTTCTTCAGCTGTCAGTAGTCAACACAGAAACACCACATACTTGCCTTCTTCTTCACAAGGATCACAGGAGATGACCAAGGGCTCTCTAAAGGTCCAATGCCATTATTTTGCAGCATATTTTCCACTTCCTCCTGGGCTGACTTTCATTCAGCCAATAACACCATATAAGAGCATTGGCTAATTGGTGGATCATCCCCAGTGTTGATATAGCATTTTACAATTGTCTGCTTGGTGTGTCTATTCTCAACTCTGGATTTGAAAGCACCCGAGAACTGGTGCAGACATTTGTCGACACCATTCTTCAGTCAGGACAGATCATACTGGCAGTTGGATAGTAGCTTCCTCCCTTGCAATGTCTGTAGTGGCAGTGGACCACAATTCTTCATTGATGGCATTACGCTGCCCTTCTTAGACTGGTTCAGCTACTGCTATGCGCAAAGGGATGAGTGAGTCATGGTTGCTCATGGCAGTTAGTCATCCAAAGTTCTCCTTGACCATCTACAATAAATATGATCATCACCAGCATGTAGATCTCTTTTGTGAGCATGAGTAGCTTTTTAAAATCAATAAATGCTTCATAGCTTAACTAGGCATCTAGACTGATTGTTGGAACTCATCTCATAGACGATGGTGTTATAACAACATTTTCATAGACAAAAAACTGCCCAGAGTAATTTTTGTTGTGTTCACTTACTGGAAGAGCTTCATCAGTGTGGAGCTGTGCTCTTACACAGTCTATGATTGCTATCATTGGGGCCAGAAGTTCTACCTGAGAATAAAATTATGAGCACAATCTATTAAAACAAAAAATTCAAAAGGCTGTGTCCTGTCATTGATAGCTATTCTTGCAGCACATGTTCTGGTTGATTGAATGTATTTTTCATTTGCAAACATCAGTACAATCACTTCCATATCACAGAACATAGTCTTCTTTAGGTGACATTGTTAAGCATTCAACATTACAGAAAATGAAGCCCAAGTCGACTAGTGCCCAGAGAATTGGCCTTCAGTCATGATGTCAATGAGATATCCTGACATATTGGTGAAAGTTCTCCAAGGAGGATTTTCATCTGTAGTGGCCTCACCTTTTTCGATAGTTGCCTCACTTAGCTTTCCTGTACTAGGAGGCTATACAATTGGCTGGTGCTTCTGTATGATGACTGGGAATGGCTATGTTGTGTTGGGGACTGACTCGTCCATGGTACGGCAGTGAAACGTGTCCTATTGGTTGACTGCAATCATTTGCAGCTGACTGGCATGAGTAGGACTGTTGTGATGGTTGGTGTCCTGTGGTGAAATAGTTGTCGAATGCTCATCTTCTGCAATGTGTCCAGGGTGTCCACAGTGAAGACATACTGGCATGTTGTCATCCATTCTCCAAATATCTGTTTTTCTGTGGGGCATTATACCTGATGGAGGAGTTGGTTGTACCTTTGTCGGTCTGATGCTGGGTTGTTGTTTGATTGCTGCAGCACAAGTCAAAGTTGGCTGAGTTCATTAGTAATGACACAGTTATTTAAAGACATTAACATAATTTAAGACACACACTTTCAAAATGTAAAGGCACAGCATATGTTCCATTTGTTGACTTCTTAAATTTCATTTAGTAATTAAGTGTGAGGTATTTTAATGTGGTCACAGAAGTTACATAATTGTAGTAAGTAAAGCCATATGTTAGGAAAAGAATGCATCATCACAATATGAAATACTTTCCTAAATAAAATGTTTGAAATGACCTCCTTTAGCAAGAATACATGCATCAAGCCATTATTGCATTGAAACCCTAATGTACTGATGCATGTTTAGAGAAACACATATTGTTACATTGCCTTCCACAGTATGGGCACAAAGACTCTGTACATCTTGTTCAGGAGTTCTGTACACAAGAGCTTTCAAATGCTCCCCACGAACATAGGTCAAGTGAGTTTAAGTCTGGAGAGTATGAAGGCCAAGGAATTGGTCCACCTCCACATACTCATCTGTCACAGAATCTATTATTTAGAAGTCTATGAACTTTAATACTGAAGTAAGAAGAAGTCCATCATGCATGTAGTATGTGTTTTGTCACATTCATAAAGGCACATGTTCTAACAGAACAGATAGAGTATTGTGTAAGAAAGTGTGGTAGGTTTCTCTGTTACCTACACTCCTGGAAATGGAAAAAAGAACACATTGACACCAGTGTGTCAGACCCACCATACTTGCTCCGGACACTGCGAGAGGGCTGTACAAGCAATGATCACACGCGCGGCACAGCGGACACACCAGGAACCGCGGTGTTGGCCGTCGAATGGCGCTAGCTGCGCAGCATTTGTGCACCGCCGCCGTCAGTGTCAGCCAGTTTGCCGTGGCATACGGAGCTCCATCGCAGTCTTTAACACTGGTAGCATGCCGCGACAGCGTGGACGTGAACCGTATGTGCAGTTGACGGACTTTGAGCGAGGGCGTATAGTGGGCATGCGGGAGGCCGGGTGGACGTACCGCCGAATTGCTCAACACGTGGGGCGTGAGGTCTCCACAGTACATCGATGTTGTCGCCAGTGGTCGGCGGAAGGTGCACGTGCCCGTCGAACTGGGGCCGGACCGCAGCGACGCACGGATGCACGCCAAGACCGTAGGATCCTACGCAGTGCCGTAGGGGACCGCACCGCCACTTCCCAGCAAATTAGGGACACTGTTGCTCCTGGGGTATCGGCGAGGACCATTCGCAACCGTCTCCATGAAGCTGGGCTACGGTCCTGCACACCGTTAGGCCGTCTTCCACTCACGCCCCAACATCGTGCAGCCCGCCTCCAGTAGTGTCGCGACAGGCGTGAATGGAGGGACGAATGGAGACGTGTCGTCTTCAGCGATGAGAGTCGCTTCTGCCTTGGTGCCAATGATGGTCGTATGCGTGTTTGGCGCTGTGCAGGTGAGCGCCACAATCAGGACTGCATACGACCGAGGCACACAGGGCCAACACCCGGCATCATGGTGTGGGGAGCGATCTCCTACACTGGCCGTACACCACTGCTGATCGTCGAGGGGACACTGAATAGTGCACGGTACATCCAAACCGTCATCGAACCCATCGTTCTACCATTCCTAGACCGGCAAGGGAACTTGCTGTTCCAACAGGACAATGCACGTCTGCATGTATCCCGTGCCACCCAACGTGCTCTAGAAGGTGTAAGTCAACTACCCTGGCCAGCAAGATCTCCAGATCTGTCCCCCATTGAGCATGTTTGGGACTGGATGAAGCGTCGTCTCACGCGGTCTGCACGTCCAGCACGAACGCTGGTCCAACTGAGGCGCCAGATGGAAATGGCATGGCAAGCCGTTCCACAGGACTACATCCAGCATCTCTACGATCGTCTCCATGGGAGAATAGCAGCCTGCATTGCTGCGAAAGGTGGATATACACTGTACTAGTGCCGACATTGTGCATGCTCTGTTGCCTGTGTCTATGTGCCTGTGGTTCTGTCAGTGTGATCATGTGATGTATCTGACCCCAGGAATGTGTCAATAAAGTTTCCCCTTCCTGGGACAATGAATTCACGGTGTTCTTATTTCAATTTCCAGGAGTGTATTTTATGTAAACCAATTTACTTCGATATAGTAGTTTATGTAGAAATATATGCTCTTGACTTTGTCTATTGCTGTAATCAGCTGAACGACAATAAAATTATTATTATTATTATTACTATCTGTTAAGCCTAGGTGGAAGAACATGAGGCCCTAACAAACAGTGACCAACAACAATGGCTCAAATATTCACAGAAAATCTTTGTTGATGATGTTATTGCATTGTTTCATGAGGATTTGCAACAGCCCATACGTGCTACATGTGAAAATTTAGAATCTGATCATGTTGAAATGAGGCCTCATCTGTGAAGAGCACATTTGTACTAATGTGAGGGTTGACATGTTGTTGAATGAACCAATTGTAGAAGTGTGCCCATGCAAGAAAATCAGCTGATGATAGTGCCTGCACACACTGTACATCATATAGATACAGCATGTTCTTATGTGGCACTCTTCAGTCATGTGGTCAACCTAAGAATTAATACTTACCATGCATTCTAACCAAGTGTAAGTAAGAGTGTAGTTTCAGCATTTCATGTAAGAAAATGTTCCATATAATGCTGTTATGTTCGGTTTCTGCATGCTTTCCATGATAAATGTGATCACGAAGAGAAGTAGAAAATTAGCTCTAACATTGAAATAAAGTGTTTCTAGACCAATGTCCATCTAATACATTTTCTTCCTTATGTGTGAGGAATGTTTTCTGAAATTATGATCATACCTTTTAGTTACATCCTATACATTGTTTGAAGTGCAGTGTCATGAAAACCTGTTATCCAGAAGAAAAATGTGGCTTGTTATATTTGCAGAGGTGTTATACTAATGAGAAAAGAAGTAATTTATTGCCCTGGATGCAAAAACACACCACAGAAATGCCACAAAATAAGAAATGTCTACCTCAACAAAGCAACAATCCATCCAAGTTTGAAAAGCTGTAGAGTGCAGTTTCTCAATGAATATGTCCATGTTTCTTTCAATATACACTCCTGGAAATGGAAAAAAGAACACATTGACACCAGTGTGTCAGACCCACCATACTTGCTCCGGACACTGCGAGAGGGCTGTACAAGCAATGATCACACGCACGGCACAGCGGACACACCAGGAACCGCGGTGTTGGCCGTCGAATGGCGCTAGCTGCGCAGCATTTGTGCACCGCCGCCGTCAGTGTCAGCCAGTTTGCCGTGGCATACGGAGCTCCATCGCAGTCTTTAACACTGGTAACATGCCGCGACAGCGTGGACGTGAACCGTATGTGCAGTTGACGGACTTTGAGCGAGGGCGTGTAGTGGGCATGCGGGAGGCCGGGTGGACGTACCGCCGAATTGCTCAACACGTGGGGCGTGAGGTCTCCACAGTACATCGATGTTGTCGCCAGTGGTCGGCGGAAGGTGCACATGCCCGTCGACCTGGGACCGGACCGCAGCGACGCACGGATGCACGCCAAGACCGTAGGATCCTACGCAGTGCCGTAGGGGACCGCACCGCTACTTCCCAGCAAATTAGGGACACTGTAGCTCCTGGGGTATCGGCGAGGACCATTCGCAACCGTCTCCATGAAGCTGGGCTACGGTCCCGCACACCATTAGGCCATCTTCCGCTCACGCCCCAACATCGTGCAGCCCGCCTCCAGTGGTGTCGCGACAGGCGTGAATGGAGGGACGAATGGAGACGTGTCGTCTTCAGCGATGAGAGTCGCTTCTGCCTTGGTGCCAATGATGGTCGTATGCGTGTTTGGCGCTGTGCAGGTGAGCGCCACAATCAGGACTGCATACGACCGAGGCACACAGGGCCAACACCCGGCATCATGGTGTGGGGAGCGATCTCCTACACTGGCCGTACACCACTGCTGATCGTCGAGGGGACACTGAATAGTGCACGGTACATCCAAACCGTCATCGAACCCATCGTTCTACCATTCCTAGACCGGCAAGGGAACTTGCTGTTCCAACAGGACAATGCGCGTCCGCATGTATCCCGTGCCACCCAACGTGCTCTAGAAGGTGTAAGTCAACTACCCTGGCCAGCAAGATCTCCGGATCTGTCCCCCATTGAGCATGTTTGGGACTGGATGAAGCGTTGTCTCACGCGGTCTGCACGTCCAGCACGAACGCTGGTCCAACTGAGGCGCCAGGTGGAAATGGCATGGCAAGCCGTTCCACAGGACTACATCCAGCATCTCTACGATCGTCTCCATGGGAGAATAGCAGCCTGCATTGCTGCGAAAGGTGGATATACACTGTACTAGTGCCGACATTGTGCATGCTCTGTTGCCTGTGTCTATGTGCCTGTGGTTCTGTCAGTGTGATCATGTGATGTATCTGACCCCAGGAATGTGTCAATAAAGTTTCCCCTTCCTGGGACAATGAATTCACGGTGTTCTTATTTCAATTTCCAGGAGTGTATAATTCCTTAAACTCAGAGTGATGAAGTGGCTTCCTTTTATTCTGCAACCTATCACCATAAAGTAGTAGTAAAATTGGCACTTAAAAGGCTTGTAAAGTCACTTCATGAAAATATCACCAACACTGCAGTTCAATATAGTATGTTTCATTAGCTGCAAAGGTATCTATTTTATTAATATCAATGTTGCTTAGTGGATGAGTAATTGAGTAGTTTTTACAAACAAGTGTGCGAATGATTACTTTTGATATTGCAGTGTCATATTACTATGTTATTCAGTGCTACAGTAAATTACATCATTAGCAGTGCCTCTGTCAACCATCCAATTCTCAGCAATGTTTATTTTCTCTTTAAAAATTCAAATTTCAAAATTCTGCAAACACACACAAAAGCAAGATTCTACAACTGTATGTGACTGCAACTATTTTACAGTAACACAGCACTGGGTACTTGGCTGCATTCACAGTCACATATTTTAATTACTCATGATAATTAAATAGTAAATTCTGCCAACAAAGTTATACATTCCTCATGGTAGGTATAGCTGGTGGTGGAGGCTGGTGTTTAAGGTTGATACAACTCTTCTTCCACATTCTCTATTACCTCCTGACATATATTGGCCTGAAAATCATGACTGCTATCTCTTGTGTACTTGGTCCAACTTTTCTGGGTGTATCTCTTCTCTTACTATCTGGGAAATGAGAGAGGTGGGGTAATGGTGGTCTTCAACAATTGCTGTAAGGACCACATATGACAGTTGGTAATACTTCCTTTGTCTGATTCTTTTCTGTTACATTACATTGATGTGCTTGCAGCACATGAAGAATTCCAGTTATGTTGTAACATACTTCACCAGAAGAGCTTGGTACATGTCTTCTGCAGCTCCTTTCATCAAGTGTGAGATTTTGTTAGCTTTTTTCATATTTGGATTCACAATGTGGCACAGGGACAAAACATTCTGTATGTAAGACTGTGTCATTTCCTCATGATGTCATGATGTTGGGCCCTGTCCTACAATTGTGCTTCTGCTAAGCAGACATGCTGCTGATCATCACCAAATGTTTTTGCAGCTCATCCTGGAATTTGTTCTGCTATCGATTTTCTCTTTATTATTCTTGAACCACTGTTGAACTATGCCATCCAAGTAAAGTTACATATCTTCCAAACGCATCATGTAATGATTTATTTGTTGGTCAGTCAAATCCTTTCACCCATTTTGATGGGTCCTGACCAGCATCTCTGGAAAACACCGATGGATGCTTGATGTACAGCTGACTTGCTCCAGTTCTGGAATACATTTGTCTCCCAAATATATGGGCAGCAGGAACAATGTGCTGCTTGTATTCTGGTTCCTGTCCATGTAGGCAACAGATTTTATGTTGTGTAACTGGAGCCATAGTGATGTAGAAGTTTTGAAGTATCTGATGTCTCCACCAAGCAATGCCATTTTACAGCCACAATCAAGTGAAAATCTGAAAGCTGAATCATCAGTAAAGTATAGCACTTAGCACTAAATGCTTGTTTATTATGGACACCAATTGACAGACAGAACTGCACTTGTCTGTGAACAGTGCCATCATTTATACAAACAAAAGAAATTTTGAGAGCCTTCCAGAAATGACAAACACTACATAACAAATAACTGCTGCTTGTCAGGTTTGAACTGGCAACCCACCACATATCAGTAATTAGTGCTTACTGCTGCATCACAGTGCATACACCACACCTCAGACATACACATACCATAAGCACCCCAAAGAGGTTGGTAGCTAGAATAAAAAGCCACTGGTTAGCAGGTAAAGGCCTACAAAGAAATAAAAGGTTGTGCCATGTATCGTCTCTAGTAGGCCCCCTTGGCTACTATTCCAGTTTGTTCATCTTACATTATTTCTGTGTCATGATACCACCCTCTGCTTTTGATGTGAGAAAAGAGAGTGTTTTTTTTTCTTTTTTTTTTTTTTTGGGGGGGGGGGGGTGCCAAAGGTATCAGAGTATATGAGAAAATTGTTCCCGCAATCACAATTCATCAATTCATCTGTTCCAGTGCCTTCAGAAAGGTAGAGAACTTAGCAACAAAAACTATAAGTTCACTGAAGGTTGGAAATCGTGGACACAAAACAAAGAACTAGATTGGACAATAAAGGTACACACCTCCACACTCAGAGGGGATTATACAGGGTGGTCCATTGATAGTGATCAGGCCAAATATCTCACGAAATAAGCATCAAACAAAAAAACTACAAAGAATGAAACTCATCTAGCTTGAAGGGGAAACCAGATAGCGCTATGGTTGGCAAGCTAGATGGCCCTGCCATAGGTCAAATGGATATCAACTGCATTTTTTAAAATAGGAACCCCCATTTTTTGTTAAATATTCATGTTGTACTTAAAGAAATAGGAATGTTTTGGTTGGACCACGTTTTTTGGTTTGTGATGGATGGCGCTGTAATAGTCACATATGTGTAAGTATGTGGTATCACATAACATTCCACCAGTGCGGACGGTATTTGCTTCGTGATACATTACCCATGTTAAAATGGACCATTTATCAATTGTGGAAAAGGTAGATATTGTGTTTATGTATGGCTATTGTGATCAAAATGCCCAATGGGCATGTGCTATGTGTTGTGGCGTAGCAAGACAGCCACACCACTCGGAGGTAGCCGAAAGGCACGCTAACTAATGCAGACGGGCGTGAAGTCTGAAACAGGATAACTATTGAATGGTAGCAAGAAAAGTACGTAGTTGCTTTATACTTAACTTTTATTCTCTGATGAATACAGCGTTCTTCTTGAGACATTTATACTATAACTTTCAAAGTAGGTAAGGCTAATGGCGCCTTGCTAGGTCGTAGTCATGTGCTTAGCTGAAGGCTATTCTAACTGTCTCACGGCAAATGAGAGGAAGGCCTCGTACGTCTAGTCGCTAGCAATGCCGTCCGTACAACTGGGGCGAGTGCTAGTCCGTCTTTCTAGACCTGCCATGTGGTGGCGCTAGGTCTGCAAGTACTGATGGCGGCGACACGCGGGTCCGTCATGTACTAATGGACCGCGGCCGATTTAAGCTACCACCTAGCAAGTGTGGTGTCTGGCGGTGACACCACACTATGTATGCTGCTCGGTATCCTGGACGACATCATCCAAGTGTCTGGACCATTCACCGGATAGTTACGTTATTTAAGGAAACAGGAAGTGTTCAGCCATATGAGAAACATCAACCACAACCTGCAACAAATGATGACGCCCAAGTAGGTGTTCTAGCTGCTGTCATGGCTAATCCACACATCAGTAGCAAACAAATTGCGGGAGAATCATGAATCTCAAAAACGTCGGTGTTGAGAATGCTACATCAACATCGATTGCACCCATACCATATTTCTATGCTCCAGGAATTGCATAGTGACGACTTTGAATGTTGTGTACAGTTCTGCCACTGGGCACAAAAAAAAATTAAGGGATGATGAGAGATATTTTGCATGCATTCTATTTAGCGATGAAGCGTCATTCACCAACAGCCGTAATGTAAACTGGCATAATATGCACTACTGGGCAATGGAAAATCCATGATGGCTGTAAAAAGGGGAACATCAGCGACCTTGGTGGGTTAATGTATGGTGCAGCATTATGGGAGGAAGGATAATTGGCCCCCATTTTATTGATGGCAATCTAAATGGTGCAAGGTATGCTGATTTCCTACGTGATGTTCTACCGATGTTACTACAAGATGTTTCACTGCATGACAGAATGGCGATGTACTTCCAACATGTTGGATGTCTAGCACATAGCTCGCGTGTGGTTGATGTGGTATTGAATAGCATATTTCATGACTGGTGGCTTAATCGTTGAAGCACCATACCATGGCCCACACTTTCACCAGATCTGACATCCCCAGATTTCTTTCTGTGGGGAAAGTTGGATATTTGCTATCTTGATCCACTGAAAATACCTGACAACATGCGTCAGCACATTGTCAGTGCATGTGCAAACATTACGGAAGGCGAACTACTCGCTGTTGAGAGGAATGTCGTTACACATATTGCCAAATGCATTGAGGTTGATGGACATGATTTTGAGCATTTATTGCATTAATGTGGTACTTACAGGTAATCATGCTGTAACAGCACGCATTCTCAGAAATGATAAGTTCACAAAGGTACATGTATCACATTGGAACAACTGAAATAAAATGTTAAAACCTACCTACATTCTGTATTTTAATTTAAAAAACCTACTTGTTACCAACTGTTTGTCTAAAATTGTGAGCCATATGTTTGTGACTATTACAGTGCCATCTATCACAAAGCAAAAAAAGTGGTCCAAATAAAACATTCATATACCTTTACGTACTACACGAATATGTAATAAAAAATGGGGGTTCCTATTTGTCTAAAATTGTGAGCCATATGTTTGTGACTATTACAGTGCCATCTATCACAAAGCAAAAAAAGTGGTCCAAATAAAACATTCATATACCTTTACGTACTACACGAATATGTAATAAAAAATGGGGGTTCCTATTTTTAAAAAAAAAAAAAAAAAAAAAAAAAAAAAAAAACCAGTTGATATCCGATTGACCTATGGCAGTGCCATCTAGCGGGCCAACCATAGCGCCATCTGGTTTTCCCCTTCAAGCCAGACAAGTTTTGTTGTTTGTAGCTTATTTGTTTGATGCTCATTTCATGAGATATTTGGCCTGGGTATGATCAATTGGCCACCCAGTATATACAACGCTAAAATCATTGTTCATGTATCAGAAGCATTATAAAACAAAGAACTAAATCCTAAGAGGGAGAATTTTTATGTAGTGAAACCTACAATAATTCTGAGACTCTTTAAAAGCTAAGAATGTAATTAACTCAATCATTGTTATAAAATGTTACTAGTAGCCAGACCTATTCAAAACATGCAAATGATTGCACATATCCTGAATGGCTTCACTGCTGACAGGCAATTACTAAAAAATCATTCAATGTGTGAACAACAATATAGCATAACACTGCCTGTGGAAGGGTATATGCTAAACATAGCAAATATTCTGGAAATAGGAACTGATCTAGTCCTTATATCCAGCCCAACTCCCTCTAGAAGGAATGCACCAAATAGTTTTATGTATGATGCCAAGAAGATCCATGAACTTTATCCCCTTAATTAAGCTGGGTTAAAAAAAGACTTTGTATGTTGGCCATCATTAAATAAGCAACAAACAAAAATCAAATTGTGTGAAAAGAAGAAAATCTGATGTAGATGTTCTATTTAATAGTGAAAAAACATTAAAACAGCACAATATATTGGCATAAACAATGAAATATAAGAAGAGATTTCTTTCAGAGAATTGTTTCTTATTACAAACTTGATTAGTACAAAAATCTTGAAGTTAAGCTCTAATACAGAATATGATCTGTCTTCAAACTGAATTAATACACAGTTCACAAGGGTGCAAAACATCTATAGCTGTGTATATGTATCTAGTGCCATTGCAGAATGCTTTGTAGCTTTTATGGTATCTATAGAAGGATGATACCTGCCTGATATCAAATGAAATCATCTTATAAGTGATTTATGTGACTGAGATCCTGGGTACCTAATTAGCTACTCATTTCTTTAGGCATTCTCCTCTTCAGTTTATTGGTATACAATATACTCTGTGCGGACAGCAATCATGATGTTGAAAAACAAATCCTCTTGATTCATGCATTAACAGCTTAACACGACATTCCAAAATGTTACTCTAATGCACCTTGAGAAACATTTCTCCCATGCTGGAGCAAACACTGATCTGTGCATTTTTAATGTAGATATCTACAACTATGCATACCTAGAACTCTGTGCTGATCTATTTCAGTGATCATGTACCAACAAGGATGCAAAATATCTGAATACAGTTGTTTTGGTATGATGTATTTCTTCAAATGGCTCTGGGCACTATGGGACTTAAATGCTGTGGTCATCAGTCCCCTAGAACTTAGAACTACTTAAACCTAACTAACCTAAGGACATCACACACATCCATGCCCGAAGCAGGATTCGAACCTGCGAGCATAGCGGTCGTGCGGTTCCAAACTGTAGCGCCTAGAACTGCTCGGCCACTCTGGCCAGCTGTATTTCTTCAAGAACTAGCATGAATGTATTAAAAAGAAGTGACCAGTTTACTCTATGAGCATTTTATGTGAACCAGAAAATGTTTCATAATACACAGACAACCAATTATAAACAATGATCTTACAATACTGGTTTTCTTTCTACAGGTTCCTGTCTTGTAACTCATACATTTTATCAAAGAAATACTGGTCAGCTAGAAACTCTAATGTGATTACTCAGTAGTTCTGTGTGGAACATGGTGGAAACAGTGTCAGAACTGCTGTGATTGATGCCACACAAGTCTTCCAAATGGTTATTTTAGGTTAGTGTCAATGTTTCCATTAACTCTCTTGTTTTTACAAATAGACACAGATTTGTTTGTATCTTAGTTAGAGCTGAATTTTGTAATTACATTATTTTATCAGTGACAATTTGAAAAATCCATAGATAAATAACAAAATTACAAAGAAAAATATTACAATCTGGCATGCATAAGTACATCAGTCATTATATGAAACTGTGGCTTTTGAAGTATTTTCCCATTGTTGTATTGTATTTACAGGTGCAAGAACAGGCGAGAGCAGCAAAAATATGAAGTTGTTACCATACTTTCCAAAAGTCAGTTATATCAAAAGTTGCGCACATTATGAACATTGAAGAATAGCGGTATTATTTCAGTCCCTCGATTCTACATCTGAAATGCAATGATATTGCAATGGCTATCCAAAGACTTAGTTACTCAGTAACTTAAGGAACTGCAGGGAGAGGGGGGGGGGGGGGGGGAGGAAGAGGGGGGAAGAGGGAGGGGGGAGTAGAACACATCTGGAAAGAAGGCTTCAATTTTGATCTGATGATGGAATATGCCACATGGGGGATATTAGATATACTGAAAATAGTTTCCAATGTTGTCTGCCAACAGATAGAGTAGTGGCATAGCTACCAGAGCACCATCTGTGTCTTCCGTTAATATGGAGTGATCAAAACCAGAAGGCTCAGTGTGGTGCAAGCGTGTGAAGCAGGCAGTCAACAATGCCACAGAGATGCACTCTTGCTTCCTACAGCCAACTGAGAAAGTTTGAAAGGGATGAAATTGTGGCCCTCTATGTGATGGGTTGGACCTCTTTGAGAATTTCCACACAAGTTAGAAGTGCTGTGTCAGTTGTGAAATGATGATGATATCAGTGATCACGTGAATGTTCTCACACACGTAGAAGAGCTTCTTGATGTCCACACAGCTGAGATGCCCGCAGGAGTGCTGTATTGTAATGGCAGCAATGCCAGATTGAACAGCTACCACAGTGCAGTTAAGAGGGCTTGTGAGCCCAGATGTGTCAACACAAACTGTTGTGAACCAGTTATTAGCAGTGGGACTATGGGCAAACACACATATAACCTGCCTTCCACTCACACCACAGCACTGACATGCAGAGCTCAACTGGTTTCATCAAAGGATCTCTTGTAGAATGGAATGGGATGCCATGGTCTTCAGCGATGGAAACAGATTCTGACTGCACACAAGTGATAGTTGTTTGTTCATACAGCATAGACCTGGTGAGTGCTGTCTTGTAGAGTGCATTCATCTAAGACATATTGGCCCCACCCCAAGCCTTATGGTCAGGAGTTCACTAAGCTACAATTCTTGTGCACCTTTGATGTTTCTGGAGGGGACTGTAACTAATGTTTGTTATGTGCAGAAAGTCGTTAGACCCATTTTGTTGCCATTCTTGCAACATGAAGGTGATGTGTTGTTACAACAGGATAATTCTCACCCACACACTACCTGTAAAACTCCCTGTGCTCTGCAAGACATGGAGCAATTTTCCTAGCCAGCACAATCTCTGGACTTGTCTCCATTGAGCACATGTGGGGCATGATGGGAGAAGAAGTGACCCGTGTGACCCGTCAGTTAACTCTTACAGAACTATGTGAACTGCTTGAGCAGGTGTGGCATAATGTATCTCAGGACAGTGTCTGTCATATGTATGATCGACTGGATGCCAGGGTCAGTGTCTGCATTGCTGCCTGTGGAGGCTACACCATGTACCAATATGGGTGTTTCAGCATGGCTTGATACCTAGTACCTCAGAACCAATTATGCTATTGATCTGTAAATGTAATCATTTCGTGACCTCCATGTGCACTGTTGCAACAATAAATTTTGAGTGAATTGGAAACCTCTGAAAGGTTATACAATTTTTTTTCTCTGGCAGTGCCATGTTGTCTAACTTGGCACATACTCATGATACATACACATGGACTATTCTACGTGGTGCTGCAAGAAACTATTTGTGTCTGTATCATACGGACCCTAATTTTGGATGCTCATCAGCATTAATGTGATTATGCTGTTAATTAAGTTAGTCTCTATCCCCCAGTATTGTCTTCAGTCTAAGATTGCTGAAGCATTGGTACATCATAAAACAATTCTCTGTGTAATGACTTTGATCCATTGAGTTCTTATTCTGCATTCTTTGTTGTGACATAATTCTAGTCAATTAATAACTACACCAGCAGACATAATACTTGATACCATTAAATCTGCTATCAAGTATTGCACCAGGAAAGCCATGCTGTGGCCTCACCTACAATATTGCCTAATTTATTTACTCCAAGAGACCAATGATGGTGGTGTATTATGCATGATCAGAGTCGTGCTCTAACAAGACTATGGTTCAGCAGTTTTGGTACACTACATAAATCATGCAGTAAATGGTAGGATTAACAGTAGTACTGGTAGCATTGATAGGAAAAGAAACATAAATGAACATGTAAGGGAGAAACTGGGCACCAATGACTTGTCTTTGTTTTTTGTTTGTATGGTTGTTTCTTTTGCACATAATTAGAGCTGCACATTATTCAGTGTAAATTCACTGTGTGTTTATTTCCTTAAAGACTACAAATTGCCTTTTATAAGCAATAAAAATTAGTTATATGCATAACTTCTGCACTTTTATTTAATTAAAGCAATTACTTTTGATGCAAGAACAGTTTACATGCACAAACATAAAAAACATAGTTTTTTGTTATTTTGTACTTAACAGAACATTCTTTATCATGATCGAAGATGCATTAGTAGTTTATGAATAACAGAAATATGTGTAACGTAAGTCCGATGCGGTACTGACACAATGTTTGATATATTTTTGTTTTGTGACTTTCTTTGTTTTACCTTTTTGTTGAGGAAATTGCATTTTCTAGTGACATATGTAATTTATTTATTTTCACTACAACATCCCTCTGTTTCACATTAAAAATCAACAATTTTCAAATTCTACACCCAGAATTCCAGTGTTTGTATAAAATCATTTTTAAACAACAGAAAGGAGGATAACTACACTGATGGAAAAAGTTGCAACACCAAGAAGGAGTTGTAAGATATAAATGAACATTAGTAGATATGCTTCTACATCTGAAAGATGATGTACATTCCAATTTCGTGCCAGTCACATATGAGTGGTGCTACTAGTGCCACTATGAGGATGCAAATCAGGTTTGTTTTAAATACACACTGTAATGTTTGTCAGCATTAGCTAACTTTGAGATTAGACATGGTGAATGGACATTAGTCAGGACTGCATTTATGGCAACAAAGATACTACAATCAGCAACTCACTGCATTTGAATGAGGTTGTGTAATAGTGCTACAAGAAGCTGGATGTTCCTTCTGTGATACTGCGGAAAGACTTGGCAGGAATATAGCCACTGTACATGATTGCTGGCAGCAATAGTCACAAGAATGTATGATCACAAGAAGACTGGGCACTGGATGGCCACATGCCATGACCAAGAGGGAAGACCATCATGTCTGGCATATGGCTCTGATGCATTGTATTGCATCTGCAGCAATAATTTGAGCAGCAGGTAGCACCACAGCTCCATATGAAACTGTTACAAACTGGTTACTTCAAGGACAACTCTGAGGCAGATGCCCTGTAGCGTGCATTCCACTGACACCAAACCACTGCCATGTGCAACTTCAAGTCAAAGCTCACTGGAGTGCAGGGTGTAGGTCTGTTGCATTTTCTGATGAAAGCTGGTTCTGTCTCAGTGCCAGTGATGGCCATGTGTTGGTTAGAAGAAGGCCAGCTGAGGGTCTGCAACCAACCTGTCTGTGTGCTAGACACACTGGAGCTACGCCTGGGGCTATGGTCTGGGATGGGATTTTGTATGACAGCAGGAACACTCTTGTGGTTGTCCCATGCACCCTGACTGCAAATGTGTACTTCAGTCTGTTGATTTGACCTCCATTCATGAACAGAATTCCAGGGGCATTTTCAAACTGGTAATGCTTGCCTGTATACCACTGTTGCAACCCAACATGCTCTACAGAGTGCTGACATGTTGCCTTGGCTTGCTTGATCACCAATCTGTCTCTAAATTAGCACATATGGGACATCATCAAACAACAACTCTAGCATCATCCACAACCAGTCCCTGCATTGACTAACCAACTGCAACAAGCATGGAACTCCATTCCTCAAACTGACATCCAGCACCTGATCAACACAATGCATACATGTTTTCATGCTTGAGTGCAACATTATGGTGATTACACCAATTATTAATGTACCAACACTTCACAGTTTCAGTGACATATCTTGTGCTTACTTAACCTGTGGTCTTGCATTGTTATTCACTTAAGTATGTTACCTAAAAAAATGTATTTCCAAAATTTCATTACTCTGTATTAAGTATTTTTTAATGTTACAGTTTTTTTCCTGTCAGTGTACAAAGAACAAAAATGTCCTATAAGTTACCCAACCCTTTATACAGGGTGTTTATAAATGAATATCAGGATTTTAACACTTTATAATATTTATTAATTTAAACTTACAGTTATAAATGATATATCAAATGAAACAGCAACTCAAACAGTTTTACCAAGAACCTTATAAATGTTAAATGCGAGCACCATTTGTCACACAGCACACATCAAGTCTACAGCCGTGTTCTTCTTCCCAAACATTGATAAGTGTGTCTTCAGTGATTGTAGCAACAGCTGCTTCAATCCAGTTTCTTAATTCAGGGAGGTCTGCTGGTAAGGGAGGCACGTACACACGATCCTTGATGAAGCCCCAAAGGAAAAAATCGCATGGCGTTAGGTCAGGTGAACATGGAGGCCATGCAAAGCAAGCCCTGTCATTGGCCCCCTTGCAGTCTATCCAGCGCTTGGGTGCAGTGAAGTTCAACCAATTGCATGCTTCACTATGCCAGTGAGGTGGCACACCATCTTGCTGGAAAATGAAGTTCTCTGGCTCATCTTCTTTCAGCTGAGGGAAGAGCCACTGCTCTAGTGTATCAAGGTAAGAAGTGCCAGTAACAGTAGGTTCACCAAAAAAGAAAGGCCCATAAACTTTCTGCCAGGATACGGCACAAAAAACAGTCACTTTAGGGGAATCTTGTTGCATTTGTACCACCTCGTGAGGATTTTCTGAGCCCCTGATGCACACATTGTGAGTGTTAACATGTCCACTAAGGTGAAAGGTCAATTCATCACTGAAGACAACATGAGCCAGAAAATCTTCATCTTCATGAAACAACATTTTTTTTATTTCACACATAATCGATGGTCTGCCAGCATTAGAGCCTGTAATAACTGTAAACAGTAAGAACATAGTTGTACGCATTTTCTTAAAACTTTCCAAACAGTTGACATGGGAACTTGCAATTCATGACTAGCCTTCTGGACTGATTTCTTTGGGCTACGAATGAATGACTCTCTCACGCATTCAACAGTCTCTTCACTAACTCTTGGTCATCCTGTTCTCTTCCCTTTATAAAGGCAGCCGGTATCTTCAAATTGATGATACCATCTACGAATGTTATTATCTCTTGGAGGATCACAACCGAACTTCAGCTAGAATGCACATTGCACAGTAACTACAGATTCGGTCTCTGCAAACTGCAAAACACAAAATGCTTTCTGTTCTCTATTCGCCATCTTCACTACTACTGCTGTCTAGCGGATTGTGGCAGAAACATTACGCACTGCGCATGTGCACTGACACCAAACACGACTGTTTGAGTTGGCCTTTCATTTGACTTATCATTTTTAACTGTAAGTTTAATGTAATAAATATTATAAAGTGTTAAAGCGCCAATATTCATTTATAAACACCCTGCGTATCCTCATTCAGTTTCTACAAGGTTCACCATTTCCAGATTTTCGTAGAATCTAGTATGACATTAGTCACATACGTAAAAATAGTGATCTTTATCAGGTAATATGCGATAGGTAGGTAATATCCCTTATGTATGGGGACTATAGATATGACCTTAATTGACCAAGCTACCAGGAAAACTACCATAGTCTAGGCTTACTTATGACAGTCTGCAATAGCCTAAAGAAGTTTTACAACTCTATGTATGAGTCATGAATAAAGTGGCATCCTCGGAGTAAGGTAGTGCAGTTACATGACTTTGAATCATGGACTGTAATTGGTTAGTATAGACTGAATGATAATCTCATAGATTTCACTCATCACATTCATTACTAAAATTACACATTACCTGTCTACACTGATTACCTCAGACCACAAATTACTACTGCTGTGTATGGGTGCTTCATAGAAATATATTCTATAGGTAGTAAAGGTACTGTATTTCTTAAAATAAGTATAGAATGTTGCCATATTTATTCTTGTATAATATTCAAATAGCAAGGGAAAAACAATGAAAGAAAAACTGAAAATGCCTGGTATGTTGTATTTAATTGACACGAGTGGTGTAGATAATTGCAACTGTAGCTGAGATGTCGATTAGCCAACTTTTTTGTGATTAAGTGTTCATTATACAATTCTCTGTAATTACAAAAGCAGCTTATTAGTCACACATACAACGTTAATGTTTAGGAGAGCTATGATTTCAAATACTTCCTCTAGTATATGATAATGGTAATTTTGTAATGCAGAACATTGATTACTTCCCTGGAATGCTACTTGTGAAGTACAAAACACTGGCTTATTGTTACACTTGATGAGTGTTCAGAGTCAGTCTTTGTGAGGAACTGTTTAAATGCTTTAAAGTATGTGTCTAGATGTCTAGATTCTTCCTGTAATATATCTGAATACTTACTTCAAAGTAAGTGTAATCCAAATTACTTCATGTGTGGCAAAGTAAATATACTTAATACAATGAAATTATGCATGCTGTAGGTGCCAGTACACTGTACTATAATGTTTTGTATTATACTTTTCTTTACCTTACCTTATCTGAAAACAACAATATCAGATTATAATTAATGTTTGAACCAACCTTTGGACCTTCAGGCCCTTCAAGTCCAGGTATACCTTGTGGACCAGTGGCTCCTCTTTCTCCTTTCATCCCCATGTCTCCTTTCTCACCATCAGCACCCCTATCTCCTTTGTCTCCTTTGTCTCCCGTACTTCCTCTCTTTCCTTCATCTCCTTTCACACCTCTTGGTCCTGGAAAACCAACAGGACCCTGAGGTCCTTGTGGACCTGTGTCCCCCTTTGACCCTGGGCTGCCTGGATTTCCTGGATGTCCTGGGGACCCTTCTGATCCTGGCAGACCTGGTATTCCAGGCTTACCTTGAGGTCCCTGAAATTAATAATTTATAATTTGTAGGATGATTGTTACTGTTTCTTTTGCAGGAATAAACAGAAAAATTAAACACTGCACTTTTCTCAAATTATTTTCATTAACCAAAGTATTCGGGCATAATAATCTGTATTTACAAATCACAAAAACAATAACAGCTATGAACAATTTCCACTAATCAAACTACTTAGGCTTAGATTAAGCAGTCAAAACTCTCCAAAGAGCATTTTTGGACAAATATTTATCCTTAATCAACTATTTAGCCCAAGTAGGTGACATTAAGTTGTTCTACACAGTAAGAATGAAAGTGTTTTATCAACCCTCTGCAAAACACTTAGTGTGAATTGCACTCTAATCACACACATATAAATGCCTAGATACCTTCAGTAATCTAGTGCTTTGAAGATTATGAGCAAAAATCAGAAACAGTCTCAAGAAGAACAGAAAATTAAGACTAAGTTGGGAAGCCACAATTCCTAAATCAGAAACAACTGTTTTATTTGAGAACATCATTTCAAGAGAGAGGAAGAGGGAGAGAGGGAGGGAGGGAGGGAGGGAGGGAGGGAGGGAGAGAGAGAGAGAGAGAGAGAGAGAGAGAGAGAGAGAGAGAGAGAGAGAGAGAGAGAGAGAGAGAGCAACTGGGTAACTCAGGAATGAGTTAAAATAAATTTAATAGAAGCATGTATCTGGATGAGGAATGGAGGTATAAATGAACACTGTTAGTATACCATATTTCATGAAAACATTAGAAACATCACAAACAATAGTTAATAATTTTAACATCAGCAGAAAAATGTACCAATGATCATCCATGAAAATATCTATGTAAACATTCATTACTTATTAGATTAACCCTGGATGAAAGAACAACCCATTTCACACATATAGTTTATGGTCCTTGTAATGTGCTGTTCTTACTTACAGCCAGTCCTGGAGGCCCAAGTTGTCCTTGTGGCCCTGGAGGTCCTACTGGACCAACAGGACCAGTCTGCCCTGGGGGTCCAGGCTGACCAGGTGGTCCATTATTTCCTTTCGGCCCTATAGGGCCTTCACTGCCAGGAATACCTGGAGGACCGGGAAGACCCGGAAAACCTCTAGGCCCTGGAAAACCCCTTGGTCCCTGAAATCACATATCATGAAGAAATACAAATTTGAATCATTTGTAAAAAAAATATGTAATGTCTGTCTAAACAAAGAAATTTAATTTTTAAACACTTAAGAAATTCAGTATAACTGCACATATTAAGTAATTCTTCCAATATTTATTTCTTCTACTTTAAATTTTGAGGTCTTTGTGTAAAATATATGTGTGAAATAATAAAACTGAGGCATATATTTAGTGATTAATCAATTAAATAAATTTGTGATATATGTACTATATGGTTACAAAGTCTTGATAATGAAACAAAGGTAAATTTTGCTTAAATGATTTTATTATGTCAATGGAAAATCATAATTATTTGTGTACTCATAAAGCTATAAGCTCCATGATTTCATTCACTTTCAAAGAAGTAACTAATTTTTAAATTACTGGCAAATTTACAATATGAGAAAGCAATTGCTTTGATATTAACAAGTATTTTTTTCCATTTCAGTAGAATGTTACACAAGAATATGGACCCTATTTAATTAGTTTTGACTTCATGAAACAGAAACTGAAAAAGGATGAAGTATGTACAGATTTAAACAGGAAGTTATACAGTTTACTAACGCAGGTTTGTGTGTCCTTCTTCTGCTGCAAGACAACCATCTAAGCAGCAGCTGCCCTCATCTGTTGTGTTACCAAATTTACCATAGCTGAGATGCACTTCTGCTGGTCAGCTATAGTTATTAAAAAAAGCTACAGGGTGTGAGATCAGGAGATCTTGTTGGTAGGAACATAAGAGCCAGGTTTTTTCCCAGTGTGGCCTGTCCATCACTGATAAAGGGATTGATTCAAAAATTCTTAGACATCAAGGTGCCAACAGGGTGGTGTTCCAGCCTGTTCAAATAATGAACTCTTTTGAATCTCTGTTAAATTGACAAGGGGAGGCCACAATGTTTGGATCACAGATTTACTTCAGACTTTGTACACTTTTAGTAGCCCATGAGAACAAAATAATGAGCAAGTAGCAAGGTGTATTATTTAGGTGATTTTGAGAAAATTGCAAGAGAATTTTATATGTCAGTGATTTACTGGTGTGTTGTGGCTCCCTTAGCATGAGATGATGGAAGTCATGTGGTTAGGATTCAAGCTCTGTAATCAGTAGATCGCTGGATCGAGTCCAGCTCATATGTATACATTTTAATACTAGTCACATTATTTCATACATATTAAGTTAGAAAGGTAATATGATGAAAAGATCCATTTATTTGAATGGAATTTTATTGAAGTTCCAATGTTAATTGATTGTTTTCTAATTTATATTATTGCAACAATTATTACTAGGTGGTTATAATTACACTTTCCCTATTTAACATGTTATAAAATGGAAACTAATTACCATATGAGAACAAAACTTGGTGTATCAGTGTCAAGGACATAGGGAAGAGAAATTAAGCAGAATCAGTTCAACTGAAACAATTTTAATGTGCTGCCATGATATGTCATACCAAAAGGTGAATAAGGCACCCACCAGTGTCCAGAAGAGTCTGAAAGTGCAGGATTACATTCTGCACACAGAATGAAGCATGTCTGTAGATATGCTGGCTACTTCTCTTGATATGTTGCACTACAGAACAGCACATAGCCCCACAACCAGAAATCACAGGAGTGAGATTAGGTGATTGTGCTGGCCAAGCATTTTGAAACAATCGGCTAATAATTCAATCATTTCCTAATGTATTTCAGAGAAGCAGGTGAACTTCATGAGCGATGTGTAGTGGGGCCCCATCTGGCATGGAAACTGTTGAGTTCAATGCATTTCTCTCCTGTAGGGCAGGTGTGACATGCTAGTGAAGCATATCAAAGTAATGGTGGCCAGTCACACTGCACATCTTTGGTCCCTGAGTGCCAACCTATCCAAAAATGAATGGGCCAATGATGAACATAGCCATGAAGCAACACCATACGGTGACACATTTACCATACAGAGGAACTTCATGCACAGTGACTGGAGGTGAAGATCCCCACACTTGGCAATTCTGTATGTTCACCTCATCCATCAGAGAAAAATGAGCTTCATATGTCCATAGGACATTGTCAACTTCAGTCCTAGGGAGAAAGTGGAGAGCAAAGTCAACACGTCGTGCGTTGTGTGCTGCAAGCTGCTGTACGATATGGATCTTGTACGAATACCATTTGAGAATGGTTTGAAGCACCTTTTGCAGTGTGGACTATGGGATGTTCAACTGCCGTGAAACAGCACAAGCACTACCTGATGATCAAGAATTGCACACAGTGTTGTCTGCCATAATAACAGCACCTGTGGTGCAACTGGTCGTTGGCCTCTTTCCGGAGGGATGCCCAGTTCTCCAGTTGATTCGAACTTCTTCATCATGCCCCGCACAGCAGGTGGAGAAAAAAGACCCTTCCATAAGCCTTTCAGCTAGTGATATTCTCAAAGTGCAGCTGCAGCATTACTGCTGTTTTGATGATAGAGATTTACCAATAATGCCCTACTCCTTTTGTCCAAGCTATGTTGACATGTCAACAAGTGCACTGCGGCTGATCAGGCATGTGAGGCTATGAATCATGATGGCTGATCATGGCACCTGGTGTCCATAGATGGAACTGGATGCTGGTGCTGTGACGCATCAAAATCAAGAAACCCTCTACTCTGGACATTAATGCTACCACGTTTGATACTAGTATGGTAATTAGTTTCGATGTTATAACATGTTAAATAGGGAAAGTTTAATTATAACCATGAAGTATATTTATAATTATAGACAAATAAACAACCAAACACATGAAGTTTTCATGAAAATGTATGCCGTCATGGTTTCTAAAATCCTCCATACCTGCAATCAAAGCAGGTACCAGAACTGCTTAGCAACTGGACTCTTTGATCTGCAGATACAGGTTTCAAGGATGATGGAAAGGCTTGGAAATGCCAAGTCAAACACCAATAAATAAAGGTGAAAATAATTTCATTCAATAATACAGTGAGTTACAATGTGCCAGAATATGGTGGTAATTTATGATTAATCGTCAGATGTGCTTTTGACATTACAAGTTGTAGGATGGTATGTTTCATACAGACATGGAAAACATAAATTAAAATGGCATCTATTACACTGAACAAATACAATTTTCCTGAATGCACAAGGAATTTTCAGATTTGCCGCAGAAAAACAAAGCTTATTGTCATTTTTAAAAATGTTGCTTTCTTCCAACAAATTAGATGTGAACCATGTGTGACACAACATTTTCATAAATATTGTTGTTGGAAATTGATGATGTACAATTGAATCTATTTTAATAGCTTCTTCATGCTTCATGTGAAGCAATTTCTCATTTGTTGTCAATAAAATATGAACTGATTTGAAGCTGCTTGATAAAGTTTTTAACTTGCCTATAGACATAAAAGTCGCATAATATTTGTTGTAATAATAAAAATTAGTAAATGACCAAATAACACTGGAAAGTCAATAAAAGTTTGTGGAAATACATGTGTCTTTTCATCATATTACCTTTGAAATGTAATGTGAACAAAATAATGTAGCTAGTGTTGAAAAAAATGTAAATTGAAAAAACTAGATGAGTGGACTCAATCTAGCAATCCACCAAATATGGAGCTTGAATGCTAACCACATGACCACCACTCATGGTTGTAGTGCATCAATACATCACTGACACACATAATTTCTCTTGCAATTTTCTCGTTATTATGTAAGTAATACACCTTACCAATTGCACATTATGTTGCCCTAATGTACTATTAAAAGTGTACAAACTTTGAAGTAAATCCATGATCTGATCGTGGCCTCCCTCTGTCAGAAAAGTCCCACTGTTCTAACATGTCCGGGTATGTTATTCTACTATCAGTTACCTATGCAAAAATGAATGGCCCATAAAATTTGCTCTGCAGTAAGGTGTAAACATGCTTAACATCACTGAATCTTTGTTATGTGGCAATGTTTAAATGGGATTTCACAGACCCCCAGACCCCATATGCAAATGCTGTGTCTGTTCACTTTGACTGAGATGAAACATCATTTTTCTGCTAAAAATTAAGTGTTGTAGTAAGATTTCTCTTCCATATTTTTTACAATGCCACAATATTTAACAGGTCTACACTTTCTTCACCATTTTTAACAAGAGTTGCAAAAGTTGTAAGTGGTACAGCTTCTTCAGCAAACACCATCTTAGACATCATCATATAGTTAGTTAAGATATTTGTAGTTCTCTGCTAACTCTAATGGTTGACTTATTTGGACTATTCACAAAACATTTTTGGACTTGTGTAGCGTGCTCATCTGACACATGAGATCAGAACATATGGAGCCCCTTCCAAATTCATCCTATTTGTTGAAATTACTTAAACCATTGACTTATCATTTCCCTAATTGTTGGTTTGATGCTGAATAAGAGACAAAATGCACTCTGTGTACAGTCATCCTCAAATGGGGGGTGAAGTGTGTGTGTGTGGGGGGGGGGGGGGGGGGGAGGAGGAGTGCAACAGGGATATTTGCTCCCTCTTGCTCCCTCCCCGTCACAATATGGAGTATAGAGTTTTTATTCATTACAGAATTCTTGTCCATTTCTAGAAATCTCTGTGATAAAATAAAATTTTTGTATCACCTATAAAAGTTAGTTCTTGTGGCATGAAACATTTTAAAATTGACCAACTCATTTACATAAAAAATGACAATTTCAGAGTCTTGGCACTCGCTCCCCCACCCCAAATCAATATCTGCAGACAATCATATCCCTGCGCTGGAATTGCCAACCCACTTCTGCTGGACTCAGGAATGCAGAATACCTTGGTAGCCATGTTATTCAAAACTGGCATGAACTGTCTGTCTGCCAATGTTGAGTACCCCAGAGATTGGTTACACAGCTATCAGCATTCTATCAATGGTAATAAAAAGTTTAGATCCCCTTCTTTAGAATGGTGTGTAGAGCATACATATACAACTTATATTTAATGAATAAAAATTAATTAAATCAGGTTCATCTTTTTGAATAACCTGTAAATGTGCTCATTGGTATTATGGTGGAATAATGTAGGAATTTAGAAGTGGCAATGTGAAATGAAGGTAAAAATCTCTTCCATCTGATTTGCCTTGTTTCTTTCATGGGTATCATCTACATCCAACTTTTCAGAAAGGCAACTGCAGTCCACTTCATATCCTTAGAAACATCAGTACTCCAATCTAAACATATTTTGCACAAGAAAAGGTAACTTTATCTTGGCATAACATGATGTCATATGGGAACAATTTACATAACTATAAAATATGTCCTTTATAAGTCAAACAAAATGGGCCTTGCATTTAACATCATATGTATGAAGGCAGATGTTATCACTACTGGCTGATAATCAATAAATAAGTTTTAATCTGTTATTTATGGGTTCATGGAAACATGAAGTTATGTGAACAATATCACATGGACTACTTACCAGTTCACCTGGCAGTCCTGGTAAGCCACTAGGTCCTTCTTCACCCTGCATTCCATCATGTCCTGGAAGACCAGGTGCTCCAGGACTACCAGGATAGCCTCGATCACCTTTCTCACCAGGTAAACCTGTTTTTAATATAGGAAGATTAATAATAAACTATATGCAAATATTTCAATGTAATACATACCAAAAATATGAAATCAAGATTTAATTACAGAGATAATGAATAAATTGGTACATAGTGCCAATATTTTTTGAATTTTGGACAGGTCTATATTATCTCAGCTGTTCTTCTGAAAAATTTCATATAATTTTATACACAATATGTTATATTGCCAAAATTTATGAAAAGGAATTGCTTTATTTTCATTGTTACAATTGGTATGTACTAGCTCTTAATGTACAGTTAAAACTGTTTTTTTCTTTTTTAGAAACATTTGAAATTATGAAATATTTGGTACACTTAAAATTTCTATTATTAATTATACAATTGAGTATTGTTTATTATGTTTATTTCTAGATTCACTTATAAAATAATAATCTAAACTAACAGAAATTAATTTGTCAAGAAAAATCGTAAGTCCTTTGGAACATTGTTATTACCATAGAGTGAGGGAGTAGTAAGTCTGCCTCTGATGTGATCAGACATATTTTTGTATTTTGGATGAAGAATGTAATTTCAGCTTTGTTAATGTGAAAATTCAAAAGACAGTGCAATATAGTAAAATGAGAGACAATAAATTATTGTAAAAAACAAAGATTCTGCAATATTCTTCAAAATTATTTTGATCAACTGAACAGTGAGAATTTCAGCTTCAAGAATCAGACCCCTAGACATGAAAAATTGGAGCGAACTGTGTGAGAAAAGATAAGTAACAAGTTTATTGTAAACCTTACTTCTCTCAAATTTTTTGAAAAGACTTTACCATAGTGGACAGTAACAACAACAAAGAAGGGAGGGGTAAATTACAACACTCAAGTACTGTCAACTGAACCACATTGAGGTAATACAACAAACACAAGTTAAAAACTTGTTATACAAAGAGGTTGATGCCAAATTATTGTTCCAAACAAGTACAATGGCTATCACATGGCAAGGCCAAATTTATTTCTCTGACACAGTGGTTTTAGCAAGATCTATAATTACTAGACTAGGATGTAGATAGAGGCCACAGAAAAAGAAGGACTGAAATTTGACAAATTGTGGCCCTATTGCTAAATGAAAAATGCAGTGTCAAGTCTTCCCTCTACAAGTTCCATTGGTGCAACTCCACAATCTTGGGCAGTGATCACATGACATCACAAACTGACCATTGTGTGGATACTTTGTATACTATTGTCAGAGGGGAGTGGGAGAAGGAAGGGGGGCACGGGGGTTGGGGGGGGGGGGGGCAGGAGGTAAGGAAAAAGTTCTCAACTTGTGATAGGTACCAAAGTCAGTAATCAGAAGTGCACAAGGTTCATGCAAAATATCACATCAACGCGACAAATAGATCTTGTAGCTATGGATATTTATGGACTCTTACCAAAAGCTAAGAGTTTTTTAAACTACAGATAAGGGCCATAAGAATATCAGGAGTGATTACTCTGGGAATAAACTGAATGATGTTCCACTTTTGACAAACTGGCCTTGTATTCAGGAGTGTGGAAATCCATATCCTCATCCAGCCATACTGATTTTGCTCTAAATTACTTCAGGCAAATACCAGGGTGGTTCCTACTACAAGAGCACCCAGTGTCAAAAGCTACTTAGAGAAAATATAAAACTTACATAAAGGACTGGGACAGTAGAAATGAAAGTATAATAAAAGTGCTTAGAGAAATTTGATGTATGGAGTTACTGTTAATTCAAGCATATTGACTAACAGATGAATCCAATTACAAAGTGTAACTTGAATATTAACTATACTGCTTGCCATTCTTAAGGCCAACAGAAGAAAAGAATGTATTATGATAGCACAATTGATTTAAAAAAAAAAAGAGACATGATTTTTCTGAAATTTTGTTAAGCTCGATGATTCAAAATCATACAAAACTCTTAGATCTGTTATGAAGCTATTTTCCATGTATTATAAAAGGCTTCTACCAGCCCAAGATCACTTATAAGTACACAGTAAGCCAAGTAACAAAAGAACTAAAGTCAGTAACATCTCAGTGTAACACACACACACACACACACACACACACACACACACACACACACACAGAAAAAGAGAGAGAGAGAGAGAGAGAGAGAGAGAGAGAGAGAGAGAGAGAGGAAGTAAGAGAGAAAAGGAGGGAGCTACCTTCTACTGACACTGCGGTAAAATAACCTGACAACAAGAAAGAGTGTGAGTATGTGTGTGTGTGTGTGTGTTTTTTTATGTGTGTCTGTAGCAATAATGAGCTTCATGTAAGTCACCATAGTTGCTTTAGATGATCAACCAGGTGCGTTAATAAATATCATTTAAATTAAATGTATCAAACTTCTGCAATATTTGAAAGAACTTGATATTTGCATTGCCCACTGTAACACAAGTATGTGTGTGAATTCCTTAGGGACCAAACTGCTGGGGTCATCGGTTGTAACAGGAGTAATAAGACATGCAGTCTTAATGTGTCTTGCAAGCATTTACCTTTCCTGTATCATACTTCACAGTATTATTTAAAAACATATGAGTAGTTTGATAAATTAATAGTGCTGTCTTACCTATACAAATTATCAGCTTCTATGACATTTGGTCACCCACAGTAAACAAAGCGCATGAGAACTGAGTAGTGACTATAATTTTTCAAAACAAATTCATGAAAGAGTATCCACTGAGTTCATTAAAATGTTGGAATTTATTGCGCACCCACTTTTACCTGCTACAAAATGTTGTATGAAAGTACTCCTTTGATATCATATTGTGCAGTCTGATAATCTATTGCGGAAAGGACTTAACTTGATATGTAAATAACTTGAAAGACTGTAACAGATTTATTGGGTCTGTGGCATACATTAAGAAATGTGGTCAATCCCCAACATTCATAATGAAAGAAAATATGTTTGTGAGGGAAATGCATAGAAATTCTACTATCTTAAAGAGCAACATTCTTTCCACTCCATCAACAAGATATTAATACTAGCTATGCAGAACTATGCAATTTTCAAAAGAATGTGAATGTTAGCTTACTATTATGCTATAACTCTCACTTGTTTCAATATGCAGTGTATTTCAAAAGAATATTTTTGAATTACATCTTGTGGGTTGAGATTGTTTGAAAGATGGATTACTCACCTGGTTGCCCTTGTATCCCTTGTTCACCCTTCATGCCCATTGGTCCTGTGATGCCACGTTCTCCATCCCTGCCTGGCCTTCCTCTTCTTCCCTCTCTCCCTGGTAGCCCCATCATTCCCCGCAGACCGCGTGGACCCTAAAATGAAATGATGTGGAGGTGATTATCTATCATCTATTTCAGTAGTTTACATAAAACATCAGGCTATGTGCATCTGAATCTACATATAATTTCTGAAAATCAGTTCTGTTGTTCAGTTTAAGATAGAAATAGGTTTTATAGGTATTATGACTGTCAAATGTGCTTCTCATTCCACAGAGAGATGGGTTCTTAGAACACTAAATTTGTTTATATGATCCTGTACGTAGTGCAATTTAGGCTTGTTCACCAGTCTGCTGGTATGAGCTGGCTCATGCTCACACCTTAGCAGTGAGTATCTGGCCAGCTCACACTGAATAATGGTAGGGGAAGAGGGGGGGAGGGGGGACGCAAGGAAGAAATGGAACAAGGCAGCTCAGCATGATGAACTGTTGCCAATGACACAGTGCAATTTAGGCTTGTTCACCAGTCTGCTGGTACCAGCTGGCTCATGCTCACACCTTAGCAGTGAGCATCTGGCCAGCTCACAGTGAATAATGGTAGGGGAAGAAGGGGGGTGGGAGGGGAAGGCAAGGAAGAAATGGAACAAGGCAACTCAGCACGATGAACTGTTGCCAATGACTCTATTGTATGGCCACTAATGTTAGTTCTACGTAGACGTATTTCTTCATGGTGGTTAATTAATGCCTTCCATGGCAAATTTTTTTCCTAAGACTGCTGCATTGATGACAAATAACAGTGAAATGAAACTTAAATTTCTTTTAATTGATGAGGTGAAGAACATGGGGCAGGTAAGTATGAAAAATGATGTTTCTTATGACTGGTGAATCCTTATGATGAATGTTGTTTTTGGACAAAGTTTAAATTGACATCAATTTGTATCAGCAAAAAAAGATCACACGAGTTGGTTAGGAACAGAAAGCTGACTGAAATCAGAAGAGAATGGCAGTGAAATATATATTGCAAGAATAGGTTAGATGACTGTGATGGCTATATTTATTGCACAAAAAAGATGATAATATCTGCTGACGTTATTACAGATTCTGCAGACCAGGGATAGGGGCTCATGTAAGACAGTTCTAGAAATCTTTTCTGTAAATTATCTTGTGCAGTTAGAGAAATGACACACAAGGGCAATGTCTTAGGTCCCTGGTAACTAACAGATTCAGAATTTTCACTTCAATTAATGCAAGAGAGAGAGAGAGAAAGAGAGAGAGAGAGAACTAGTGGCAATAAGACTACTATAGCGTTACCCCTCAAACAATTGCACTGGGGTATCGAGTACCCAATGTTTAGTTTTTGCTAGTAGCAATGCAGCTGTTCATCAGATTACTGGCACGCTAGCTATTCCTCTATTGTTGCCTCAGCTAACAGCAGTTGTAGTTAGGTTGACTGGGTTACTTTCCACATGGCTGTGTTTCTGATAATCTGTTGGCAGAATGCTGCTGGTATGTAAAATACACCCCCCCCCCCCACCCTCTGCCTCCTTTCTCTGCCTAATTCTGTAGTAAATAGATATTTGATATGTACATACAAATGTGTGTGGTTATCTATACCAGATGAGCAGTTTGGAAAAATTGACTAGTTTGTTATTTGTTCATGGAAATGATGCTGGAAAAACATCAAAATTTCTGCTGGAGTTGTTGAATATGTTGGATGGATTAAATCATGAAGCCATGAAAGGAAACAGCTTGTAGAGATAACTCATGTTGTAACTGGTACATTTAGCAACCATCAGTCAGATTTATTAGTGGTCAGACATGGAGTTCTCCATGGTTCTATATTGATTTCAATCTCATTGTTACTATGTGTACATTATTTAGATACAAACAGTAGTAACAGAAAACTATATCAATTTGTAGACAACACTAACATCTTAATTACAGGAATTGCCAAAGAAGTGTTTGGAAGCAATATAAGGCTGTCGCAAAGAATATAGTAATGAATGTAGTAGAGTACTTTGATTCAAATAGTTTGATAATATATCTGGAAACGACTGTAACAATGGACATTATCACCACCTGGAATAGGACACAAGCTAATCCTCATACTGAAATAGGTGAATAAACAATCAGAAAAACAGAGAGTACAAAATTTCTTGGGGGGATGGATACCATAAAATGGGGTAAAGTGATACAGTTTGTAAATTAAAAATGTATTAACACATATAATTTAAAAAAAAATCTATTTATACAAATGGCTGATTAGATCTATGTTAGGAGTATCTGTCCATATAATTCTATTTAATTTTCTTATTTTCTTTACTTATTATTTTTTTAAGAAAACCCTTGCATCACTTCACCCCGGGTAACGGCTGTTGTATCATGGTCTAACAGCGCCAGGGTGAACTGAAATATATAGTACTGGTATAACCAAACATAAAGGATTGTTTGTATGTACCTCCTCTACCAGCTGATCTACCTGACTTAAGAAACAGGATTGAAGCAGTTGTTGCAATAATTACTTCAGACACACAAATCAAGATTTGGGAAGACCTTGCCTATCAACTCAATGTGCACCTGTGTGGTGAATGGTGCTCACATTGAACACTTGTAAGGAAAACTGTTTGAGCTGCTCTCTCATTTGATGTATTATTTGTTATTGTAAGTTGAATGTAATAAATGTTACAAAGCCTTAAAATCCAGATATTCATTTTGAAACACCCAGTACAAATACTAAGAAACTATATATTATATGATAATCTCGGGGCCATATATTTTGCTTATGTTCACTTGGAATTGAAATATGGTGTTGTATTTTGGGGAAAATGAGGAGCAAGTATGAAATCATTTAGATGACAGCAACAGATTAATAGACTAATGGAAGGGGTAGACCAAAGATCATCATGCAGGGAAGTACACTGGTGTACAAAAGTTAATCAACTGAAGACAAAAAGTCTGTAAATGAGTCTGCAATCATGTTATAGCACTTTATTTGTAAAGGTTCTCTTGATCACAAAAATTTTAAAATTCACAGTTACTTGTTTTGGCTACTGCCCTCTTCAGATCACAAAATACTCTGATGTAGGAATTAACATCAAAATCTACATACACTGAAGAGCCAAGGAAACTGGTACACCTGCATAATATTGTGTGGGCTCCCTGCAGGCACCCACAAGTGCCACATCACTACATGCCATGGACTCAACTAATATCTGAAATAGTGTTGAATGGAACTGACAACACGAATCCTGCAAGGCTGTCCTTAAATCCTTAAGACTACAAGGAGATGGAGATCTCTTCCGAACAGCATGTTGCAAGGCATCCCAGATATGCTCAATAACGTTCATGTCTGGGGAGTTTGGTGGCCTATGGAAATGTTTAAACTCAGAAGTGTGTTCCTGGAGCCCCTCTGTAGCAATTCTGGACATGTGGGGTATCGCATTGTTGTGCTGGAATTGCCCAAGTCCATCAAAATGCACAATGGGTATGAATGGATGCAAGTGATGAGACAGGATGCTTACGTACACGTCACCTATAAGAGTCATATCTAGACAAATCGGGGTCCCATATCATATGGGAAAATGCCCACTTCATCACTACCTCAGAGATGCAGCATCCCATCATTCATGTGCCGACGATAACACCACCTCCAAACTCACTTCAATCTTGATAACTGCCATTGTAGCAGCAGAAATGAATCTAAAAACTGTGCCAGACATTGTTGTCTTATACAGATGTTGTCAACTGCAGCACTATATTATGACTGTTTACATATCTCTGTATTTGACTATGCATGCCTATACCAGTTTTGTTGGCCCCTCAGTGCATGTAGTTACATAGTAAGTGCTCAAGTTGATATATAGATTTTACTGTTGATACCTACATCAGAATATTTTATGGTGTGGAGAAGGCAGTAGCTAAAACTGGTAATTGTGAATTGTCAAATTTGTGTGATCAAGACTGATATTTAAAAATAAAGAGAAAAATTAAGGTCAAAAATAACTTTCACATGACGTGTCAGTGCCAAGAAATATAGCTTGATGAAACTTGTAACATAAATACAAAGAACTGCTACAATGCAGTACATAATGTAACTGAAAGAAATAGGCACTGGCCGGCCGGAGTGGACGAGCAGTTCTAGGCGCTTCAGTCTGGAACCGTGTGACTGCTACGGTCGCAGGTCCGAATGCTGCCTCGGGCATGGATGTGTGTGACGCCCTTAGGTTAGTTAGGTTTAAGTAGTTCTAAGTTCTAGGGGACTGATGACCTCAGCTGTTAAGTGCCATAGTGCTCAGAGCCATTTGAACCATTTGAAATAGGCACTGACACAAACAGAGACAACACTTTTAATCAAAGACAATAATTACACTGACACCACTATGATTTTTATAATCCTCTGGAAATTAAAAAAGCAGGGTGTGGTTCTTAATGGGGTGTGCAATCACCACAGATAGCAATGTACACTCTGCAATGTTTTCCCATGCTGGCCACATGGTTGATATGATGCGTTACCAAAATCCACAAAAACAAAAACTGAGAGAAATAATTTCAAATCAACCATGGAGGATTACTTGGTCAAATACCTATACAGTAAGGGAGTATCTATAAAAGTAAAACTGTAGCACCAGTTAACATCATATTTTTAAAATGTGTAGGGTAATAAAATACAGCATAATATTGCTTTTTGTTAAAGCGAGCTGTGTAAAAAATTTCAAGAAATGTGTATAGTAATTTAGGAATGGTCTCATATGTTTTGCACTCTGTGCAGTACTAGATCCGCAGGAATAGTTATTTAGAAAAAAATAAATTACTTACAGTAAATACAGAAAAGTATGAATTACACTCTAAACTTTCAAACAACAACTTCACTGTGATGGAAGCTTCATCTTTAGTATAAAGTAATATTGGTGTAAACCATTAGTTATTAAACAGAGTGAAAGATTTTGGAACATCAGCTATAGAAATATAAGCATTCTAAATAACTGTGGTATGCCCATAGAAGTATCTTGATGAAGGCACAAAAATCTTCCTTCAAGGCCTCAAAACTGCACATAGTGCAAGAAATAAGATAATGAATCTATTATTGTCTGAGAACTGAGAAATCACAGTATGTTACCCTACATGAGAAATTTCTTGTACAAAGTCAACTATAGATCACTTAATAAATACTGCCTATCAGAATCAGTATGAATCATTAGTACTGGTACTTAAGATAAGAGTGATAACTTACACAATAACAAAGCATCAATCTACAAAAGTGGAACTCAAGGCATTTACACATAATTTAAATGAAGAATCATAGGGGCACATTTACAATCCAGGTAGCGCATTTGGAAAATTTACAACATCCATGGACATAGTTAAAACATAAACAATATTTTGATACAGATTTTTCATTTAAACTCAGAAAGTTAAAATAACCTACAGAAACATCTGCATCACTACTGGTATAAGAAAATCATGTGCTCAAAAACATTTCCTCTGCAGATTTTCTAAAACAGGTGTTGTGTTATAACATCTCAGTTTGATAGATAATTTGGAAAGTACAAAACCAATACTCAGAAGAGTTATAAAAAGTACCAAAATGTAGGGAAATGACAGAGTCATAAAATGCACCTTATAAAATGAAAGCAACAAATTAAATGCAACTGCACAACAGCTGGGTTTTACATCATCCATCCACTGTCAAAGATCATATAGTGATGCAAATGCGTGTTATGAATCTTGTACGACAGACAATTTGGTGCTGTTTGCTTTATTTAGCTCTAAGCTTCATGACTTGTCTAGTTTCAGTCTTTTTTCTGTTCTGTTTAAAATTGATTTTGTATTTGTGTAGCTTTTCTGTACATCCAACAATAGTAATCATTTGATCTTGGTAAAGCTATGTTACTGGAGACTTGTGTTTGGCAGGTCTGCAGTCCCAGTGCTTTATCTACAACTAGTTCCTGATTTGTGTTGTCCAGATGAGAGTGGCTGTTGGTCTTCAAGTCAGATGTTGATGCTTCTTTTAATATTTCCTATCCACACTTGCCCACATTCTGTTGCTGTTGCAAGCAAAGAGCATAGATCCATTATGGTCTTCAATAATTCATGCAACTTTTTTGTCATTTTAAACACTGTGAATACCATGTCTTCTTATCACTCAGGTGATGCATTCTATGATTGTGTTTATGAATGGGCAACATGGATAAATAATGTGTTATGATGAACACTAGCATACTTCTAGTTCACCTGATACAACTTGTATTGATATATTAAAATATATTTTTGTTTTTACATGATACATTATAAATTTTGAAAACTATGAAACTCAATATTGTCAATATTAACCTAATAGATTAGTAGCCCTAGTTTTTCTATTTACAGTAAGTTATTTTATTTTGTTCAAAATCTTGATACAGAGCATATGTGGATTAACTAATTTTTTTATGTTCAAAAAGAAGTTCAAATGCGTGTGAAATCTTATGGGACTTAACTGCTAAGGTCATCAGCCCCTAAGCTTACACACTGCTTAACCTAAATTAGCCTAAGGACAAACACATACACACCCATGCCCGAGGGAGGACTCAAACCTCTGCTGGGACCAGCCGTTTTATGTTCAAAATACAGAAATTAAGATGGGAACTTAAAACCCAAGCACACAAATAGGACCTACTTTTTTGTAGTTGCTTTGTAAGTACTGTTCAACGTATAAGAAGGAATTGTACCTCCCGCATGTGTGACCTAATTTGCAGTTTTAACCATATTTCATGTTATAAATAATTAAGTAGGTTAGGAATGAATCCAATGATTCATCAATATTTGTGCATCCCCTCTAAATAGTTACCATTTAATGCACAGGTGCCTTGATGGGAGAAATGTTGCAATGGAGAGCAAGATGTGTTGCCCCATCTATGTTGGAAGAGTCATGAAATATGAAGTTTTTGCATCAAAAGACATGTTACAATGCAGTTTGTCATGTTTTATTTCATAGTTTTGGAATTGTGCAAACTTTAATGAGGGATTAATGATTGTAAAGGTGATATTTTGAAGTAGCTAACAGAAACTTGTCGAGTTATATGTGAAGTCTGTCATCCCTTGTAACATGAACCAAATCTGTTATAATGTTATTTATTATGATTTTTAAATTTTTTAGCAGATTTTGAAATGCTTATAGATGTAAGTAGCCAGGTGAGTTCCAAGCCTCTTACTGTAGATGTCATCCTGTCAGTATCAATAGTCTGACAAGATATCAGTGACTTAATATTGAAGAGAATGATAGTGGATGCAGGACCATTAAAAGAGTGGAAGAAATCCCCTGGAGAATGTTGTAATATACAAAAATAAATGATAAAGTGTACAAACAAAATTTTGTCAATAAAATAAATATAATCTGAATATTGTATTCTTTATTTTAATTTTTGACTTCATATTTTAATTTTTGTCTTGACAACCCCTTTAACTAATTTAATTGCGCATAACTACTATTTACTTCAGTATAAAACCAAAGAGAAACCACCTACACATGCAGTAGTAAATGGAGACAAAGAAAGGAAGAACAATAATATTATCTTGGATAACAATAAAGAATTTCAGGGAAGGGAAGACCATTGACTGGAAAAATAATTTGACACCAACTGTTCTGGCAACCCTCAGATCTTATTGGGAAAACAGAAGGGCAGATCATATCAGTCAAGGAGCACTACTGTGTGAACACAAGTTGGAATACAGCGTGCCACAGGGATTGGAAATGGACCCGCTCCTGTTTCTAGTTTTTGGAAACGCCTCAATCTCTCATGAAGAGTTCTTGCAATTTGCAGGTAACAACACTGTACTGAAAGGGCATCAATGCCAGCAGGGCTCAAGAAGAAGCAGATGCTTTGTTTGATGTGACAAAAAAATGATCTGTTACAAGCAAAATGAAAGCCAATGAAGAAAAAACACAAAAATTGGTATGCAGCCTTAGTGATAAAGGGTGCCTAAACTGTGCAGGGGCTGTAGACTTCTGGGGTTCATGATAGACAGCAATCTCACTTGGCAAGAACACACTGCACATGTGTCACATATCTCCTAAGAAAACAGAAACATGTAATACCTGATCAGTATCTCCTAGTAGCGTATTACCCATTGTTTCACAGCCATACTGGTTCTGGCCTGTTACTATAGGGTCAGAATCAGAATCACAATCTTATTATCTCATGATGTACATACATAAGTCATTTATTTAAAGTACAGGAGACTCATCAAGATAGATAATGTGCCAGATATATATACGATGTGTGGCACAAAGAACAAAAACAACCTTAATGTACAAAAATCACTACTCATTTGTTTATTACTCTACAGAGAAATCTCCATCTTCATTATAAATTCCATGAGTGAATAATAACATTTTTGCACTAGAATGGCACATAATCTTATCTTCAGTAAACATAGTTCAATACTGTGGAAGTTTTTCATTTTTAATTTATTATAAATTTTCGTAGCAATGTAATGAGTAGTCTGGGAGTAGAGTTTTAGTCTATGAGATGGAAACATGAAACTGTCATTGTTTCTTGTGTCATAAATTTGTTGAAAATGGTTTTCTGTAAATAATTCTGGAGTGGTACAGATAAAGACAAACAGTTCATAAATGTAAATACGTGGAGGAGTTAAAATTTTTAGATTCCTGAATAAAGGTCACTCTACAGACTGCATGGAAGTATTACTACTAAAAAGAAAAGCAATAATGATCATAACATCAAGCATGAGGCAGGAACACTGTAGGCCATTATTCACAACATTGGGAACAATAACTGTTTATAGTCATTAAGCATTGTTGTGTCTTCTTGATGTTAAGGAAAATCTAAATTCCTTCAGCAAGAGGCATGAGATACATGACTACAACACATGCAAAAAAGAGCATAAATGTACCAATCTGTCAATTGTCCAGAAAATTGCACTGAAATTGTTCAGATCACTACTCGTGGAAGTGCAGATCCTGCCACTGGAGAAGTTCAAAACAAAATTTCTACAAACATAAAAATACATACACTATACTCCATTCACGTTTTTTGACTGTGAAGAAGGTGACTGAATTTACAGAATTTTCTCCAAAACTAGTAAATCTGTCAGAGGACTAAACTGTCAACACTACATTAAACGTATCTATCTTAAAAGGATTAATCTTTTCAAATTTTTTGTAATACTATGTGTTATTTGTATAGTAATATATCAGTTTCAAAACTTTTGATGCAGCCTAGTCAGCCACAGCTAGTGAATGACACAGACTTGTAATAAATGGTAAATAAATAATGCACAAATATGCAAAATATATTGTTTATACGTTTTTGTAACCTCACCGGTTCTCCAATGTCCCCAGGTTCTCCCTTCTGTCCTTCTGGACCAACAGGACCTTCAGGTCCTGGAATGCCTGTTAATCCCATTGGACCTTCAGATCCTCTCATAGCCATCTGAAAAGATGAAAAGACACAGATCATTTGGTTTGTAGAATGGTTATTCTTGAGGTGTAGTGTATATGTTTTGAAGGTCCATTTTCTGTTTAGCAGTTGATTAAATGAAATATAATACTCCAGACATTTAATGAAACTGAACTATCCTCTTCTCTTTGTTCTTAAAAAAACTACAGTGTATTTGTGGAATTAAATACTTTCTCATTTTAAGTACAGATTTCTGTCCATTGTACCTATGTAAAATTTTTTGTGCTTTGCTCAATATTGTGTCTGAAGGAAATATGTATGGTTATGGCTAATATGTTCAGAACAGCAATTCTGAGAAAAAATGTTATAATCAAAATTGAATAAATATAAGTTTGTGTACTTAAGCTACTAAATACTTTACTGAAAACATATATGCAACAGATTTTGATCTGGCAACTGTGACTTTAAGCTGTGGGTTTAACTCAAACTGTTCAGCAGATATAATTCAAGCAAATATTTTAAAAAATATCTGAACAAACTTTTTAGCCAACAGTTGCTATTCATACAGAAAAGGCCTAACATAATGATTATTAATACAAACTCAGTGTTTTGTTGGTACTTTATAGTTATCATCTTAACTTTTTTTAATTTCAGAAGAAAGGAAGACCAAAAATATTGCACAAATTGACTGTGAAAAATGCAGGTTGCTTCCTGAAATTGTTACTTAGTAAATATAGACAATAACATAGAAAATAGCGTGATTATATTCAAACAAAACAAATGAAATGTGAATAATGTGGTGTAAACTGTTTGTCTGCAGCTGGCTGTTGCAAATGTAGCATTGGGTTCCTGTCTGCTTTCATTGTCTTCTTTCTCTTGGGGTTCAAAATAGTTTTTATACATTTCACATTTTTGTATAGTTTTGACTTCCTTTCACTTTTATTATATTTCATGATGAAGCAATGATTTGCCATTACTGTCAGCAGATACCTGGTCATATTAGAACATTAAAATCAGTTTGTTTAATGTGGTTATACTGCAATGCTTGAAGCTGAAAATTAAATTATGTATGTGTAACTCAGGTATCAACTGAAAGTTACTCGGTCACTGAAATCAGCTGTGATTTTCTTTTGATTTTGTTATCATCTTTGTGACTAAATAAAGAGATTTTGAGTGACTGCAAATCAAGCAGGAAAGTTCTGGTAGAATGTAAAGGATTTAGGAGTGAAGGTGACCACTCACTGAATAGCAGAAGTATTGAGTCATAGACAGGCATAAACAAAGGAGAAAGAAAACTTGCTACCATTTCGAATTAATCCCTTCTTGAGCTATAGCACACACATAACCCCCCCTCCCCCCCACACACACACAAACACACACACCTGCACCCATATATAGTGCTGTTTCCCTCCGAGCTGCTAGCTACTCACCCCAACCTGTCTTCCTGCCTCTCACTTCTCCCCTCCTCTACCTACCCAACCCACCACAAACCCACCTCATCCACCACAACCCTAACCCCAGTTCACCTGCTGAAATGCAGTCATGACACTGTGCATCCAGCTGCCACTATGTAGGGGCACAGAGGTGTATGTGCATGCATGTGTGTGTATTTCTACTCTTGCTCAAGAAAGGACCGACTCTGAAAGATAGTAAGTTATCTTTCTCTTTTGCGTGTGCCTGTTGATGACTCGAAGCTTCTGTTATTCAGTGAGTGGTCTTCTTTATTCCTAAATTATTTACATTTTAAGTGTCTGTTATATACATTGCATTTCTTTCGTATCTTCAGCAACCTATAAAGCACGATTGGGTACGTATCATGGATTACATGCCACTGATAAAACTTCTAACAGTATGTGTGAGCTATGTATGATACATACTGGTACTACTTAAGAAGGAGCTTGTTTAGCCACAGAGATGATAATGATATAAAAAGAAAATCAGGTTCTTTGTAACTATTTTACATGACTTACCTTGTTAATGACTGATACTAAGTTTATACAGAATGTCAAATTACACACATTTAAGCCATCTAGTTTCTAAGACTATTTTATCTGACAACCAGTTTCACCATTTTACTATGCCATCTTCAGGCCCCTGACTGATGTGTAGGTAGATTCTACCTTGGTTGTGATCAAAACAGGGACCAGCAATAATGGTATTAGTAGAGTTTTGCTATAGCCATCGGGAGATGATGGTTGAAGTGATTGCTATAGCAAAACTCTACTAATATCAGTATTGATGGCCCCTGTTTTGATCACAACCGAGATAGAATCTTCCTACACATTGGTCAGGGGCCTGAAGATGGTGTAATAAAACGCTGAAACTGGTTGCCAAATAAAATAAGGTTGGAAACTAGACAGCTAAGAGGTGTTTAGTTGGACATCCTGTATCAAACAGCCAAGTCCCGAACCATCTCTAAAAATATGGACATATAGAAACTTAAGTTTATACAGTGTGTTTAAAGACAAAAAGTTGTCAACATACACAATGCATATGTAGTAATAGAAATAAAGAACTGTTAATTGTTTCTGAAAATTAATAATGTTTTTAAATTTTCATCATATTAGGCTGTAATGATCTCACTTCAGTCTGTCTGTCAATGATATGTAATTTCACAGAGAAAAGTCGCAAAGAAATCTCACATTTTATTGTAAGTAGGGAATACAATTACTTCAGAAAGTCAATTAAAAATCAGAGTACATTTTGTTAAATGAGGTAAGAACTGTGGTAGTCAGTCCCTACATTGAAACGGATGTAATTATTTGCAATGCATATTGTTGTTCAGAGAGCTCACAATGTTACTTTGTTTTATAGTTTCACAACAGTAAGGTTCCTGATAGCAAAATTGTAAATACTTACCATATGTTGTGATAACATTTGTCGAAACTGCTCTGCTTGGTGATCTGGACCCTTTTCATTACCTTGAATGTTCATCTACAAGAAAATGAAATACTAATTTGAAAAAATTACTTCCTGTAATATATCTTGAAAAATATTTGGAGGGAACTGAAGAAAATATAATCAGTCCATAACAAGAACACAAGCAGCTTTTTACTAATTAGGGAAAAACTCCCAACTTTATGAATATAAGAGACTGATGATAACTACTTTTGATGATGCTACTTGCAATTGACTCACCACAGATATTCAACAAGTTAACAGTTGATCATATAGACAGAGTCTACAATTAATGTTCCAGTTATATTTGATTAGTCAGAGGTAACACAGACCTAATTTTTCTGGTTGGCTTTTTGGTGACATGTGCTTAAAAAAAAAAAAAAAAAAAAAAGAATTTGAGTTGATAAACAAACCACAGTTCTTCCAGATATAAACCTAATGTCTTAGTCTTGTTTCATTTTACTTAGCACTACAACATGTGTGTTGCCATAGCTGTAAAACTATATGACATTATCAGTGATACACAATTTTGGATATCTTATAAATTGTTTGCAGATTTACTGGACATTTATAACGAGTATTATCTGCAAAATGGCATTTATAAGAAAGTAAGTATTACTAAAGTATTTTAGAGTAACCACAACATGGAGTCACAGCAAAACATTAGTAAAATGAATGTATTACTTAACTGATAATGTTAATACATTGCACATTTCCTTCTTTTTTTTAGGACATCTTAAATCTTGCCTTATACAGTAGCTGTGCATATCTGCATCTACGGACATACTTTGCAATCTATGGAACTGTGCATGACAGAGGGTATGTTGTACCACTACCTGTCATTTCCCTTCCTATTCCACTCACAAACAGAGTGAGGGGAAAATGACTGTCTATATGCCTCCATATGACCCGTAATTTCTTTTGCCTTATGTTCATGGTTCTCACTTGAAATGAACAATGACAGTAGTAGGATCACTCTGCATTCAACTACAAATACCAGTTCTCTAAATTTTGTCAATAGCTTCCCTCGAAAAGAACATCGGGTTTCCTCCAGGGGTTCCCATTTGAGTTACCAAAGCATTTCTGTAATACTTGCTTGTTGACTGAACATACTGGTAACAAATCTAGCAGCTTGCCTCTGAATTGCTTTGAACAAGTGTTCTATATGTGGTATCTTTTACATATGAACCACTCCTTCCTAAAATTCTTTCAATAAACTGAAATCAATCATTTGCATTCCCCACTACAATCACCGAGCAAGTCAATGCATCACTTAGCACACAATCCTTACATGCTCATTCCATTTCATGTTACCTTGAGGCATAATGCCTTGATATTTAATTACTCTGACTGACTCAAATAGCACACAATTAATGCTGTGTTCAAAAATTGCAGGGTTGTTTTTGCTACTCATCTACATTAACTTACAATTTTCTACATTTAGAGCTAGCTGCCATTCATCAAATCAACTAGAAATTCTGTCTAAGCCATCTTGTATCCTCCTACAGACACTAAATGATGACATCAGCAAACAGCTGCCCAATTGCTACTCACCCTATCTGTTAGATCATTTATGTATGTATAGAATAACCATTATCCTCTCACACTTCCCTGGAGCACTTCTGAGGATACCCTTGTCTCTGATGAACATTTACCATCGAGGATAACGTACTGGGTTCTATTGCTTATGACATCTTCAAGCCACTCACATACCTGGTAACCTATCCCATATGCTCGTGCCTTCGTTAGGTAACCTATTCCATATGCTCATACCTTCATTAACAGCCTTCAGTGGGGCATTGTATCACACACTTTCTGGAAAGTTTTTTGGTGGAGTTTGGGTTATGTCACAGTGTTGAAAGTTCTCTGCAACTTTACAAATCCTATGGAGGTATCATGCTTTTTATTTATTCCTGCCACTAATCAGCATTTCTGAATATTTTAAAATTGTTGCTATGGTGTCTGTTTCTTTTCTGAAACCAAAGTGATATTTGTGCAGTGCCTCTTCATTTTTCCTTTCAATTCCTTTGCATATTATACTAATAAGAAATTTAGAAGTGTGAGATCCAAATGTTTTCACATGTACCTGGTAATGCATTCTTTGTTAATATAATGATACTGGTCCTCTGGAAATCAGATAATGATTATTCTGTTTCATAGATTTTGACATCAGATGACAGGTGTCTTTACCTTTTAGTAATTCTGAAGGTATGTGACCGACTTCTGCCAGCTTGTTCGAAAACTTATTATTCAGTCTTCTTTCAAAATTTCACCTCATTACTGAATAACCTACTTCATCTACATCAACCTTCTCTTGCCCTGCTATCATCATTTCCATTATGAAGTACTTTGACAGTGACATATGTGAAGGAGTTGTTACAGTGCTTCATCTTCTATTTGCTTACTCTTGCACAACAGTTCCTCATCACCTGCTCTTCTTATGAGGTGTTATCCAGTGTCACAGTGATTAGAAAATTTTATTAACTTCTCTGTTTTTGAAAACACTTTTTTACAGATTCAGCTACACTATTTTGCAACAAATATTTTACATTTACTATAATGTCTATCTCTCTGACATTTAAAGCACAAAATGACTGATGTCTCAAGCATCCAAAAGATAAAAGGAGCCAGTTTCTGAATAAAGCACATCATAGTGTACTTTTAAAATCTGAGCAAAGGTACAAGTGATTCTAAGAATTTCAATATTTAGTAGTATTTCTTAAGAAAATTCTGATTTATATCTTCTATTCATTTTTTGTGTTATTTCCAAAATTTCCACTTTGATTCCTCATCATCAGTTCCTTTGTCTCCTTTCTATAATTCCCTGTTTTGTTTAAATTGCTTTTTCTGTTGATGTGTTTAATATATAATGATTTGATACCTGTGAAATAGGATGGATACAATGCAATTTTACAGTCTCTGATGATAGTGCTTACCTTCCTTGCTTTGTAAGTTATTCCAATCTTTTGGGTTATCATTTTCTTAGTGGCTTGTTTCATTTTATTTATTAGCTTCTGGGACCACCTCTTTCTTCATTTTCTACCACTGTTCCATTTACTGGAGGTATTCAGTGTATTTGGAAGCAAACTATAGTTGACCCCTTATTAGTGTCCCATATTTTCCAGACTAACTTCCTCTGCTTTCAGACAACCAAAAACCCCTTTTTTCTATGACTAAAGACATAGTGCAACAGGTTACTACAAAACAAATACATGAATCACAGTAATTTATAGTATGGTTTCAGTGTACATTTTATTAACATGTCACTGGATTATTTTGCAGATATTTTTAAAAAACTATGGTTATTACTAAGTGCGTAGCTGGTCACCATATTAAAAATCTGCATAGGGTATTCCCTAGTAAGAAGTCTTAAAAATTTTTTTTATGCCAAAATTATCCTTTATCCTAGCAGATTAATATGGCAAGACCCATGAAAGTCAAAGTTATTTAAGAACATATGTGGCACATAACTCACAGGAATGAGGAATACATGTCCTGGAGGCCCTGGAATGCCATTTGTTCCTCCTAGTCCATCTCTTCCAGGCTGGCCCTTGGGGCCTGGTGGTCCTGGGGGCCCAGGTGGTCCCATGTATCCCCTCGGCCCTGGTGGGCCACGCACAGGAATGACGGTACCGTAGCCACTGTAGCTTGTTTGTGCATCATAGTCTACTCCTGACCAGTTTTCTTCTCCGGATCCTTCAGACTGAGACAGACAATTAAACATGTGCAAGATCTATATAAAAAAGGTCTACAGCATGATAACAAGTGGTATGTTGAACAAATAAAACTAGGTTAAGAAGTTTGAATCACTCACAAATGCTGTCAGGTTATTTAACATGAAATGTCAGACTTCATAGTGAAACATCAAGTAATAACTTGATTTAAAGGAATTTATATTGCAAACAAATAGTAGATTTTAATGCTAAAATTTACAACCAATGAGATACTTTTCAGTAACACATTTCCATTTCACTGTTCCCGATTACACTTAAAGAAATTGAATCTGCCTCTGTGATGAAGTCTTTCCATGTTGAAAATATGCTCTGAATACATCAGCTGTGGTCTGTCAGCTTGAGATCTGGTGTGTGTCATGTTTGTTTCAAGCTTTGTAGTTATCCCACTGTTCCCCTCATTATATGACATCTGATATTGTTGTGAGGCTCTAAAATGCCATCATCATTGATTGGTTTTATCCAGTAGGTGTAATGTGATTTCAGTTTTTATTGGTTGACTAAATTTCCAGAACAACTAGTGCAAAGTATTAGTAACAAATAAAGGCTTCTTTTCATTTCCGGGAAGAGACGTAGAGTTTAGCATCTAGCAATTGCTGTTGGTGATCATTGAAAGTAAGTTCTCTTTTATGTCAAAGTTTTTGCATAAAAAGGAAAGTTTTGCCTCCCATGTTATAAACAAAAATTATGTGCTGCCTATTAGTGTACAGTCCACTGAGTCCAAGTGGAACCTTATAGACAAGTCTGTGAAAGTGTCAGGAAACAGCAAAGTGTTCAACAGTGCCACTGGTGCTATGGGTCTGCTAGCATTCATAGTCTGTCACTGAGGAAGCTTGCTACAGCTACATCTACACTCCACAAGTCTACTTACAGAATTTGGGAGAAGGTACTTTCGGCACCACTATCATTGCTCACCTTTCCTTTCCATTCACAATGATTAAGGAAATTGTAAAAATACACTTATTTAAAAAGGCAGCTAAAAAGTACCTGTTATGCAATACATTTTATACATTGAAAGATTACTTAGCTAAAACAGAGTAGAGGTTTGTTATACAAATAAATAATAATAATAATAATAATGATTATAAAATATCCAGTATTCTACATAACACCTTCACTTTATGTTTTTTCCTTCTTTTTTCCTTTCTATAAATATTTACTCCCAAGCTATACATAGCACAATACTAACACCTCTTCCTCTTTTTGAGCTCAACATCTCACACATTACAGAGGGATGCTGACTCAGTTTTTCAGGATAGCAAATGGGAAGTTGCGGTATAGAAAATAGCCCAGAGATCACACCCCATATATATATATATATATATATATATATATATATATATATATATATATATGTGTGTGTGTGTGTGTGTGTGTGTGTGTGTGTAGTGAGTGAAGTGTTATGAAACAATGTGTGTATAGTGTGTGCAGTGACTGATGGTGAGATATGAGTGAACAGTGTGGCATTACATTATTTAATAAGTTATTTGTAAAAAAATGTATTGTATACCAGGTGTAAATCTAATGATTGTCTCAACTAGAAGTCTGTAAATATATGTGTATATGAATTAGCTTATTTTAAATTGATCTAAATTTGTAAATACTTTGACATGTTCTAACTCCTTTTAAAAAGAGATCTACGGATGAATAAAGCTACTAATACTACTACTATCAGTAAGCATCCATTTGAGTTTGAAATGCTCTGATTCTGTCTACATGGTCACTTCATGAGATACGTAGGAGGAAATAATATGTTGCCTGACTCTTCTCGGAATGAGAACTCCTAGATGATTAACTTTTTGTTCCAATAGATCCATTATGAGGAGATCCTCCAAGATATAGAACATGCTAGAAAACAAGAATGCACAATGAACATTTACAAAGAAAAATGCTATACTAGTGTACCTTCCACAGATCTGTCATGGGCATGGAATAAGCCAAAAAATCTCATACATATTTTCATTTAAAAGGTAACAGCAAGCTTGTCAAAACATATGTACTGGTAAATGTTCTAAACCCCTTGGTGCTTATTATAATTTAGAATTTTACCAGCAAATTTATCCATGACGCATAACACCTCTCTAGTAGTAGGTTTGTTGAAAACTGCTCCAGTGTTCTCATTCTGATGCACTACAGTTTAGTTTGAAGACTCATATTACTAAAGTGCCATTTGTAATGCTGCCTTATGAACTTATTTGTTTGCCTTGTTACTTATGCCATATCTTTTCAATCAGACAAACTAATCCTCAGCTGACATTTACTGCCCATCACACAGGTTCCATCTGGTTGCATGGGAATGCCCATTGCACACAATCTCAGTCCCATAACCTTTCAGGTTTTTGTACTAGAGACCTAATGACAAACTTTACAAATCCATTTATATTCTTCAGACATCAACCACATGAAATTATTGATAGATGAATTCCACAGTAATTTGATGAAGATCCTCATTACCAGTGAGATGCAGCAGAAAGGACCATTTTTCAAGAAATTACATGAACATTGGCTCACATAAAGCAAAAATTCTTGAACATTGCTTGTTGTTGTGATCTTGAGTCCAGAGACTGATTTGATGTTGCTCTCCATGCTACTCTGTCCTGTGCAAGTTTCTTCATCTCCCAGTACCTAATGCACCCTGCATCCTTCTGAATCTGCTTAGTGTAGTCATCTCTTGGTGTCTCTCTATGATTTTTACCCTCCTCGCTGACCTTCAATACTAAATTGGTGATGCCTTCATGCCTCAGAACATGTCGTACCAACCGATCCCTTCTTCTAGTCAAGTTGTGCCACAAATTTCTCTTCCCCCCAATTCTATTCAATGCCTCCTCATTAGTTATGTGATCTACCCATCTAATCTTCAGTATTCTTTTGTATCACCACATTACGAAAGCTTCTATTCTCATCTTGTCTAAACTATTTATCGTCCATGTTTCACTTCCATACATGGCTACACTCCATAAAAAATACATTCAGAAACGACTTCCTGACATTTAAATCTATACTCGATGTTAACAAATTTCCCTTCTTCAGAAACACTTTCCTTGCCATTGCCAGTCTACATTTTTTTTCCTCTCTACTTCGACCATCGTCAGTTATTTTGCTCCCCAAATAGCAAAACTCATTTACTACTTTAAGTGTCTCATTTCGTAATCTAATTACCTCAGCGTCACCCGACTTAATTCGACTGCATTCCATTATCCTCGTTTTGCTTTTGTTGATGTTCATCTTATATCCTCCTTTAAAGACACTGTCCATTCTGTTCAACTGCTCTTCCAAGTCCTTTAACATTGCTTATCAGAGATTAAAAGAATTTATTTACAGGATGATTGTACACAAGAACTATTAATTAGAATTTTATTAATACCTTCAGCTGCCAACAGGCGTTGATATATATCAACGAGGCAGGTGAGAATGTGTACCCCGACTGGGACTCGAACCCAGGATCTCCTGCTTACATGGCAGATGCTCTATCCATCTGGGCCACTGAGGGCACAGAGAATAGCGCGACTTCAGGAACTATCTTCCGCCCGCCTCCCGAGAGACCCACCTTCTCACCTTGTATGTCCACACACTAAATTCGTAGTGACCCACCCCAACACACTCAGTACTCGTGGAAGAAATTCTTATCAGGTCCTGTAAGAGGTCGAGGAATATGTGTGCATCTGCACAGAAGAAGGATGTCATGGCCGGTGTTGCCAGAACTATATACTTATATGGGTATTGTGTCTGTTCATTTGGACATGTCTGAAAGAACAGACACCATATCCATATAAGTATATAGTTCTGGCAACACCGGCCATGACCTCCTTCTTATGTGGGGATGCACACATATTCCTCGAACTCTTACGGGACTTGGTAAAAATGTCTTCCACGAGTAATGAGTGTGTTGGGGTGGAACACTACGAATGTAGTGTGTGGACATACAAGGTGAGAATGTGGGTCTCGCGGGAGGCGTGCACGAGATAGTCCCTGCAGTCGTGCTGTCCTCTGTGCCCTTGGTGGCTCAGATGGATAGATCGTCTGCCATGTGACCAGGAGATCCCGGGTTCGAGTCCCGGTCGGGGCACGAATTTTCACCTGTCCTCGATGATATATATCAACGCCCGTTGGCAGCTGAAGGTATTAATACAATTCTAATTTCGTTCTAGACGGCTGCAGATTATCAATGTACAGACAGCATAGCCATATAAGTATATAGAACTATTAATGGTTATTTTCGGCATTTAGCTCTGTTGATACTCACGTATGGGGGCGAGGGTGGGATGGTTGTCTGATAGTCGCCAGCATCGTTGAAGTCAGCGTCCCCCTCCCCTTCCGCGTCTGAGTCGCCATCGCTGTCGCCGTCGCCGTCATCATCGGCGTTGCCCTCCAGAGCGCTGTACCGAGATTCTTCGCAGTCCACGGAGTGGTCGCGGCACAGTTCGTACGCCTCGTCCGGCACTGGTGCTATGGCCAGCAGCTCCACGTCCCCCTGCACACCAGGACACGAGTCACACACCGTACTTTTTTCTCCTAAGATGATACAAGGCGTAGTACCAAAGATTTACAGGACAGCAATCAAGAGGTAAAACTAGTCTTTCGAGATAATGTAGCAAACTGCGTTTGGGTTGCAAGACGAAAAATATTTGCGAAGATACAAAGCGAAAACCTACCAGCACTGCAACTAACACTAAGAGCAGAAGGTATGTCACAAATGACGCCAGACATTCGTGCTTTCACTTACCAAGCGCGACGACGCATTATTGGTACGACGTTTTTAAGTAGGGGAAAGTGGGGTAAGGCAGCCAGTGTTGTTAAAGTATCCATTACATTTTTTTCGCTGAACATTGCTGCTGCCTGCTGAGAAGTGATCCTACTACTACACTTTTGCCTCGCTCCTGAGCGGATGACGCTGGGAGCGGATGTTTGCCATCGCCTCGTAGCACTATGGCTGCTGAGACAAACCCCACCATCTTCCACATCTACATAGCTACTCTGCAATTCACACTTAAGTGCCTGGCAGAGGGATCATCGAACCAGTTTCATATTACTTCTCTACCATTCCACTCTCGAATGGCGCGTGGGAAAAAGGAACACCTAAATCTTTCCGTTCGAGCTCTGATTTCTCTTATTTTATTATGATGATCATTTCTCCCTACGTAGGTGGGTGTCAACAAAATATTTTCGCATTCGGAAGAGAAAATTGGTGATTGCAATTTCGTAAATAGATCTCGCTGCAAAGAAAACCGTCTTTGTTTCAGTGACTGCCACCCCAACTGGCGTATCATATCAGTGACACTCTCACCCCTATTGCGCGATAACACGTAACGGGCTGTCCTTCTTTGCACTTTTTCGATGTCCTCCGTCAATCCTACCTGGTAAGGGTCCCACACCGCGCAGCAGTATTCCAGCAGAGGACGGACAAGTATAATGGAGGCTGTCTCTTTAGTGGATTTGTCACATCTTCTAAGTGTTCTGCCAACAAAGTGCAGTCTTCGTTTCGCCTTCCCTACAATATTATCTATGTGGTCTTTCCAATTTAAGTTACTCGTAATCGTAATTCCTAGGTATTTAGTCGAATTGACAGCTCTTAGATTTGTGCGATTTATTGTATACCCAAAATTTATCGGATTTCTTTTAGTACCCATGTGGATGACCTGGCACTTTTCTTTGTTTAGTGCCAATTGCCACTTTCCGCACCATATGAAATTCTCTCTAGTTCATTTTTTAATTGGAATTGCTCGTTGATGATTTTACTAGACGGAAAATTGCAGCATCATCTGCAAACAATCTAAGGGGGGCTGCTCAGATTATCACCTAGATCATTTATGTAAATCAGGAACAGCAGAGGGCCTATGACACTACCTTGCGGAACGCCAGATATCACTTCTGTTCTGCTCGATTATTTACCGTCTGTCAGCACGAACTGTGACCTCTCTGAGAGGAAATCAGGAATCCAGTCACACAACTGAGACGATACTCCATATGCACGCAATTTGATTAATAGTCGCTTGTGAGGAACGGTATCAAAAGCCTTCTGGAAATCGAGGAATGTAGAATCGATCTGAGATCCCTTGTCGACAGCACTCATTACTTCATGGGAATAAGAGCAGCCTGCTTACACCTTATAAGAGAAACAAATCTGTAATAGGTTAATGCGATGCACAAGTGACACGGAAGTGTATGCCGAGACGGCAGAAGGATCAGTTACAGCCTCTTCCCTCATTGGTGTAAGCTATATTAACAACCACTACGCTCAACACCGCACACAGATCAACACTATATTCACACCAGTTACTTATTATTACGGTACACAATAGTGTATCGTGTAGTTTTATGTTGGCAACAAAAGTTAATATTCCAGAACGGTACGAAGGCAGCCGACTTCCACCGAGCACAGTGGGGCCAGTAGAGATGGGCAAACTGAAACACATAACTGTTTCGAAACAAATGAAACAGTACAATGTAATGTTTCAATACGCTGTTTCGAAACAATGAAACAGTTTGTGTTTTGTAATCTAATAAACCTAGACATTTTATCATCTTGAATGTCTACTGTATAGGTATGTCCATATAAACACAAATGAGGTGCGAGAGCGCTAATCATATCGCATAAAGTATGAAACTATCACTTAGGCCTCTCGGCAGTTTCGTATTTCATGCAGCAAATGCGCTGCTTTCGTGTCGTGTGACTTTCATACTTTTCAATTGGCTGAGGACAGCCATAGCTGAAGACAGAAGAACCACCACGAACGGAACTGGAGGTGGGAGCGAACTGCAGAAACAACGGATATGGTACTGGGATTCCCACATTCCGCTAGTATGGGAATATACCCATCCTGCTAATTCCCATGCACACAAAGGGAATCATTGTGGATAATAGGTACAGTGACTATAGACTCACAAATAATGCCAAATAATTCGAATAAATAACAAAATATAACAGAAGAAATTTTGTCTTTCAAGGTGTTTCGAACCGTTACTATAAATTCACCATGCTTCCCAGCCCTTCCCGTTCACCATTACACTATCAGTGATATGTCAAACAGATTGCTTGCAATTATACCTACATTAAATTTATGTATATGTATAATAACTTTCACTCTACGCCTTTTTTTTTTTTTATTCAAAATGTTCTAGGCTTACTTGCGTTTCTTAATATGATTACTGCACTTGAACAGAGAAACGTATTTTATAAAAAAAGTGTAATTTAACTGAATGATTTTCACATATTTACTATTTTGAATGTGAATAGTATGCGTTGTTTTATTGTTTGGATAATGTTTATAAAGCAAGTGTTACGCCATTTCGGAATAGGACAGTCATCTAGAAACGAAGCTTTATTTTCGGATACCTTAAGCTTCATGCTATTGCTTGTCAAAACGATTTCGACACTCTTGAAAGTGTTTCACGAAGTGGTATGTTGTGTTTCAGTACCTGTGCCGAGCCCGAATCTCGTCCGACACAGAGCGGAATGAAACATCACTGTTTCGAAACAGTGAACCACAGCCGTTCCGAAACACTGAAACAGTTCCACGTATCGATACACCGTATCGAAACATAGAAACAGTGCCCAAGTCTAGGGGCCAGGATAAAGTGTGCTACCATATGTATGTTCCCCATACGCCATCGTTGCTGTCAGTGAGTTTCACAGAGGAAGATCGTTCTGTAATTTCTTTTTCGAAGAACTTTCCTGATTTTCAGTCGTCTGATGTAAGGTAAGTCATTTACGATATTCTTGTTACGTCACTCACACACAGAGTTGTGCTTTCTTACAATTTCAATGTTTAAACAAAGTATTTGGCCTACAAATGTTGTTCCTTGTTATTTCTTTCGGTTTGATAGCTTCATCTGGGGACCACTAATGCGGACATGGCGTCCCATCGGGAAAAGTGAACAGACCGTTCATCGGGAAAGGTGCCCAAGGTGTTTACCCGAAAAAGAGTTGTTTACTTCCATTTATCACGCATAATACTACAGATCATATTAACTTCTAAACCCTTTTATACACAAAGTCTATCACACGTTCTATCCCTTTGTGACGATTTTGAATTAATTAATTTATATTATTTAAAACCATGTCTGCTCTGTCATATTTGGCCTAACACAAAAATATGATTCAAAACGGTCTGTTGCAATTGCTTGGCATTGTTTCAGATAGTATAAGCATCAAGATGCCTAGAAAATATCTCCAGAAATCAGAACAACAAACATGCGATCCTGTTGTGATCGCACTGGGCACGTTATCCTCTTAGGCGAGGAAAAATTGTCCCTCTTACACCCGAGATAGTGCTTTGCATTTAATCACCTCGCTGTCGTCGGAGTAATTAAATATAGAACAGATGGACATTCGACATGCTAGCACAGCCGAAGTCTCCTGGGCCATAATGCATTCCGCTGCTAGGAAAGCCCCTGGTCATGATGGCATTCAAAACCGTGTCCTCCAGGAGTTCACGGATAAAGCAACTGAGTACCTAACACACATAACGAATGCCATACTAAAACACCAACACTTCCCCGCCTTTTGGAAGACGGCCAAGGTCCTGATGTTCAGGAAGCCGGGGAAAGACCACAGCCTCCCACAAAATTACCGACCCATCAGCCTTCTGAGCTCGCTCAGTAAGATTGTTGAGAAGGTGATTCTCAAACGCATCACTAGGCACTGCATAACAAATGACATCCTGAGACCGGAGCAATTCGGCTTCAGAAATCACCACTCCACAACACAACAACTCCTACGGGTCGTTGAACACATAACACATGGCTTCAACATAAACAAAGCTACAGGGGCAGTGTTCCTGGACATCGAAAAGGCTTTCGACCGTCTATGGCACAACGGCCTCATCCGCAAACTCAGCGACGCGGGATTCCCCGACGGGCTGCTGCGTCTAATACACTCATACCTCACAGTCAGGAGTTTCAACACTGACGTGCAGGGAAAACAGTCAACACGACACGGTATACACGCGGGAGTACCCCAGGGAAGCATCCTAGGGCCCCTACTGTTTAACCTCTACATAAACGATCTCCCAACCACACACAACACAATGATGGCAATCTACGCGGATGACACAGCCATCCTTGCGCAAGATTGGAAACCATCAAACATTACGTCACGCCTACAGACTGCACTCAGAATGGCTGAGCCTTGGTTGGAGAAATGGCGTGTTAGAGTAAACGTCGACAAGTGCGAAGCCGTTCTGTTCACGAGAAGACCGAAGCAACTGCGCAAACACCGCTACTGCAGACCAATAACTCTACATGCACGCCCAATACGTTTCCGCGAGAAAGTCAAATACCTCGGTGTCTGGCTGGACCGGAAATTACTCTGGGGGGACCACATACAACACATGACCAACCGAGCTAGCGCGAGGCTCAAACAGCTCTATCCTATGCTCAACAGGCGTAGCACACTGAACAGAAGGGTGTCGAGGTCCATGTACATGACACTTATCCGACCCCTGATGACGTACGCAGCTCCCGTCTGGGGATACGCTGCGCCTACACGCCTGCGCCGTCTGCAGCTCATACAAAACAAGGTACTCAAAATCATAAGCAATGCTCCACGATACACACGCTTCGCGGACCTTCACCGGGAATACCGACTTGAGACTCTCACGGAGGTAATCCACAAACTCACCACAAGACTATACAGAAACTCCAGACATTCGCAGAACCCGTTTATTCTGAATCTGGGGAACTACGACCACAACCATAGATGGAAACATAAAAGACCAAAAGACATACTTGCAAGGACATAACATTTATGGCCAAGCTTACGCAAACATAACGGCACAGGCGAGCCCCTGTTAATCAGACGCATTTACTGGATATCCAGCTGAAATACACTGCCGAATAACTGGCACCATACAGGGAAGCCGTACCGTACACTGCATGCAAACAAGCTCCACACATCCCCCACACAGTGAGATGATCTATGGCCGATCTCCCACTACTGTATAACGATATTGATTGTTCCAGGAAAGTAGCAGCCGCAGCAACTGGGACACATCGCCATCGCCTGTCACGGTAATGATGCATGATACCTATACTAACAAATCCAACCTTGCATGAACTATCGCAGCTAGTAAGCCACTACTGCTCTTACTACCCATCCCACTGTCGCAGAGGTTTTTTTCCCACGGCACGAGCCATGGCACTTTTTTCCCTCTGCTCTTCAAATCGCTACCCTCACTCGCGTTTCGTCCACTATCTATCACCTGATGGACCGTGTTAATGCGTAGCCTTACCCAGACGCACGGACAACATCACAGTCCAGCATCCTGTGATCCACCCACTAGATAACTAACATGTTTACGGAGGTGACAGTAGAACTTTTGGTTTGGTCACCACGTTGGTGCGGGCGTGGAGGGGCCCCATCTCTATTTTTTTAGACAAGCATCTGAGATGAGGTTGGAAGACAGCGATGGACAGGCTCCTGGGAATCATTTCCGACTGCTGTCTGAAGTAAATCGAGTTCTAAGCAGAGAAATACATTAAATGCTCGTACTCAATGCAATGCAATGTAAAACGAGAGCTCGACTATCTTAATCTAGCAGCGCAATTTAGTACTTACTTCTCAAGCTGGTGGTTAATCATTAAAACTTTTGCAGTCATCTTGAATAATGTTGAAGTTCTAAAGACGACCTGCGTAGGCTCCTTATGAAAACTAATCTGGTGTATCTGCGAGTTAAAATGAAGCACAAGAGCGCAATACCACATCATACTTTAACTACTTCTTACTTTCAGCCGAGACAGCGAATAACACGAAACTGAGATACATAAAAAAGGAAGCGTCCACCCTAATTCATCCACAAAGAAACAAGCGAAACTCTATCAATGTAAAAGTTGCGATAACTGTGTTATGGATCTAGATTCGAACCCAGATCCGTGAGTAGTGCACTACTGACAACACATCCTAGATCATTAGTATAGAACAAGCACTTGTATGAGAAACAACATAGCAGAAATATTCTGTAGAGTTTTGAAGGTATACAGAGGGGCAATAAACTGACCCTTCTAAGCGTTCTATTAGGCATGCTGGGATAGAGAAGTTGGTTGTGCACTGCACGCGAAATTCAGAGATCGAGTTGGTGTCCGGTTCGGACACTCAGTTTTAACTTACTACAAATGTTCAATAGAAAGAATGCTGATCTTCACCGAGTATCAAATACTGCAGCAAGACTGTGTAGGTCGTGTTTTTATGCACAGCTCTGTGAACTGCTAATACTGCAAAGAAAATGCCGTGGGTTGGCAGTGGAGGAGATACGCAATTCACTAAGTGTGACACTATGATATAGCGGCTACAGGAATACATCTGTCAATCTAGAATTGAAAACTTTGTTTCCTCGATTCTCGCGTTGCGTAATAAGCGTGTTAAAGGCACCTACGTAACGCTTTTTTTTCACAAATCAAGCTGTCGACTTAATGGAAAGCTCATCAATAAATGTAACATGTACCAGATAAATTATATTTTGGAGATTATCGGTCTCAGCTATGATTTTTTTACCTTTAGTGCCACAAAAACTGCAACATGATAGCCATTATGCATCACTATACGGAAGCCACTGTATGGTGCATGGCAGAGGGTATACTGCACCGCTATTAGTCATCTTCTTTTCTATTCCACTCGCAAATAGAGAGAGAGAAAAACGACTATCTGTATGTCTCAGTACGAGCTATAGCCTCTCTTATCTTGTCTTTATGGTCCTAAAGCGAAATGCGCGTTGGTGGCAGTAGAATCGTTCTGCAGTCAGCCTCAAATGCTGGTTCTCTAAATTTTCTTAATAGTGCTCCTCGAAAAGAAAGTCGCCTTCCATCGAAGGATACCCATTTGAGTTCTCGTAGCAGAAATATCCGGAATGACGTCGTGAAATGAAATCATCGCACTGGTTTACGTAAGTTGCTCAGATGTGGCGGGCACAAACCCATGTCAATTAGCAGATAGATTATAAAATTAGCTATTCTGGGATGGTACACACTATCATATCTCAACTCAGCCACCACTTCAGATGACTTTCCGCTCTCAGTACAGAGGTAACCCGCTTACACAACCGTCCAATCTGTAAGGTAACTAACACTCACGACAGTACAATTCTTTAAAGCAAACCTGATTTGCATCCTCGCAGTGGCGCTATTAGAGCCCCTCTTATGACTGGCGCGGAATTTGAATAGATATCATCTTTCAGAAACACACCTATCAACTTTCGTTTACGTCGCACAACTCCTTCTTGGTGTTACGAAATGTTTTGGTCACTGTATATTCGTGTATATCGCCCCTTGGCTGTCAGCAACAGATGCAGAAGTAAGGTCTAGTTACAATGTGATTGAGATACAGAACATTGGTGTTCGGCTTGGCGCACGCAAATAGCGACTCACCGCGTAGAAGTCCTCGTCCTGCAACTGCTGTCCCAGGAAGAGGACGCCGTCGTTGCTGATGGTGGAGTCGAGCGAGCGGCGCAGCTCGCGGGTCACCGTCTGGCCGCAGTCGGTGATGAGCGTCGCCGCGTCGCCCTTCACGCTGAAGCCCAGCCGGTGCCACCTGCAGACACGCATTCACAAACCTGCTAACGTTCCGTACAAGCAAACACAAATACTTTTATAGGTAATTTATAGTTGAATCTCAGCTAAATACCACACCTGGAGCATAGTAATGTAACAAGGAAACTTTCGTACTAAGAAAGTTGCTTTTGGTATGTTGCTGTTGTGGTCTCCAGTCCAGAGACTGGTTTAATGCGGCTCTCCGTTCTACTCTATCCCGTGTAAGCTTCTTCATCTCCCAGTACCTACAGCTCCCTACATCCTTCTGAATTTGTTTAGTGTATTCATGTCTTGGTTTCCGTGACGATTTTTACCCTCCACGCTGCCCTTCAATACTAAATTGGTGATGCCTTCATGCCTCAGAACATGTCCTGTAAACCGATCCCTTCTTCTAGTCAAGCTGTGCTACAAATTTCTCTTCTCCCCAATTCTATTCAATATCTCCTCATTAGTTATGTGATCTACCCATCTAATCTTCAGCATTCTCCTGTAGCACAAAATTTCGAATGCTTCTATTCTTTTCTTGCCTAAACTATTTATCGTCCACGTTTCACTTCCATAAATGGCTACACTCCATATAAATAGCTTCAGAAATGATTTCCTGACACTTAAATCTATACTCGATGTTAACAAATTTCTCTTATTCAGAAACACTTTTCTTGCCATTGCCAGTCTACATTTTATATCCTCTCTACTTCGACCATCACGTTATTTTCCTCCCCAAAAACTCGTTTACTACTTTAAGCGTCTCATTTCCTAATCTAATTACCTCAGCATCACCCGATTTAATTCGACTACATTCCATTATCCTCGTTGATGTTCATCTTATATCCTCCTTTCAAAACACTGTCCATTCCTTTCAGCAGCTCTTCTAGGTCCTCTGCTGTCTCTACCAGAATTACAATGTCATCGGCGAACCTCAAAGTTTTTATTTCTTCTTCATAGATTTGAATTCCTACACCAAATTTTTCTTTTGTTTCCTTTACTGCTTGTTCAAGGTTTTTGGTACAAGGTGATCGAATATTTTGATCTTTTTACGATATCAACACATACCTCATTATCTCATAAGGTTAGAATGTACTTCTCGTAGGGGTGCACTTTGCCCGCATTCTAATGTTAAACTTTGAACAGAAACAGATGTACACTACTGACCATTAAAATTGCTACACCACGAAGATGACGTGCTACAGACGCGAAATTTAACCGACAGGTAGAAAATGCTATGATATGCAAATGATAGCTTTTCAGAGCATTCACACAAGGTTGGCGCCGGTGGCGACACCTACAACGTGCTGACACGAGGAAAGTTTCCAACCGATTTCTCATACACAAACAGCAGTTGACCGGCGTTGCCTTGTGGCTCTGAGCACTATGGGACTTAACATCTGAGGTCATCAGTCCCCTAGAACTTAGAACTACTTAAACCAAACTAACCTAAAGACATCACACACATCCATGCCCGAGGCAGTATTCGAACCTGCGACCGTAGTGGTCTCGTGGTTCCAGACTGACGCGCCTAGAACCGCTTGGCCACACCGGCCGGCCGTTGCCTTGTGAAACGTTGTTGTGATGCCTCGTGTAAGGAGGAGAAATGCGTACCATCTCGTTTCCGACTTTGATAAAGGTCGGATTGTAGCCTATCGCAATTGCGGTGTATCGTATCGCGACATTGCTGCTCGCGTTGGTCGAGATCGAATGACTATTAGCAGAATATGGAATCGGTGGGTTCAGGAGAGTAATACGGAACGCCGTGCTGGATCCCAACGGCCTCGTATCACTGGCAGTCGAGATGACAGGCATCTTATCCGCATGGCTGTAACGGATCGTGCAGCCACGTCTCGATCCCTGAGTCAGCAGATGGGGACGTTTCCAAGACAACAACCATCTGCACGAACAGTTCGACGGCATTTGCAGCAGCATGGACTATCAGCTCGGAGACCATGGCTGCAAATACCCTTGACGCTGCATCACATACAGGAGCGCCTGTGATGGTGTACTCAACGACGAACCTAGGTGCACGAATGGCAAAACGTCATTTTTTCGGATGAATCCAGGTTCTGTTTACAGCATCATGATGGTCGCATCCGTGTTTGGCGACATCACGGTGAACACACATTGGAAGCGTGTATTCGTTATCGCCATAGTGGCATATCACCCGGCGTGATGGTATGGGGTGCCATTGGTTACACGTCTCGGTCACCTCTTGTTAGCACTGACGGCACTTTGAACAGTGGACGTTACATTTCAGATGTGTTACGACCTGTGGCTCTACCCTTCATTCGATCCGTGCGAAACGCTATATTTCAGCAGGATAATGCACGACCGCATGTTGCAGGTCCTGTACAGGCCTTTCTGGATACAGAAAATGTTCGACTGCTGCCCTGGCCAGGACATTCTCTAGAGCTCTCACCAATTGAAAACGTCCGGTCAATGGTGGGCGACCAACTGGCTCGTCACAATACGCCAGTCACTACTCTTGATGAACTGTGGTATCGTGTTGAAGCTGCGTGGGCAGCTGTACCTATACACGCCATCCAAGTTCTGTTTGACTCAATGGCCAGGCGCATCAAGGCCGTTATTACGGCCAGAGGTGATTGTTCTGGGTACTGATTTCTCAGGACCTATGCACCCAAATTGCGTGAAAATGTAATCACATGTCAGTTCTAGTATAATATATTTGTCCAATGAATACCCGTTTATCTTCTGCATTTCTTCTTGGTGTAGCAATTTTAATGGCCAGTAGTGTAACATCGGGTTTGCTCAAAGGAAGCATAATACAACCTTTGATGTCTTCATTATCTACTATCTGATCGGAAGCATCCACACAACTATTAGAGGACATAAATATGAGATGTGTCCACCGTTCGCCTTTTTGATGGCTTGAACTCTGCTGGGGATTATTTCAGTGAGGTATCTGAATATCTGCGGAAGAATGGTAGGCCATTCTTTCTCGAGAGCCGAAACCAGACAAGACAGTGATGTAACGATGTCGACGTACTAACTCATTCCATAGGTGTTCCATTGAATTCAGGTCGGGACTCTGGGAAGGACAGTCCATCCTAGGAATGTTATTTTCCACAAACAATTGCCTCACAGATGCTGTTTTATGAAAGGGTGTATTGTCTTAGTGATACAATCATCGTCTACGAACTGTTCTTCTGCTTTAAACGGTACAAGTGTTCATTTCCGCCGGCCGGAGTGGCCGTGCGGTTCTGGGCGCTGCAGTCGGGAGCCGAGCGACGGCTACGGTCGCAGGTTCGAATCCTGCCCCGGGCATGGATGTGTGTGATGTCCTTAGATTAGTTAGGTTTAATTAGTTCTCAGTTCTAGGCGACTGATGACCTCAGAAGTTAAGTCGCATAGTGCTCAGAACCATTTGAACCATTTTTTTTGTTCATTTCCTTCCGCACTTACCGTTTTCTTAAGTGTAATAAGGAGCCCAAACCCTAACCGTGGAAAACAGCCTCTACTGCAACACTCCCTTCCCTGCCCTTCACTGTTGTCACTACACACGATTGCGGGTAACGTTCACCAGGCATTCACCAAACCAGACACGTCGTCAGATTGTCATACAGCGGTTCTGGCGCTGCAGTCCGGAACCGCGGGACTGCTCCGGTCGCAGGTTCGAATCCTGCCTCGGGCATGGGTGTGTGTGATGTCGTTAGGTTAGTTAGGTTTAAGTAGTTCTAAGTTCTTAAGATGTTGAGTCCCATAGTGCTCAGAGCCATTTGAACCATTTTTTGATTGTCATACGGTATAGTGTGACTCATCACTACAAATCTCTCGTTCCCAGTCATCCACTGTCCAGTGGCCCTGCTGTTCACATCACCTCAAGCTTCGCTTAGCATTGACTACAAAAATGCGTGGTTTATGGGGGTCGTTCGACAATCTTTTAACTCGCCATGCACAGTGCTAGCTTGACTGCTGGTAGCACTTCGGAACTCAAGTGTGATTCCTTCCGCTGATTTCATGGGATATTTTGCAACAACCCTCCGTAACACCATGAGGTCTGTCTGGTCGTGATTTACCTGTGGCCGCACGCTTTGAGGCGTCATGTCACGGATTGCGCGGCCCGTCCCGCCGGTGGTTCGAGTCCTCCATCGGGCGTGAATGTATGTGTTGTTCTTAGCACAAGTTAGTTGAAGTTAAGTAGAGTGTAAGTCTAGGAACCGACGACCTCAGCACTTAGGGATTCGCACGCACATTGATTTACCTGTGATTGTTCCTTCGCATTTCCACTTCACATACACATCACCAACAGTAGTCTTCGGGGAACCGTTAAAACGGTTGAAATGTCCCCGATGGATTTATTACTCAGGTAACATCCAATGACTAGTCCATGTTTAAATTCACCGAATTCCACTGACTGACCAGTTTTCCTGTTACTGCTTCTCTACTGGTAACACAAAACTTCGTGTCTCCTTTATGTTGACGGATCCGGCTCTCGTGACTTCTCGTGGTCAATTCCACATTACCTACGGGTGGCCGCATACTTTTTGGTCAGGTACTGTGTGTGGTGTCACCGCCAGACACCACACTTGCTAGGTGGTAGCTTTTAAAACGGCCGCGGTCCGCTAGTATACGACGGACCCGCGTGTCGCCACTGTCAGTGATGGCAGACCGAGCGCCGCCACACGGCAGGTCTAGAGAGACGTACTAGCACTCGCCCCAGTTGTCCAGCCGACTTTGCTACGTCAATTGCTACGACCTAGCACGGCGCCAGTATCTATGGATGCCTGTACCGTCAGACCGATGTTCTCCAATTGTGGATTAAAGTTAAGTATTCCAAGAGCTTCGTACTTTATTTGCTACTATAATTTCCCTTAACTGTTCCAGACCTCACGCCAGCCTGCGTGAGCTTTAACGCGTGCATTTCGGCTTCCTCCAAACCCCGTGAATTGGCTCCTGCCAATTCACTACACTGTGTATAAGTGATTTATCAGACAGGGGCAGCAGAACTCTAAAATTTTTCTTTGTCGATGGTGTTGTGTATAGGAAAATATTGTTAGACGATTGTAAGGAATCACAGAAAGACATGGGCAATATTTTCTCTTGGGATTTTGAATGGACAGTTCCCTTTAAATGTGGATAAATGTAAGAAGATGCACACACCAAAGAGAAGAAAGCATGTGGTATTTTATAAAGAGATTATACACTCCTGGAAATGGAAAAAAGAACACATTGACACCGGTGTGTCAGACCCACCATACTTGCTCCGGATACTGCGAGAGGGCTGTACAAGCAATGATCACACGCACGGCACAGCGGACACACCAGGAACCGCGGTGTTGGCCGTCGAATGGCGCTAGCTGCGCAGCATTTGTGCACCGCCGCCGTCAGTGTCAGCCAGTTTGCCGTGGCATACGGAGCTCCATCGCAGTCTTTAACACTGGTAGCATGCCGCGAGAGCGTGGACGTGAACCGTATGTGCAGATGACGGACTTTGAGCGAGGGCGTATAGTGGGCATGCGGGAGGCCGGGTGGACGTACCGCCGAATTGCTCAACACGTGGGGCGTGAGGTCTCCACAGTACATCGATGTTGTCGCCAGTGGTCGGCGGAAGGTGCACGTGCCCGTCGACCTGGGACCGGACCGCAGCGACGCACGGATGCACGCCAAGACCGTAGGATCCTACGCAGTGCCGTAGGGGACCGCACCGCCACTTCCCAGCAAATTAGGGACACTGTTGCTCCTGGGGTATCGGCGAGGACCATTCGCAACCGTCTCCATGAAGCTGGGCTAAGGTCCCGCACACCGTTAGGCCGTCTTCCGCTCACGCCCCAACATCGTGCAGCCCGCCTCCAGTGGTGTCGCGACAGGCGTGAATGGAGGGACGAATGGAGACGTGTCGTCTTCAGCGATGAGAGTCGCTTCTGCCTTGGTGCCAATGATGGTCGTATGCGTGTTTGACGCCGTGCAGGTGAGCGCCACAATCAGGACTGCATACGACCGAGGCACACAGGGCCAACACCCGGCATCATGGTGTGGGGAGCGATCTCCTACACTGGCCGTACACCATTGGTGATCGTCGAGGGGACACTGAATAGTGCACGGTACATCCAAACCGTCATCGAACCCATCGTTCTACCATTCCTAGACCGGCAAGGAAACTTGCTGTTCCAACAGGACAATGCACGTCCGCATGTATCCCGTGCCACCCAACGTGCTCTAGAAGGTGTAAGTCAACTACCTTGGCCAGCAAGATCTCCGGATCTGTCCCCCATTGAGCATGTTTGGGACTGGATGAAGCGTCGTCTCACGCGGTCTGCACGTCCAGCACGAACGCTGGTCCAACTGAGGCGCCCGGTGGAAATGACATGGCAAGCCGTTCCACAGGACTACATCCAGCATCTCTACGATCGTCTCCATGGGAGAATAGCAGCCTGCATTGCTACGAAAGGTGGATATACACTGTACTAGTGCCGACATTGTGCATGCTCTGTTGCCTGTGTCTATGTGCCTGTGGTTCTGTCAGTGTGATCATGTGATGTATCTGACCCCAGGAATGTGTCAATAAAGTTTCCCCTTCCTGGGGCAATGAATTCACGGTGTTCTTATTTCAATTTCCAGGAGTGTAGATGAACACAGCACATTACATGGCGCAAGTATTTAGTGGTAATGCTAAGAAGCGACGTCAGATGGGATGATGACGTTAAAATCAGTATTAGGGTAGTCGAATGGAAGATTTAGATTTGTTGGAAAGATTCTGGAAAAGTGCAGTGCATTTGTAAAGGAAATATCATAAAAGACGCTAGTGCAACTATTTCTAGATTATTGTTCGTGTGTTTGAAGTCCTTAACAAGTAGGCATGACAACAGACACCTAACTAATTCAGAGATGTGGTGTTAGGTGGGCATAGGCAATAAGAAGGTGTAACAGAAATGCTTGGAGAATTTAAACTGCAAACTTTGAAAGAAAGATGAGGCAGTTCTCACGAAACAGGGTCGGGTAAATTTAGAGAATCCGTAACCGAAAAGACTGTGGTACCATTACGTTGCCTCCATTCTTTATCTCGCGTAGGGAGCACGAGAACAAGAGAGATTTGGGCACGTATAGAGACATACAGACTGTCCTATTTTCCTTATTCAGTATGTGAATGGAATAGGAAAGTTAATTATTGGTACTGTATGTCTTCCGCCAAGCACTGTACTTGCTGAGTATTAAATATAAGCTGCTCAGTGCCGTTTCTAGAACCTACTTTTACAGGGTGGTCAGAAACAGTTTGAAAAGCTTGTAAGGGTGTTGCAGGGTAGGTTGTGCTGAGTGATAATTGTAGGATTGATAGAAGATATAGAGAAGATCCAACGGAGAGCAGCGCGCTTCGTTACAGGATCATTTAGTAATCGCGAAAGCGATACGGAGATGATAGATAAACTCCAGTGGAAGACTCTGCAGGAGAGACGCTCAGTAGCTCGGTACGGGCTTTTGTCAAAGTTTCGAGAACATACCTTCACCGAAGAGTCAAGCAGTATATTGCTCCCTCCTACGTATACCTCGCGAAGAGACCATGAGGATAAAATCAGAGAGATTAGAGCCCACACAGAGGCGTACCGACAATCCTTCTTTCCACGAACAATACGAGACTGGAATAGAAGGGAGAACCGATAGAGGTACTCAAGGTACCCTCCACCATACACCGTCAGGTGGCTTGCGGAGTATGGATGTAGATGTAGATGTACATGTAGATGTAGAATTCAATCTGCCCGATAGATACGATTAGTCTTTTGTTGTCACAAAGTGGATGATAGTACGCAAGACTGTTCAGCCTTTGGATCGGATTCGATCCTTACTACCGGCCAATGTGCAACTTTTGTATTGCTCTCTTGTTCGGTTTCAAGAAACCAAACGAAGAACACGTTTGGTGACACAGTCTCTTGAGGGCCGCTATAATTGGCGCGCTCAACGACCTGATTGGCTAACTTCAGTGATAATTAACTCAGAAACCGCATAACGTATCGATTTTTTTCTTAACAATTATTTCTCACCACACTCTAACCTGCAGCACCTTTACAAGCTTTTCGGACTATTTGTATTTCAAATGTTAACATATTTTTGGTTCACCCTGTACTTTGTCTTACTGATGGTCTCTTCACATTGAGACTGCACCCTCAGGCATGAACCTTGATAACAACACAGAGAAATAAAATTTCCAAATATAGATGTAGATCTGGTTGTTCTATACAGGGTGTTACAAAAAGGTACGCCCAAACTTTCAGGAAACATTCCTCAGACACAAATAAAGAAAAGATGTTATGTGGACATGTGTCCGGTAACGATTAATGTCCATGTTAGAGCTCATTTTAGTTTCGTCAGTATGTACTGTACTTTCTCGATTCACCGCCAGTTGACCCAATTGAAGGAAGGTAATGTTGACTTCGGTGCTTGTATTGACATGCGACTCATTGCTCTACAGCACTAGCATCAAGCACATCAGTACGTAGCATAAACAGGTTAGTGTTCATCACGAACGTGGTTTTGCAGTCAGTGCAATGTTTACAAATGCGGAGTTGGCAGATGCCCATTTGATGTATGGATTAGCACGGGGCAATAGCCGTGGCGCGATACATTTGTATCGAGACAAATTTCCAGAACGAAGGTGTCCCGACAGGAAGACGTTCGAAGCAATTGATCGGCGGCTTAGGGAGCACGGAACATTCCAGCCTATGACTCGCGACTGGGGAAGACCTAGAACGACGAGGACACCTGCAATGGACGAGGCAATTCTTCGTGCAGTTGACGATAACCCTAATGTCAGCGTCAGCGAAGTTGCTGCTGTACAAGGTAACGTTGACCACGTCACTGTATGGAGAGTGCTACGGGAGAACCAGTTGTTTCCGTAGCATGTACAGCGTGTGCAGGCACTACCAGCAGCTGATTGGCCTCCACGGGTACACTTCTGCGAATGGTTCATCCAACAATGTGTCAATCCTCATTTCAGTGCAAATGTTCTCTTTACGGATGAGGCTTCATTCCAACGTGATCAAATTGTAAATTTTCACAATCAACATGTGTGGGCTGACGAGAATCCGCACGCAATTGTGCAATCACGTCATCAACACAGATTTTCTGTAAAAGTTTGGGCAGGCACTGTTGGTAATGTCTTGATTGGGCCCCATGTTCTTCCACCTACGCTCAATGGAGCACGTTATCATGATTTCATACGGGATACTCTACCTGTGCTGCTAGAACATGTGCCTTTACAAGTACGACACAACATGTGGTTCATGCCCGATGGAGCTCCTGCACATTTCACTCGAAGTGTCCGTACGCTTCTCAACAACAGATTCGGTGATCGATGGATTGGTAGAGGCGGACCAATTCCATGGCCTCCACGCTCTCCTGACCTCAACCCCCTTGACTTTCATGTATGGGTGCATTTGAAAGCTCTTGTCTACGCAACCCCGGTACCAAATGTAGAGACTCTTGGTGCTCGTACTGTGGACGGCTGTGATACAATACGCCATTCTCCAGAGCTGCATCAGCGCATCAGGGATTCCATGCGACGGAGGGTGGATGCATGTATCCTCGCTAACGGAGGACATTTTGAAAATTTCCTGTAACAAAGTGTTTGAAGTCACGCTGGTACGTTCTGTTGCTGTGTGTTTCCATTCCATGATTAATGTGATTTGAAGAGATGTAATAAAATGAGCTCTAACATGGAAAGTAAGCGTTTCCGGACACATGTCCACATAACATATTTTCTCTCTTTGTGTGTGAGGAATGTTTCCCGAAAGTTTGGCCGTACCTTTTTGTAACACCCTGTATATGGAACTTGTGATCACTAACGGCTAATTACAGAGTATATCCTGTAGAATGTTTTCCAGTGATGTTAGCTGCATAACAGTGCAGACATGAGTAGTACAGAATGCCGCGCTAACTGATCTGCATTTTTATGTACTGTCCTAAACGGTAACAAAGTCGCAGTATTAGTCTGTGTTTTGCAAGGTTTCTTTGGCTGTATTGTTGTCAAGGTTCATGCCTGAGAGCGCAGTCTGAAGGTGAAGGGACCGAGAGCAGTAGCAAGTACAGGGTGACCCAAAAGTAAGTTAGAATACTGCTGCGCGGTGTGGGATCCTTACCAGATAGGAATGACGGAGTACATCGAAAACGTTCAAAGAAGGGCAGCACGTTTTGTGTTATCGCGAAATATGGTAGAGAGTGTCACAGAAATGATACAGGATTTGGGTTGGACATCATAATAAAAACAAAGGCGTTTTTCGTTGCGACAGGATCTTCTCACGAAATTCCAATCACCAAATTTCTCCTCCGAATGCAAAAATATTTTGTTGACACCGACCTACATAGGGAGGAACGATCACCACGATAAAATAAGGGAAATAATCTCAAAAAGTAAACTTCTGATTTAATTCAATTTTTTACACGTTACTATAATAAACGTTTGACAAACATGGGCTATGTATTTTTAGTATGCAGAGTGTATCTAAAAGAATCATCCTATTTGGCATGTCTGTATTTCTGTAACTAACAAACATATGCAATGAATTTTGTTTTTTGATGAACGGGAACTCAAAAAGTTTTTTTAATACCTTTTCATAGGTGTTTTATATGCTCCCCTTGAGATGCACGGCACATGTCAATGTAATATTCAAATTGCAGCGAGCATGTTTGAGCTTATACAGCTGCTGTTATGCGATGTCTCAGTTCATTCGTTGTTGTCGGTAACGAAGCACATAAACAGAGCCTTTATAAACCCCCACAAGAAATAATCACAGTCAGTCAGGTCCGGTGACCTTGGAGGCCAGTAATGTAAGGCTGAACAGTTTGGTCCAGTGCGACAGATCCATCGTTCAGTAATCCCTTGATTTAAAAATTCCCGCACTTCTAGATGCCAGTGTGGTGGTGCCCCATCCTGCTGGCAAGTGAAATCGTTCGAATCAGTCTCCATCTGGGGAAAAGAAAGTTCTCATTCGAGTCCTCCCTCGGGCATGGGTGTGTGTGTTGTTCTTAGCATAACTTAGTTTAAGTAGTGTGTAAGTCTAGGGACCGATGACCTAAACCTTTTGGTCCCTTAGGAATTCACACACATTTGAACATTCTCAAGCGCCTCGAGATATGTGCTTCCTGTAAAAGTGTTCTCGGCAGAGAAAAATGGACCTTTTCCCGTGTAACTGCACAAAATACATTAAATTTTGGAGAGTCTCTCTTATGTTGTACAACTTCATGTGGTTGCTCCTTACCCCATATTCTCACATTATGACGGTTCACCTTTTCATTTAAATGGAATGTTGCTTCGTCAGTAAACACTAAGCGTGGAAGAAAACTGTCATCCTCCACCTTGCCAAAAACGAAATTACAGAACTCCACACTTTCTTGTTCGTCACCTTCACGAAGAGCTTGCAGTAGCTGAATTTTGTATGGTTTCATGTGTAAACATCGACGCAACACAAGCCAGACGGACATAGGGCACGTTGGCCGTCGAGCTGCCCGGCGAACGGATTGCTGCGGATTCCTTGTGAAACTATGGGTGATGCGTTCGACGTCTATGTCAGACACTCGGGGACGGCCCGGCGATTTGCCTTTACACAGACAACCTATTTCTCGGAATTGTTCATGCCATCGTCTAATGTATGTGCTGTAGGAGGATCCACACAATACTTAGTACGAAAGTCACGCTGAATAGTTATTACTGACCCGCACTGCACGAAACGTAGACCACAAAACGATTTCTGCTGTCCAGATACCATTTTTACTACAAACATAAAAAAAAGGTTCCGAAACCTGTACAGAAAATTAGAATAGAGATCAACATAAATTACATTTCAACCTTTTTTATTGCTCATGAAAACCACATATTGCATGTTGTACCACCATACAGCGAGACCTTCAGAGGTAGTGGTCCAGACTGCAGTACACACTGGTACCTCTAATACCCAGTAGCACGTCCTCTTGCATGGATGCATCTCTGTATTCGTCGTGGCATACTATCCACAAGTTCATCAAGACACTGTTGGTCCAGATGGTCCCACTACTCAACGGCGATTCGGCGAACATCCCTCAGAGTGGTTGGAGGGTCACGTCGTCCATAAACAGCCCTTTTCAATCTATCCCAGGCATGTTCGATAGGGTTTCATGTCTGTAGAATGTGCTTCTAGTCGAGCGATGTCGTTATCCTGAAAGAAGTCATTCACAAGATGTGCACGATAGGGGTGCGAATTGTCGTCCATGAAGACGAATGCCTCGCCAATGTACTGCCGATATGGTTGCACTATCAGTCAGAGGATGGCATTCACGTATCGTACAGCCGCTACGGCGCCTTCCATGACCACCAGCGGCGTACGTAGGCCCCACATAACGCCATCCCAAAACAGCAGGGAACCTCAACCTTGCTGCACTCGCTGGACAGTGTGTCTAAGGCGTTCAGCCTGACCGGGTTGCCTCCAAACACGTCTCCGACGATTGTCTGGATGAAGGCATATGCGACACTCATCAGTGAAGAGAACGTGATGCCAATCCTGAGCGGTCCATTCGGCAAGTTGTTGGGCCCATCTGTACAGCGCTGCACGGTGTCGTGGTTGCAAAGATGGGCCTCGCCATGGACGTCGGGAGTGAAGTTCCGCATCATGCAGCCTACTGCGCACAGTTTGAGCCGTAACACGACGTCCTGTGGCTGCACGGAAAGCATTATTCTGCATGGTGGCGTTGCTGTCAGCGTTCCTCCGAGCTATAATAGGTAGGTAGCGGGCATCCACTGCAGTACTAGCCCTTGGACGTCTTGAACGAGGCATGTCATCGACAGTTCCTGTCTCGCTCTCTCTCCTCCATGTCCGAACAACATCGCTTTGGTTCACTTCGAGACGCCTGGACACTTCCCTTGTTCAGAGACCTTCCTGGCACAAAGTAACAATACGGACCCTATCGAACCGCGGTATTGACCGTCTAGGCATGGCTGAACTACAGACAACACGAACCGTGTACCTGCTTCCTGGTGGAATGACTGAATGACTGGAGCTGATCGGCTGTCGGACCCACTCCGTCTAATAGGCGCTGCTCATGCGTGATTGTTTACTTCTTTGGGCGGGTTTAGTGACATATCTGAACAGTCAGAGGGACTGTGTCTGTGATAAAATATCCACAGTCAACGTCTATCTTCAGGAGTTCTGGGAACTGGGGCGATGCATAACTTTTTTTGATATGTGTAGAACTGAAGTGGGCGCACACTGCTGCTCCCTAGCGGGAACCATGTAAAACTCGAGAGTTTGCTCTTTCGAACAGTACGTCGTTCACGCACATATCTAAAATAACATAATAGTTTTGACTTTTTAAGTCGGATGATTATTTTTGATAATCTCTGTATAAATATACATAAAGCATATAATAGTAAAACGCTGTCGGCAAACAAAAATGTTGTATTTATGAGTTATCGCCTTAAGTTTAGAATATTACTACAGCATCTGAGTTTGCAAAAACAGTAAACAAGACTCGAGGTCAGAAGAGGGGGGAGGAGGAGATTGACAGAGAGGTAGGAGGAAATGGACATAGAGAGTGGAAATGATGAGATGGACAGAGAGAGGGGGCAGGAGCAGATAGATAGAGAGAGTGGGGAGGAGAAGATGGACAGAGAAAGTGGGAGAGAGGGGAGGAAAAGATGAGGAGTGGGAGAAGGTGATGGACATAGAGAGGGAGAGGAGGAGGAGATGGATAAAGAGAGAGTGAGGACGAGGTGGACAGAGATAGGGGGAGAAGGAGATTTGGACGTATACCCACTTCCCATACATATTTAGCATTTTCGTTTACCCAGACTGAGTTACAGGAACTTGTGGCCGGGTACACCTAGTATTTAGTAAAATAATAACCACTGTTTGCAAAAATCGAAGAGTAAGTAAAAGAAGACCATCTCTTGGTAGTACTGTTTGTCGCATTTTTGTGTCCTGTGTCCGACTGTATAATACACAAAAGATGTTCGAAACTAGCATACGACATTCTCAGAAAGTTTTAATCGGAGCGAAGTCCTCTGATTATATTTCATTCAAAGAAAGCAGGTGGTGTCAGGTGTGAAAATTATCGATCTATCAGTTTAATATGTAACGGCTGCAAAATACTAACACGAATTCTTAACACGCTAATGGAAAAAACTGGTAGTAGCCGACTTCGGGGAAGATCAGTTTGGATTCCGTAGAAATGTTGGAACACGTATGGCAATACTGACACTACAACTTATCTTAGAGGATAGATTTAGGAAAGGCAAACCTACGTTTCTAGCATTTGTAGACTTAGAGAAAGCTTTTGAAAATGTTGACTGGAATATTCTCTTTCAAATTTTGAAGGTGTCAGGGATCAAATACAAGGAACGAAAGGCTTTTTACAATTTGAACAGAAACCAGATTTCAGTTGTAAGAGTCGAGGGGCATGACAGGGAAGCAGTGGTTTGGAAGGGAGTGAGACAGGGTTGCAGCCTATCCGCGATGTTATTCAATCTGTATATTGAGCAAGCAATAAACGAAACAAAAGAAAAATTCGGAGTAGGAATTAAAATCCGTGGAGGAGAAACAAAAACTTTGAGGTTTGCCGATGACATTGTAATTCTGGCAGAGACAGCAAACGGCCTGGAAGAGCAGTTGAACGGAATGGACAATGGCTTGAAAGGAGGATATAAGATGACCATCAACAAAAGCAAAACGAGGATAATGGAATGTAGTCGAATTAAATCGGGTGATGCTGAGGGTATTAGATTAGGAAATGTGACACTTAAAGTAGTACATGAGTTTTGCTATTTGAGGAGCAAAATAACTGATAACGGTCGAAGTAGAGAAGATATAAGATGTAGACTGGCAATGGCAAGGAAAGCGTTTCTGAAGAAGAGAAATTTGTTAACATCGAGTATAGATTTAAATGTCAGGAAGTTTTTACTGAAAGTATTTGTATGGAAGTGAAACATGGACGATAAATAGTTTAGACAAAAAGAGAATAGAAGCTTTTGAAATGTGGTGCTACAGAAGAATGCTGAAGATTAGATGGGTAGATCACGTAAGTAATGAGTAGGTACTGAATAGAACTGGGAAGAAGAGGGATTTGTGGCACAACTTGACTAGGAGAAGGTATCGGTTGGTAGCACATGTTCTGAGGCATCAACGGATCACCAATTTAGTGTTGGCGGGCAGCGTGGAGGGTAAAAATCGTAGAGGGAACCAAGAGATTAATACACTAAACAGATTCAGAAGGATGTAGGTTGCAGTAGGTACTGGGAGATGAAGAAGCTTGCACGGGATAGAGTAGCACTGAGAGCTGCATCAAACCAGTCTCTGGACTAAAGACCACAACAACAACAACAGTGTTTCTTGATGACTTAAATATGTACATCTCTGTATCCATTTCTTCACCTAAACATTTCGTCTTTTCTTCATTTTTCGCAACAGTTTCTCTTCAATAATAAAAACGATAATAATAATCCAACAACAGTGGTGGCTGCTCTGTTTTTAACCACGACACTGTACACTTCCACTTCCCTATCTCACTACGCAACTGTAGTGGAAACGCTTCTGCAAGTACTCGTAGCAAGTTGCGGAAATTAACTTTCCGAAGCGACTTGCAGAAATGAACTTACGCAAGTTTGTGTTATAATGTCAACATCTCAGCAAGTGCTTGCAGAAGTTACTTCCGGAAGTTACTTGCTAGTGGACACACATTTAGGCAGCCGCAAGTCTAGGGGTCGTGATAAACTTGACACGTTGGGATGGCGGTCAGCCCTCTGCCGGAAATTAGTAATTAGCATTGCGGGCAGATCTAGCAGTTCGTATTTTGTTACGGAAGCCATAGTTTTGTCGACTCTCGAATACGGCTAAAACCTCGATTTCTGGACCTGGACTTCCATTGCGAACTCTGTTGGACTGAGTGTCGTGTAAGACGATTCTGATTTTTGTTCATCAGTACTGATTTGGCGACATATTACTTGCAACCGCAACAGTCGCTCTACACTGCGTTTTCAGCTATCGACTTAGTGTCCATCTTTGTTTCCATACACTACATAGTTGGTGGCAGTGACCTGTGTAGTTTAGTGCGATGCTATGACACTGAATGTCGTGCGACTAGGGCCTCCTGTCGGGTAGACCGTTCGTCTGGTGCAAGTCTTTCGATATGACGCCACGTCGGCGACATGCGCGTCGATGGGGATAAAATGATGATGATTAGGACAACACAACGCCCAGTCCCTGAGCGGAGAAAATCTCCGACCCAGGCGGGAATCGAACCCGGGCCCTTAGGATTGACATTCTGTCACGCTGACGACTATTTTTTTTTTTCTTTAATCTCATTTTGCTCGCATTTGTTCGTTGCATCTGCTCGGGGCGGACGTCGTAAGACATCCGTTTTTTAAGTTCGTTGATGATCGATTAACTCAGTTTTTTTATTACAGAGGGCACGTAACCCTCTGATCGGACACGCTGAGCTACCGTGCCGGCACGACTCAGCTACCGGGGGCGGACATGCTATGACACTGAAATAAGTAAATGGAACGGTTTTCGTTAGAAACGTGACGCACATATTTCCACTTAGACAAATTTGTACTTTCTAATACACACAAAAAAGACGCACCACGAAGGAATTATCCAAATGAGATAGAAATCGGTAGATGTGATGTACAAGTACAGATCAACAAATGATTAAAATTTTTTAAAAATTCGATGATTTGTTTAAAAAAAAATGAAATGAACGTGTGGCATTGTTGGCCGGGAGGCCTTGTCTGGGGAAGTTCGGCCGCCGAGTGCAAGTTTCATTTCAGTCGACGCCACTCTGGGCGACTTGCGTGTCGCTGATGAGGATGAAATGATGATGAGGACAACACAACACCCAGTCCAGGAGCAGACAAAATCACCAACCCCGCCAGAAATCGAATCCATGACCGCTGCATGTTAGGCAAGCACGTTAATACTCAGCTAAGCAGACGGACATTTCTTCGAAAGAAAGAGCTTCAAAAATTGGGAAAGTGACCGACTAGTTGGTCCACCTCTAGACCTTGTAAAGCAGTTATTCTACTTGGCATTGACTGATAGAGTTGTTGAATATCCTCCTGAGAGATATCATGCCAATTCTGTCCAACCAAAAGTTCTCAATTGGAGAGAGACCCGGCGGTCTTGCTTGTCCAGGTAGTGTTTGGCAAGCACGAAGACAAGCGGCAGAAACTCTCGCCGACCAAAGGGGTCCTGCTGTGAAGTGAAGTGGCACCCTAGTCCGTCACTCCTGGTTGTCGGACTGTATGGCGCGTGACAGTCAAGATAGTACGCCATCGCTGTCTGGGGCGTCTCGAGACACGTCTTCTTTGGTGACTGGGGCTCATTTCAAACCGGGACCCATCACTGGAGACAAATCTACTCCACTCAATGAGATTCCAGGCGGAATGTGCCCGGCACCAATGCAAACGGGGTTGTTGGTGTACAGAGGTCAATGGTAGTTGGAGTAAGGGCCGTCGTGAGCTCAACCCCATTACTGTGAGCCGCCTATTAACGGTCCTTGTGGTTAACGAAGCACTAGTTGCACGTCGAATCGATCATAATGATGAATCCGGGGCTCTGAGTGTCTCTGTCACGATTTCTCGCTCCTCTCAAGAAAGGAAACAGGAGCAACCGATTGAATTACAGACCCATATCACTGACCTCAATTTGCAGTAGGATTTTGGAGCATATACTGTACTCGAACATTACGAATCACCTTGAAGAAAATGACTTATTGATACATAACCAACACGGATTCAGAAAATATAGTTCATGTGCAACACAGCTAGCTCTTTATTCCCGTGAAGTAAAGAGTGCTGTCGATAAGGGTTCTCAGATCGATTCCATATTTCTAGGTTTTCAGAAGGTTTTTTATTCTGTTCCTCACAAGTGACTATTAATCAAATTGCGTGCGTATGGAGTATCGTCTCAGTTGTGTGACTGGATTCGTGATTTCCTCTCAGAGAGGTCACAGTTCATAGTTGTAGACAGTAAATCATCGAGTAGAACAGAACTGATATCTGGCGTTCCACACGGTAGCGTCATAGGCCTTCTGCTGTTCCTGGTTTACATAAATGATCTAGGTGATAATCTGAGCAGCCCCCTTAGATTGTTTGCAGATGACGCTGTAATTTACCGTCTAGTAAAATCATCAACGAGCAATTCCAATTAAAAAATGAACTAGAGAGAATTTCTGTATGGTGCGGAAAGTGGCAATTGGCACTAAACAAAGAAAAGTGCGAGGTCATCCACATGGGTACTTAAAGAAATCCGATAAATTTTGGGTATACGATAAATCGCACAAATCTAAGGGCTGTCAATTTGACTAAATACCTATGAATTACAATTATGAGCAACTTAAATTGGAAAGGCCACATAGATAACATTGTAGGGAAGGCGAAACAAAGACAGCGCTTTGTTGGCAGATCACTTACAAGATGCGACAAACCCACTAAACAGACAGCCTACATTACACTTGTCCGTCCTCTGCTGCAATGTTGCTGCGTGGTGTGGGATCATTACCAGGTAGGATTGACGGAGGACTTCGAAAAGGTGCAAAGAAGGGCAGCTCGTTTCGTGCTATCGTGCAATAGGGGTGAGAGTGTTACTGATATGATACGCCAGTTGGGGTGGCAGTCACTGAAAGAAAGGCGGTTTTCTTTGCGGCGAGATATATTTACGAAATTTCAGTCACCAACTTTCTCTTCCGAATGTGAAAATATTTTATTGACATCCGCCTACGTAGGGAGAAATGATCATCATAATAAAATAAAAGAAATCAGAGCTCGAACGGAAAAATTTAGGTGTTCCTTTTTCCCACGCGTCTTTCGTGAGTGGAATAGTAGAGAAGTAGTATGAAAGTGGTTCGATGAATCCTCTGCCAGGCACTTAAGTGCGAATTGAAGAGTTACCATGTAGATGTAGATGTAGAGTTCTGTCGTCTCTCTTGGTCAACCGCTTCCTTCTTGATTCTGTGTTCGGGCAAGGTTCACCCATTCCTGCCAGCATCGTCGAACAGTGGCATCGCTTCTACGAATATTCAAATGTTGAGCGATTCGCTGATTACTCCAACCGGCTTCTTTGAGCACCTCTCTAAAATGCTGACATCTGCGTATATTGTTCACGCGCCTGTCTGCGAGGCATAGTTACTGTCCAACTGGCTACATGGAATGATATTCGCGAAGACTTTATGCCCTGATATCGAGATGTCCCCTGTTGACTACTCCTGCTAGCTGCGTGATGAAATTGCGCTGTATCCTCCCTTCAAGGCACTGTCCAATCCGTTCAGCTGCTCTTCCAAGTTCTTTGCTATCTTCTACAGAATTACAGTGTCATCGGCAAATCTCAAAGTTTTAATTCCTTCTCCAAATTATTCTGTGAATTCCTTCACTGCTTGCCCAATGTACAGATTGAATAACATCGGGAAAACCCTGTCTGACTCTCCTGTCAATCACTGGTTCCCTTTCATGCCCCTCGACTCTTTATAACTGCCGTCTGGTTTCTGTGCGAGCTGTTAATAGCCTTTCGCTCCCTGTATTTTACCCTTGGTACCTTCGGAATTTCGAAGAGTGTTCCAGTCAACATTGTCAAACGCTTTCTCTAAATCTATAGATGCTACAAACGTAGGTTTACCTTTCCTTAACCTATGTTCTAAAATAAGTCGTAGAGTCAATATTGCCGTGTGGGTGCCCATATGTCTCCGACATCCAAATTCATTTTCCCCGAGGTCTGCTTCTACTAGTTTTTTCCATTTTTCTGTAACTAATTTGTGTCAGCATCTTGCAACCATGACTCATTAAACTGATCATTCGGTAATTCTTACATCTGTCAGCAACTCCTTTCTTTGCAACTGAAATTATTATATTTTTCTTGAAGTCTAGGGTATTTCGCCTGTTTCATACATCTTGCACACGAGATGGAAGAGTTTTGTCATGGTTTTCTCTCGCACGGCTATCGGTATTTCTGATGGAATGTCATCTACGTCCAAGGCCTTGTTTCGACTTTGGTCTTTCAGTGCTCCGTCAATTCTTCTCGCAGTACCATGTCTCCCATCTCGTCTTCATCTACGTCCTTTCCATAATACTGCCTGCAAGTTGATCCCCCATGTATAGACCCCCTACTTCAGTGGTTCTCAATCTTTCTGAGCCCATTACCCCTGAGTGCAGTCACATGTTTGCTAGTAACCCCCCCCCCCCCCGCCCCTTCCACTGCAAATTATGCTCGTACCAACGTCAACGTTTGCTTCCAACTAAACTTAAGAATGACAAAGAATTTTCTTCGAACAATTTCATCTTTAAAATATCAAAAGATAAACGATACAACGTTTTTGTAAGTGTTTTATTAAATTACGAACTAACGTGTTAATAACCCAATTGGTAGTGTTTATTTTTAACAACAATTTTTCATAGCGTAATGAAGCAACTGTAAGTGCGTCGCGCGTGCTACCTACAACTGCTTCTCAGGAAAATAACAACTTATCCACAGCGAGATTAGACACTTGTTACAAAACATGCCTCCTCTGCAATACTCCTCTCTAGCGACACTTACTTCACTCATACCCTGCACCCTCATCTAAAATCAACTGAGCTGAAATGTATGCACTATACTTACCCGTACGGTTTGTAAATCACTTCATTGCAGGATTCCATACTTCTGGACTGGTACAAATTGGAAGATTTTAGGCTTCCAGTGCTTTGTCTCATTACTACTATTACTACTAATACTACAGTGCCGCACGTCCATCGTTCCGGCGATTTGAATTCGCGTGTCTGCTTACTGGAGCCGGTCTTGGAGGACGCTGATCTTCAGCTAACCGCTAGGTGGATATGAGGTGCGTGGTGCAAGGCGAGGAGCAGTGAGTCGCCTCTGTGACTACGTGCCCGTTAGATCTGCTGTTTTGATCACTGAAGTACCGATGTCCGGCTCAGGTATGATAGGGTACAGTTCCCAGTTGGTGTCCGTGGCCACATCGTTGATTTGCAGCTATTGCAACTGTCAGTTTCGCATGCCTCGTCGGAGTCATCAGTTTGAAAGGATACCATTACAGAAGTGTGAGGGTTCGTTGATCCCAAATACAAATTCCTGGTTACTGAACCGACACTGTTCCTTCATGCTGAGTTTGATTGGTTTGTGTTTTACTTTAGATTGCTTTTAATTGTCGCTGTTTTGTGTTGTATTAAATCGGGGACCTAGAAAAGACGGAGAGTCTTCGTCCCGCCATAGCCCTCAGTGGTACACAACCCCACAACAGGTCACAGCGGTCCACCCACCCCACCGCCGTCCCACACCGAAGCCAGGGTTATTGTGCGATTCGGCCCCCAGTGAAACTCCCCCCTCCCTCTCCCGGAACGTCTCATAATAGACGACTGTAACCCCAAATGTTGGCGTGGTAGAGTAGTTATGGTGTACGCGTACGTGGAAACGGTGTTTGCGCAGCAATCGCCGGCATAGTGTAGCTGAGGCGGAATAAGGGGAACCAGCCCGCGTTCGCCGAGGTAGATGGAAAATCGCCTTAAAAACCATCCACAGGCTGGCCGGCTCACCGGACCTCGACACTAATCCGCCGGGAGGATTCGTGCCGGGGACCGGTACGCCTTCCCGCTCGGAAAGCAGCGCTTTAGACCGTGCGGCCAGCTGTGCGGGCTCGCTGCCTTAGTTGATGGTCGTCTTGTACAGGCATACTCTTGTCACCAGAATTGTGAGTGGCGTGCTGTTAGATTTTTTGCATCATTGCTCCTGCTGCGAGTTCTTTGTTTCGCTATTTTGCTGAGTGTTCATTATTGACTAACAGAAAGAATCTTCTTGTGAAGAGAGATGCTATTGCATGTGCACTGATCAGCATTAGAATTTTGTGGAAACATCGAACAGCAGACGGCACGAACTAACTACGAACTTTGTGTGGTGGGTCATGTGTACCATCTACGAGGCCGAAGAAAGGCTAATGTTGTCTGCACTGACGCGAACTGTTCGCTCGGTGTGCAGCTCACGCCAGATGTTCCGCGTTTTAGTATGGTATTGCTGTTGTTATGTTTGTTTCGCTTGAGGCTACAACAAGTTGTGGGTTGTTCATTATTCCTCTCTGTGGTGATTGCTATAATGGTGTTTTATTGTGACATTTTACACCCTTGTGTGTCCATCCCCGTTAGCTGAGTGGTTAAAAAAAAAAGTGGCCAGCACGGCGGATTGGCACGCCAAGGGGCCTGGGTTCGATTCCCAGCTGGGGCAGGAGATTTTCTCCGCTCAGGGACTGGGTGTTGTGTTGTCCTCATCATCATTTTATCCTCATCTCCGACGCGCAAGTCGCCCAATGTGGCGTCGAATGCAGTAAGTGCTTGCCCTCGGCGGCCGAACTTCCCTGAATGGGGGACTTCCGGCCCACAATGCCGTACGCTCATTTCCACACCCTTGTGTGGGTAAGTGTTTTCAGAATTTATGCATGTGTCCTGAGCATGCAAGACCTTACTATAATTTGAATTTTTGTTGAGATTTAGTTTCTGGCTCCCCACGCGCGAGAAAAGCGAGTACTTTGTCGTTAGCAGTAGAGCCTGGAAAAGTGTTATGTTGTAAGCATTTTGATGTAAAATAATAGGAAGTGTATTTATAGTTTTTGAAGTGTGAGCAAAAAACCGATTTTATAACTTCTGATAAAGCACAGTCTGTGCGCCTTTTTATACTAGTGGTCAGTGTCGTATTTAATTACAAGCACTAATATAAAAATTTTCCTTGCCCCTTAACTTTGAGTTTAGTTGTGGTGCACTAGAGTCCTTTAGGATAGTGTACTTATTAGTTATCTATCATAAGGTTGAAATGGTTCTGAGCACTATGGGAGTTAACATCTGAGGTCATCAGTCCCCTAGAACTTAGAACTACTTAAACCTAACTAACCTAAGGACATCACACACATCCATGCCCGAGGCAGGATTCGAACCTGCGACCGTAGCGGTCGCGCGGTTCCGGACTGAAGCGCCTAGAACCGCTCGGTCACATCGTCCGGCCTATCATAAGGATACGTATGAAAACCTAAGAGCCGTTATGCTGGCGTGCTTTAGAATAAATCTACCTTGAAGAACGCTTAGCTATCTATATTGGGCTGTGTGAGAAACGAATTGCTTAGGATGTTGATGCTTGAGTGTGTAGAAAGCTTAGCGGGTACCGTAGTAGAGCTAAGCTGGCGCATTGGACACTAGTAGTTGTATAGTGAGGGGACAAACGTCATGGGACAGCGATTCGTAGTATTGTGTACAGAAGGTATACAAGGGCAGCGCATTGACAGAGCTGTCATTTGTACCCATGAGAAAAGGTTTAAGGCGTGATTATGGCCGCATGACGGAATGAACAGACTTTGAACGCGGAGTGGTGGTTGTAGCTAGAAGCATGGGATATTATATTTCGCAAATGGTCTGGCAGTTCAATATTCCGAGATCCAAAGTGTCAACAGTTTGCCGAGAATACCAAATTTTACTTCTACTGTATTTCTTTCCCCGATTCGAATCAGTCGTTGCCCAATGCTCCCTGTGAAACTCTCAACAATCTCTGGTTCTTTCAACTTATCCAGGTTCCATCTCCTTAAATTCCTGCCTTTTCCAAATTTCTTTAGTTTCAATCTACAGTTCATAATCAATAAATTGTGGTCAGAGTCCACATTTGCTCCTAGAAATGTCTTGCAATTCAAAATCTGGTTCTGAAAACTCTGTCTTATTATCATATAATCAATGTGAAACCTTCTGTGCCTCTAGTCCTCTTCCACATGTACAACCTTCACATCTTAAACCAAGTGTTAGTGACGAATAAATTATCCTTTTTGCAAAATTCTAGCAAGCGGCTTCCTCTTTCATTCCTCTCCCCCAGTCCATATTCATCTACAATTTCTCCTTCTGTTCCTTTTCCTACTATCTAATTCCAGTGCCCCGTCACAATTAAATTTTCGTCTCCCTTGACTATCGGAATAATTTTTTATATCTCATCATACATTTCTACAATATCTTCATCATCTGCAGAGCTAGTTGGCATATAAACTTGTATTAATGTGGTGAGTGTGGGCTTCGTGTATATCTTGGCCACGATAATGGCCGGCGGAAGTGGCCGAGCGGTTCTAGGCGCTACAGTGTGGAACCACGCGACCGCTACGGTCGCAGGTTCGAATCCTGCCTCGGGCATGGATGTGTGTGATGTCCTTAGATTAGTTAGGTTTAAGTAGTTCTAAGTTCTAGGGGACTGACGGCCAAAGAAGTTAAGTCCCATAGTGCTCAGAGCCATTTTTTTGAACCACGATAATGCGTTGGCTAGGCTGTTCGTAGTAGCTGACCATCATTCCTATTTCCTTATTCATTACTAAACCTCCTGCTTGATTTTGTATATATAACCCTGTATTTACCTGACCGAAAATCCAGTTCCTGCTGCCACCGAACTTCAGTAATTACCACTATAACTTCAACTTATCCAGGTACCTTTTTAAATTTTCTAACCTACCGGCTCTCTTAAGGGATGTAACATTCCGCGGTCCGATCCGCAGAACGCCAGATTTGTACCTCCTGACTAAGACATCCGCCTGAGAAATCACTACCCGGGGACCCGAATGGGGGACTATTTTACTTCCGGAATATTTTACCAAAGAGGATGCCATCATCATTTAACCATACAGCAGAGTTCCATGCCCTCGGGAAAAATTACGAGTGTGATGTCCCCTAGCTTTCAGCGCAATTCGGAGAATGCTCAGGAAGCAAAGACAGTTGCACTCGCGGTACAAGAAAGATCGGGAGAATGAGGAAAGGCAAAAGTTATTAGAGATTCGTGCTGCTGTAAAAAGAGCGATGCGCGATGTGTTCAGCCTCTACCACCGTCATACCTTAGCAAAAGATCTTGCTGAAAACCTAAGGAAATTCTGGTCTTACGTAAAATCGGTAAGCGGGTCGAAGGCTTCCATCCAGTCACTCACTGATCAGTCTGGCCTGGCAACGGAAGACAGCAAAACGAAAGCTGAAATTTTAAATTTAGCATTTGAGAAATCTTTCACGCAGGAGGATCGTACAAACATACCACCGTTTGAGCCTCTTACAGATCCCGTATGGAGCACATAGTGTTTGACATCCCTGGGGCTGTGAAGCAGCTGAATGGGTTGAAAATAAATAAATCGCCAGGTCCTGATGGGATTCCAATTCGGTTTTGCAGAGAGTAATCTGCTGCATTGGCTCCTTACTTAGCTTGCATTTATCGCGAATCTCTTGCCCAACGTAAAGTCCCGAGCGACTGAAAAATAGCGCAGGTGACGCCTGTATATAAGAAGGGTAGAAGGACGGATCCTCAAAATTACAGACCAATATCCTTAACATCGGTTTGTTGCGGGATTCTCGAACATATTCTCAGTTCGAATATAATGAATTTCCTTGAGACAGAGAAGTTGCTGTCCATGCATCAGCACGGCTTTAGAGGGCATCGCTCCTGCGAAACGCAACTCGCCCTTTTTTTCACATGATATCTTGCGAACCATGGATGAAGGGTATCAGACGGATGCCATATTCCTTGACTTCCGGAAAGCGTTTGACTCGGTGCCCCACTGCAGACTCCTAACTAAGGTACGAGCATATGGGATTGGTTCCCAAGTATGTGAGTGGCTCAAAGACTTCTTAAGCAATAGAACCCAATGCGTAGACCTCGATGGTGAGTGTTCATCGGAGGTGAGGGTATCATCTGAAGTGCCCCAGGGAAGTGTGGTAGGTCCGCTGTTGTTTTCTATCTACATAAATGATCTTTTGGATAGGGTGGATAGCAATGTGCGGCTGTTTGCTGATGATGCTGTGGTGTACGGGAAGGTGTCGTCGTTGAGGAGGATACAAGATGACTTGGACAGGATTTCTGATTGGTGTAAAGAATGGCAGCTAACTCTAAATATAGATAAATGTAAATTAATGCTGATGAATAGGAAAAAGAATTCTGTAATGTTTGAATACTCCATTAGTAGTGTAGCGCTTGACACAATCACGTCGATTAAATATTTGGGCGTAACACTGCAGAGCGATATGAAGTGGGACAAGCATGTAATGGCAGTTGTGGGGAAGGCGGATAGTCGTCTTCGGTTCATTGGTAGAATTTTGGGAAGATGTGGTTCGTCTGTAAAGGAGACCGCTTATAAAACACTAATATGACCTATTCTTGAGTACTGCTCGAGCGTTTGGGATCCCTATCAGGTCGGATTGAGGGAGGACATAAAAGCAATTTAAAGGCGGGCCGCTAGATTTGTTAGTGGTAGGTTTGATCATCACGCGAGTGTTACGGAAATGCTTCAGGAACTCGGGTGGGAGTATCTAGAGGAAAGGAGGCGTTCTTTTCGTGAATCGCTACTGAGGAAATTTAGAGAACGAGCATTTGAGGCTGACTGCAGTACAATTTTACTGCCACCAACTTACATTTCGCGGAAAGACCACAAAGATAAGATAAGAGAGATTAGGGCTCGTACAGAGGCATATAGGCAGTCATTTTTCCCTCTTTCTGTTTGGGAGTGGAACAGGCGGAGAAGATGCTAGTTGTGGTACGAGGTGCCCTCCGCCACGCACCGTATGGTGGATTGCGGAGTATGTATGTAGATGTAGATGTTCGCAGTACCAGCACAGCAAAGCCGTTTTGGTAGATGTTACAGGGCCAGAACAGTCAATCATCCAGACTGTTGCTCCTGAAACTACTGACAAGCCTGCTACCCCTCTTCAGGAGCCATATGTTTGTCTGGCCCCTCAACAGATAGCCCTCCGTTGTGGTTGCACCTATGGTACTGCTGTCTGTATCGCTGAGCACTCAAGCCACCCCACCAACGGCAGGGTCTTTGGTTCATGGGAGGTGATACTTGTACGAATATCAATTTGTGATGGATTTGCATAACCCCTTCGTGGTGCTTCGGTATTTCTTTTTCTTATAGTGTATATACAATGCAGTCACTGGGTCAAGAACTCCAACGAAATGCTTTGTAACGACCCAGAAAAATCCGAATGTTATTCGTGTGAAAACACCCCGAAAAACACTTTGGCGATCATGGTCTACTTTAAATGTAATTAATTAAAATATATAAATACCACAGAATGCCAGGAGATGTCTATGGACACAAAACAGCAATGCACATTAAATGATGACTTTTCTTTAACTATAAAAAATCGATTGTTGGTGGTGTGTCGAAGCGAGGGAGTCCGACGGTGTAAAAGGATGTGAGGAGCATGGTGATCGCGTGCACCCAACTACAAGCATAATTTCTACCTCAATAGAAACACTAAGTGTTCACAAAGTTCAACAACGAGATATAAGATAACCAGTGAAGGTCAACGGCAAATCACACCCAGATGACTGCAGGAACAGTGCAGCAGCGATGAACCTGCAACACCACTGAGACCACCTTCATTAGACGTCAGTTTTCGAATCGAAATCTGTGTCAATTTGTACGGCAATTCTGCCATGTGGCCTAAAGGTAGTGATAGAAAAATTTCATGACAATTACTGCGTAGGGACCTAAATCAAGCTGAACTTTGAATATGTTCTGTAGGTGCAGAAATTAGAATTTTCCTTGACTGCACGTGTGATGGACGCAGAATGGTGCAGAAATTATTATATGTACAATTTAGGATTTAATACGCGCATGGGTATTTGGTCTGAGGCTGCGAATGAACTATACTTATTTCATTTTGGTTAGACATTGTCAAGCCACGCGGAGAGGCCGCGCGGTTAGAGTCACCATGTCCCGGATTGCCCGACCCCACCCGCCGGAGGTTCGAGTCCTCCCTCGGGCATGGGTGTGTGTTGTCCTTAGCGTAAGTTACTTTAAGTAGTGTGTATGTCTAGGGACCGATGACCTCAGTAGTTTGGTCCCTTAGGAATTCAAACATTTTATACACTGTCAAACGTTGCGAGCAACTCCGAGTGTTGAGGCAAGGAACTAATCAAACGGCAACCAGATAAGTGTAGCAGGATTTCGCTGGTGAAGCTATCCACAGAACAAATTCATCTGAGGGTACAGTACAATACTGACAGGTATTCGTGAAAATGTGTAAAAGTGAATATCGTCTTAAAATACTCGATTTATCCAAACGTTTTCCAACACCCCACTAAACGTCCTCTGTGTGGCGTCAAGCTATGCAATCGACGATGTATAAACGTGGACACAGTGCGTCAACGTCAAAGGCTTGCGCAATATAGCAAAAGATCGACAGAGAGAATGCTTATGAAAGACGTGTGTTAGCAGCGCTTAAGTTTCGATACTCCTATCGAGAGATTTTTCCGGAGCTATATCTGTTTGGTCCAGTGTCAACGTTGTTAGTGTCAAGTGGAAAGATGAAGGCATCACGGAACCCAGGAATTGTTCGGTCTTGTCTACATCTACATCTACATCTACATCTACATCTATGAGATAAACTGATAGGGATCGCCGAACATTAAAGCGTTCTGTGCGGACTATTCGTCAGACATCCTTCTAAACTACAGAAGAGGGTTTACATTCCTTGTCAGGCACAGATGTCATTGACAGAACGATTCGACTTAACTTACTCCGTTTCCACTATTACGCTCCTGTCCAGGGTTCACTGAAAAAAAAATGGTTAAAATGGCTCTGAGCACTATGGGACTTAACATCTATGGTCATTAGTCCCCTAGAACTTAGAACTACTTAAACCTAACTAACCTAAGGACACCACACAACACCCAGTCATCACGAGGCAGAGAAAATCCCTGACCCCGAGGGTTCACTGACTGCAAGAATAAAAACAAAAGGTCGCTTACAATGGTGTAAACATCGCCATTTTGTGTCTGGCGCAGTGGGAAAATGTTTTGTGGAGTGATGAATTACGGTACCTTGTGAAGAACTCATAGGACTCAGATGGGCGTGTGCTGACGTGGCATATGCCCGATGCATGGGGTGTGTTGTTTACCCGATTGTATTGCGGAGACAGTGAAATTCTGTGGAGGTGGTGCGTTTCTGTTGGGCAGTTCTGTTTAAATCGGGCTCGGCCCATTAGTTTTGGTAGACAGCAACAGTAAAACAGGTGTTTATGAAAAAGAAAATTAGAAATGTAACATCCTTTCGATGCTAATGTCAGTGGAGCCGGAACATAAGATCGATCTCAACAGGGATGGCTGGAATCGGCGACAGCATAATCGATGGAGTTATCCCGGTTTAAAATGAGTTGCACAAATAATGCAAATCGAATTCTGGATGGCCGAACTGGAATGTGGGTCGCGCTCTTCCGAAACAGGAGTCCAATACGTCAACCTCTGCGCTGCTTCGCTAGATGCAGGTGTTTATGGAAACATTTTGCATTACTGCGCGCTTCCCACTTTTGACAACAGTTTACAATCGGGCCTTTCCCGTATGTGCGTGACAATACCACTGTCTATGAAGACATTTACAGCATGGTTCGAAGAAAATTGGGTAGGATTTGTGGACTGATCTGTTTATGTGTGATGTAATATGTAAATTGAAAATAAAGAATAGAATTTTCAAACGTATCAAGTCGTCTTTTATTTATTTTTCGTTCATACTGGGCCAAAAGCTGAATAATGTCGTAGTAATTTTATTTTACTCTAAATTCTTGTCACTTACTATAAATACAGAATTTTTATAATTTATTTAAATTTTTCGTGTGTATATAGTGCTAACAGGGTCACAATACTTCAGTTTCTTTGAAAAAGACCAGAATGGCCGAAAAATGCCACTCTTCTGTCAATTTAAAAAATATTTGGTTCAAAATATTTTTGTGAATACATTACGTGATAACCAACAACTCCATGTGTGGGCTTGAAAAAATATTGATATTATTTCAAAACTTAAAAATCAAATAGTGTGAAAAAATTTTGTTTACCAAATTGGATTTACCCACTGAACTCAACATGCCAAGACATGTTACGAAACAAATTTTCAGTCCCCTGCGACTTTTTTTGCATCTAGGTTGAAATTTCCTCCTCAGTGAAATGATCTAAAGCAAGTATAACTTTCGCACAGCAGTCATACTTTGCACTAATCTCTTAGCCGGAAATTAATGATTTCTTTCTGGATATCACTCCAACTATTATACATACCTGTAAAAAATTAGTAACACGTAAGTGGAAATTCTTATAGTGAATCCATTTTTACATGAAACCTTAGGTTTTCTACCGAGCGAGGTGGCGCAGTGGTTAGCACACTGGACACGCATTCGGGAGGACGACGGTTCAATCCCATCTCCGGCCATCCTGATTTAGGTTTTCCGTGATTTCCCTAAATCGCTTCAGGCAAATGCCTGGATGGTTCCTTTGAAAGGGCACGGCCGATTTCCTTCCCCATCCTTCCCTCACCCGAGCTTGCGCTCCGTCTCTAATGACCTCGTTGTCGACGGGACGTTAAACACTAATCTCCTCCTCCTCCTCCTTAGGTTTTCTATGATGATATACTTTCTGTTTCTCTCAGGTCATTAAAACCGAATGTCAAATCGGCACAAAAGAGCATTTTCGACACCTTCTAATTTTTGCGTTTAATCGAAGTGCCAAAGCCACAGAAGCTGCTCGAGAAATTTATGACGTGTATAGCAAAGAAACGATGCCTCTTAGGACGGTTCAAAGTTAATTTTAGTGACTCCAATACAGACATTTCGATTGCACAGACATGCATGATCCACCACGATCTGCTTGATCGGACCCAAACAGTGAAATAGGGAATGCAGAACTATATGTTCAACAATTGCAACGACTCAGCAACGCTGTCCAGAAGAAACGGCCTGATCGTCCAAATGGCGTCCTTCTGCCCCCTCATCACCAACGAAGCCATTCAAACGCTTGGATGGGATGTGCTGCCACATCCTCCGTATTCTCCCTACTTGGCGCCTTCGGATTTTCATCTGTTCCAATCTCTCTTCAACCCGTTGCGTGATATTTCGCTTAGTAAGTGCGTGTAATTGAAAACTTGGCTGAACAATTTTTTCGAGTGAAAACCAAATGATTTCTACCGTCGAAGCATTGAACAGAATGTTGAAAGTTGGGAAGAAGTTATAAAAGCAACGGAGAATGCATTATTGATTTATGTGTTATTTATTTCCTGTTTATTTTTGTGGAAACCTAAACGATAAAAAAAGCCAGGATTTAAGGCCAACCCAGTACAATAGCTGAACACGAATTATAACAGGCGACACGTCTGATAATAAGAGTTGAACCTCAAATTGTTCTTTTTTGCTTGAAACTAGGCTCGGAAAAATAATTCAAAAATCTCTAGTAATTCTGATGTTGGAGCATCTTTTGCATTCAAACCAGACTGAATGTTTTTTTCCGGAGCGAGGTGGCAAAGTGATTTTAAGAGAGTGGCTTAAATCCCAACTGGTTATCCAGATTAAATGGTTCAAATGGCTCTGAGCACTATGGGACTTAACATCTGAGGTCATCAGTCCCCTAGAACTTAGAACTACTTAAACCTAACTAACCTAAGGACAGCACACACATCCATGCCCGAGGCAGGATTCGAACCTGCGACCGTAGTGATCGCACGGTTCCAGACTGAAGCGCCTAGAACCGCTCGGCCACCCCAACCGGCATCATCCAGATTAACTTTTACCGTAGTTTCCCTAACTAAATGCCCGGATGGTTCCTCTGGAAAACAACTCGGCCGATTTCTTTCCCATCTTAGCTCATTCAGAGCCAGTGATGCGTCTCAAACGCCTTCGTAATCGAAGGGACGTTTAACTGTAAGGTTTCATCCTTCTGAACTCTCTTAGTGATCAGTATACAGGGTAGTCAGAAACAGTCTAAAAAGCTTATAAGAGAGTTTCAGGGTAGGTTTTGTTGAGAAATGATTGTTAAGAAAAAATTGGATACATCGCGCCGTTTTCGAGTTAATTAGCATTGACGTATGCCAATCAGCCGTTGCATGCTCAAGTTCAAGCGGCCCGCCAGAGACGATATCGCCAAACGTGTCCTTCTTTTGGTTTCCTAAAACCGAACAATAAAGCGATACAAAAATTGGACATAGAAAGGTTGTAAGGATTGACCACGATCAAAAGGCTGAACAGTCTCGTGCGCTATCATTTACACTATGAGAGCAACTGACACTAATTGTATCTGGTGGACCGCTTGAATTTACGAGCACAGTGGCCTGATTGGCTAACTTTAGCACTAATTAACTCGGAAATGGCGCAGAGTATAGAATTTTGTTGTTAACAATTAATGACGATCAAATGGTTCAAATGGCTCTGAGCACTATGGGACTTAACATCTGTGGTCATCAGTCCCATAGAACTTAGAACTACTTAAACCTAACTAACCTAAGGAAATCACACACATCCATGCCCGAGGCAGGATTCGAACCTGCGACCGTAGCGGTCACGCGGTTCCAGACTGAAGCACCTAGAACCGCACGGCCACAACGGCCGGCCTAATGACGATCAATGAGATATTGTCACTCCTCGCAATGAAACTGTTTAAGGTGATTGGGGTATGTTGGAAGTGAGTAACGGAACATTTTTCCCCGTCATTGTAGATTACAATGGTACCATAATATGCAAAAATGGAATATTCTGTGCACGTAATCATAATCTGTGCGCCTTTTGCTATTAAAGTATCTTCTTTGCGTTTATCTGGCATTCAAAACGTTTGGCGGTAGTATCCCCTACAATGAACATTTTGTTCATGCAGTTCCATTACACTGTGCTGTTTAGAAGCACATTGAGTTCCTTACGTTCTTTCATGGCAGTTGGCTTCTTATTAAAAATAATAAGCGACGAGTGAATAACCTACATTGAAGAGATTCGTATCGTGACACAGTTTATCGCTTGGGCAGTCTTACTACAATGTATGAAAACAATGAACTAGAAAGAAAACAACGACGAGCCTATAATCCATTATTGTGTACAGCTGACGATAATTTCCTGTGAAAGTTGTATGCCGTCATGAAACTAGAAACTGTAATGTGTCTGCCCAGGAATGGACTCAGAAAGTGGGGTAAGACCCATCTCATCAAACAATAGGTACTTTGAGCACGCTTCATTTACCTGGGAAAGGGACTAATACGACCGGTAGAGGAACAGGAAATGGATGCAATAGTCATTCGGAACTCGACGACCTGTAACCAAGCAGACTGCAACTTTTATAGCAATGTCCCCAGGTCGATATTGAGTTGATCTTGGGAAGAAACCTTAGTGCAATAAATTTTCGCTGTAGGATACTTTTCGAGCAGGATGTCACAATGTTAAGGATTTGTAGCGAAATTCAGGAACACCTGCGGAGGATTCACGGCTGTTGCAGAGATTGACAGCTGATCGTTAACGTCAACGAATGTAATGTATTAGTCATAGACATGCGTAAAGGTCCGATATTGCTTGATTACACGATTGCCTAACAGTCACTGGATATCTGAGTATAGGGGTGCAGAGTGATTTAAAATGGAATTTTTACATAAAACTAATCGTGGGGAGAACAGACAACAGACTGACAGGGCTACGGCGCCTACTCTTCACCACCGATTTCGTCCAAATTTATTTTGCGTGCAGAACTCGCTCAGGAATGAAAGTGATAGAAGTGGGAGCTTCAGATGACCAAGACTTTTTTTAAGCATTTTGGCGCAGGAAGGGCGAGGCACAACCCATTTATGCTAACGTAGTTCCAAGGCGGTGTTCGGCAATCTAAGAGTCTTGGGGTCGAATCCCTATGGAGAAGTGTTTTTATTTATTTTTCTTAATTTTTAATTTTTACGTTATGTACACTGCAAATAAGCCGAAATAACTATCGATATATTGTATTTAAGAAGAACACGAGAACTTCATATACAAAATCAAATACTTTATTATTTTACAGCTGATGATTTTTATATGCTGAGGTGCAGGGGAAGCACTAATTTTCTCGGCATCTTCCACACATTATAAACGCCGTATTTTTACAGTTACATGGTTGTCTTAAGGTTTCTATAAAAAAGGTTTACATTTATAACATATTCTCTCTCACTGCACAGTTTCGTACCAAATCATGTGTAGTGCATCTTTTCGCCAAATATCGGTGAGGATAGCTGTTGACATAAAGTGGAACGTATTTTGATGCAGTATTCTTGGGATGCGATTTATTTTGCTCTCTTGATGAGATAAGGGCAGTTTTGAAGCTTTCTGATCATATTATTTACCCGACTATAAAGACAAACATGGCAGGTTTCCACTTGCGGAGCGAATTTGAGGGGAATCCTATGTTGGAAATTCATTTATAATCCCACTTTTTCCTTTGTCTTTCCCTTTCAGGACATTTATGAAAGATATTAATAACCATCATATATTGAACACTATTTTGGTTTATCTACATAATACTTAATGTTAAAAAGGTTCTATGTAGGGACTCGCTCCGACGACCATCATATTACGGTTGTGTACTCTGTTCAAAAATGGCTCTGAGCACTATGGGACTTAACTTCTGTTGTCATCAGTCCCCTAGAACTTAGAACTACTTAAACCTAGCTAACCTAAGGACATCACTCACATCCATGCCCGAGGCAGGATTCGAACCTGCGACCGTAACGGTCGCGCGGTTCCAGACTGTAGCGCCTAGACCCGCTCGGCCACTCCGGCCGGCTGTACTCTGTTCGCTGTGCAAACCACTGCCTGGAATCCAGGATTACTTAAATGCCTCATGCCTCGTCCGACCCGCGCTAAAAATGCTACTTTTTCTAAACGATTGCCCATCTGAAGTTCCCGCATCTGGTGCCAAGCGCAACATGTTACATAAATTTTGACGAAATTGGTGACGACGAGTAGGCACAGTCCCCTTGTGAGATTAACTTGCTCCTCAGAATGGGACCCTTACCAGGTAGGATTGAAAGTGGAAATAGTGAAGATCCAAAGAACAGTAGCACATCCAGCCACACATTCGTTTAGAAAGCATGAAAGCGTCAGGGAAGAACTCATCTAGCTCCAGGGTTCAAAAGGGGCGTAGTGCACCACCGTGTGATTTTCAGCTAAAATTCATAGATCATACGTCCTTAGAACAGTCAAGCTCTTTCTGCCAAAGCGGAGCGGCCATGAAGGTAAAATAAGAGAGATTCGAGATTACACGGAGGTTTCCCTACAGTTGTTCTTCTCTTGCATTATTCGCGTCTGGAACAGGAAAAAGGGGACGGACGCTAGTGATAGCGGTACACATTGTACCGCGATGTTCACCATCACATACCATAAGATGGCTTGAGGAGTGTATACAGATTTAGATATATATGAATAGTGGAAATGTCAAACGCTGTAGGTTGTAAATCTCACATTTTTCAGGAGACCAACAAACAAAAGTATATCTCCAGAATGAGATTTTCACTCTGCAGCGGAGTGTGCGCTGATATGAAACTTCCTGGCAGATTAAAACTGTGTGCCCGACCGAGACTCGAACTCAGGACCTTTGACTTTCGCGGGCAAGTGCTCTACCATTTTTTTTTTTTTTTTTTTTTTGTAGTCTCATTTTGTTCGTTTTCGTTCGTTGTATCTGCTCGGTGCGGACGTCGCAAGACACCCGTTTCAGTTCGTAGGTGATCCATTAACTCAGTTTTTTTTATTACAGAGGGCAACTAACCCTCTGACCGAACACGCTGAGTTACCGTGCCGGCATACCATCTGAGCTACCGAAGCACGACTCACGCCCGGTCCTCACAGCTTTACTTCTGCCAGTATCTCGTCTCCTACCTAGTTTCAAAAGTATATCTGTTTGTAAATACTTATTTGTATCAAAAAAATTGAGAAGGTATTCTGATAACACAGAATTATAATGCTCACCTCATCACTAAAAAAATAAAAAAAAATAATCAGAGAAATAATAAAACAAATTATTTATTGCCCGCCGGGGTGGCCGAGCGGTTCGAATCCTGCCTCGGGCATGGGTGTGTGTGATGTCCTTAGGTTAGTTAGGTTTAAGTAGTTCTAAATACTAGGGGACTGATGACCCCAGAAGTTAAGTCCCATTGTGCTCAGAGCCATTCTTTGAATAATTTATTAAGAACGCTTTTAGTGCCATACCAAGGAACTGACCGGTTCTAAGTGCCAATAAGAAAGCTTTTGTTTCAAATGCCAGTAATAGTGAGGTATTAGGTTTTATTTGTGATAATTCAAGTGTAGAAATACGGCAGTAATCTTTTAACTAGCAGAACATAGACAATAAACGTCATTTCTCAACTTTCTTAAAATTTTTACAACAGAATAAGAAAATTAACTACATGAACAAATATCTCAGTATTGAATTTGTTTTTTATACAAGTTCATTCTTCATATTAGATGCGAACTTTACTGCAGTACTCCTTGTGCTTCTGAGGAAGAAATAACATTGTCAAGAAGCCTTTTACGACTGATAAACATGTCTGGTCTTTCAGATAAAGTGGGACACGGTATACGTCAGCCATGGTATTCCCTCTACTGATCACGCTGAATTTTTTTCCATTCTTCTCTTTCAGAAAGAGAAATTTCAACAGCTGTTTGAGGTGGAAGATTATGAGACACTTTGATCACACTGCATTTGGAGATCTTACGCGTCTGCATTGACAACAGTGTTTCAGCAGTGTCTTTAAAATCTAGGAAGTCAATTGTAGGCACTGGAATTACATGGATTGGGTTCACAGTTTTAGCTAATTCAACACGCTTGTGTAAATCTTACGGAACAAAGGCCCTGCTGAACTTTCTTTCTTTCTCTGTGATTTAAGAATCTGTGACTCAACGTAAAAAGCTGTGCCCACTCACCAAAAACTTATGTGTTTTCTCCTCAGATCATCTCAGGCTAAATGGAGGAGGACATTACACATGGCACTTGGAGCTCCACAGTGAAGCACTGCTTGTCACTAAGACCATGCGCCACCTAGTGATGCATATTTCAAACATTTTATCCATGATCTGACATTTGGAAAAAGTCTAGGGACATTCAACAGAGTACTGAGAACACAATAACACTGAAAATTCGTTTTGTGAAAAATTACATGTAGAACCTTTGAGACTTCCACGGATTGGTATGATGGGCATTAGGTGGCGAGGTTTTAAAGTGTAACTTTATTGACTTAGTGGCATGTCCTGTGCAGGGGGCCGGCCAGAGTGGCCGTGCGGTTCTAGGCGCTGCAGTCTGGAGCCGAGCGACCGCTACGGTCGCAGGTTCGAATCGTGCCTCGGGCATGGATGTGTGATGTCCTTAGGTTAGTTAGGTTTAATTAGTTCTAAGTTCTAGGCGACTGATTACCTCAGAAGTTAAGTCGCATACTGCTCAAAGCCATTTGAACCATTTTGTGCAGGGGTTTGCTAATGCCAGTACAGGAGACAGAGAATCACGTCTATTTACTTTCTGTTACATTTGGAAGGAAGAAAGATTACGGTTTAACGTCCCATCGATATCGGGTTCAGTCCGCAGCCCAGGTTCCCGAGTTCGATTCCCGGCGGGATCAGGGATTTTCTCTGCCTCGTGATGACTGAGTGTTGTGTGATGTCCTTAGGTTAGTTAGGTTTAAGTAGTTCTAAGTTCTAGGGGGCTGATGACCATAGATGTTAAGTCCCATAGTGCTCAGAGCCATTTGACCCAGTTGAACGATATCGGGTTCATTAAAGACGAGCCCAAGCTCTGAATGGTTGAAGGATGCGGAGGGAAAGTGGTCTTTCCGGTTCAAAGGAACCGTGCAGGCATATTACAGCTGGAGTTGAATACTAATGCTTTAACGTCTGCTTCAAACGTAGCTCACGAGATCGTGGCCAGGATTCCTTATGAAGTGGCTATGAGGCAATGGTGACAGAACTGGTTCTAAAAGCCGCGGCCGTTCTGAGGGTCATCTGAACCGACTCACTGGCTCTGCCGGCCCACCCACCCGGATAGCCACAGGTGTTAACGCAACCGCTTCAGCAACGGGGAGGTCACGGATCAAATCCATCTGGAGGATCAACGTCGATGGGCGGGTGTGCTGACCAGCCATGACGTGGTTTTAGGTGGTTTCCTGCATCCAACTAGGTGAATAACGGGCTGGTTTCCATGTCCCTCTTCAGATACACGTTACGCAAACATTTAGAATACTTTCTCACCCTTGTACATAGCATTTATTCTGTACACAGGTAGATAGGGGACATTGCTTTTGTCCTGGGAGGATGTGGAATTTTATTTACTATGATACAGTTTTTAATGGCTTAAATACTGTTGAAGTAATGAGTGTAGTATTGATTTCTTACGCGGTTAACTATGATATACACTCCTGGAAATGGAAAAAAGAACACATTGACACCGGTGTGTCAGACCCACCATACTTGCTCCGGACACTGCGAGAGGGCTGTACAAGCAATGATCACACGCACGGCACAGCGGACACACCAGGAACCGCGGTGTTGGCCGTCGAATGGCGCTAGCTGCGCAGCATTTGTGCACCGCCGCCGTCAGTGTCAGCCAGTTTGCCGTGGCATACGGAGCTCCATCGCAGTCTTTAACACTGGTAGCATGCCGCGACAGCGTGGACGTGAACCGTATGTGCAGTTGACGGACTTTGAGCGAGGGCGTATAGTGGGCATGCGGGAGGCCGGGTGGACGTACCGCCGAATTGCTCAACACGTGGGGCGTGAGGTCTCCACAGTACGTCGATGTTGTCGCCAGTGGTCGGCGGAAGGTGCACGTGCCCGTCGACCTGGGACCGGACCGCAGCGACGCACGGATGCACGCCAAGACCGTAGGATCCTACGCAGGGCCGTAGGGGACCGCACCGCCACTTCCCAGCAAATTAGGGACACTGTTGCTCCTGGGGTATCGGCGAGGACCATTCGCAACCGTCTCCATGAAGCTGGGCTACGGTCCCGCACACCGTTAGGCCGTCTTCCGCTCACGCCCCAACATCGTGCAGCCCGCCTCCAGTGGTGTCGCGACAGGCGTGAATGGAGGGACGAATGGAGACGTGTCGTCTTCAGCGATGAGAGTCGCTTCTGCCTTGGTGCCAATGATGGTCGTATGCGTGTTTGGCGCCGTGCAGGTGAGCGCCACAATCAGGACTGCATACGACCGAGGCACACAGGGCCAACACCCGGCATCATGGTGTGGGGAGCGATCTCCTACACTGGCCGTACACCACTGGTGATCGTCGAGGGGACACTGAATAGTGCACGGTACATCCAAACCGTCATCGAACCCATCGTTCTACCATTCCTAGACCGGCAAGGGAACTTGCTGTTCCAACAGGACAATGCACGTCCGCATGTATCCCGTAGCACCCAACGTGCTCTAGAAGGTGTAAGTCAACTACCCTGGCCAGCAAGATCTCCGGATCTGTCCCCCATTGAGCATGTTTGGAACTGGATGAAGCGTCGTCTCACGCGGTCTGCACGTCCAGCACGAACGCTGGTCCAACTGAGGCGCCAGGTGGAAATGGCATGGCAAGCCGTTCCACAGGACTACATCCAGCATCTCTACGATCGTCTCCATGGGAGAATAGCAGCCTGCATTGCTGCGAAAGGTGGATATACACTGTAGTAGTGCCGACATTGTGCATGCTCTGTTGCCTGTGTCTATGTGCCTGTGGTTCTGTCAATGTGATCATGTGATGTATCTGACCCCAGGAATGTGTCAATAAAGTTTCCCCTTCCTGGGACAATGAATTCACGGTGTTCTTATTTCAATTTCCAGGAGTGTATACTATCTGTTCTGTCCGCCCCGGTAGCTGAGTGGTACCGGCACGGTAGCTCAGCGTGATCGGTGAGAGGGTTAGCTGCCCTCTATAATAAAGAAACTGAGTTAATCGATCAACAACGAGCTTAAACGGGTGTCTTACGACGTCCACACCGAGCAGATGCAACGAAAAAAAAAAAAGTGGTCAGCGCGACGGAATGTCAATCTAAGGGCCTGGATTCGATTCTTGGCCGGGTCGGAGATTTTCTCCGCTCAGGGACTGGGTGTTGTGTCATCCTAATCATCATCATTTCATCCCCATCGACGCGCAGGTCGCCGAAGTAGCGTCAAATTGAAAGACTTGCACCTGGCGAACGGTCTACGCGACGTGAGGCCCTAGTCACACGACGTTTCTTTTACTATCTGTTCAAATGTATCCGGAAACCTGTTATTGGACAACCAATAAATCCCCGATTCTTTAAGAAATCGAACTTCCTTGTAAACCGACGGAAAAAAAATCGTACTACCAAGAAGGCGTTGTGCGACATAAACGAAAGTTGGTAGGAGTGATTCTACATCAGGAAGATGATGTATATTCAAATTTTGTGCCAGTGGCATGATCGTGGCGCTAGTAGCACCACTATGAGGATGTAGATCACGTTTGTTTTAAAAACACGCTGTAATGGTCGTGAGCGTTAGTTACCTTTGAGACTGTACATGATGAGTTGATGGAGGCAACAAAGACGCCATTATCCACAACACACTGAGTTTGAACGAAATCGCGTAATAAGGCTACGAGATATTTAATATTCTTTCTGTGATACTGGAGAAATACTTGGCAGGAATTTAGCCATTCTACGTGATTACGAACAATTTAAATTGGGAGGAACACATAGAAAATGTTGTGGGGAAGGCTAACCAAAGACTGCGTTTTATTGGCAGGACACTTAGAAAATGTAACAGACCTACTAAGGAGACTGCCTACACTACGCTTGTCTGTCCTCTTTTAGAATACTGCTGCACGGTGTGGGATCCTTACCAGATAGGACTAAAGGAGTACATCGAAAAAGTTCAAAGAAAGGCACCACGTTTTGTATTATCGCGAAATATGGGAGAGAGTGTCACAGAAATGATACGGGATTTGGGCTGGACGTCATTAAAAGAAAGGCGTTTTTCGTTGCGACGGAATATTCTCACGATATTCCAACCACCATCTTTCTCCTCCGAATGCGAAAATATTTTGTTGACACCGACCTACATAGGGAGGAACGATCACCACCATAAAATAAGGGAAATCAGAGCTCGTACGGAAAGATACAGGTGTTCATTCTTTCCGCGCACTATACGAGAGCCGGCCGTTTTGGACGAGCGGCTCTAGGCGCTTCAGCCCGGATCCGCGCTGCTGCTACGGTCGTAGGTTGGAATCCTGCCTCGGGCATGGATGTGTGTGATGTCCTTAGGTTAGTTAGGTTTCAGTAGTTCTAAGTCTAGGGAACTGATGACCTCAGATGTTAAGTCTCATAGTGCTTGGAGCCAATTGAGCTATACGAGATAGGAACAATAGAGAATTGTGAAGGTGGTCCGATGAAGTCTCTGCCAGGCATTTAAATGTGATTTGCAGAGTATCCATGTAGATGAAGAAGTAGATGTAGATTGCTGGCAGTGGTGGTCACGAGAATGTACAGTCGCAAGAAGCTCGCGTTCCGGACGGCCACGTGGCACTACCGTGAGGGTAGACCATTATGTTCGGCGTAGGTCTCTGGTGCATCGTCCTGCATCTGCAGTAGCAACTTGAGGAGCACTTGGCACCACAGTGACCCAACCAACTGTCATAAATTGTTTAGCCGGCTGTTGTAGTGCAGCGGTTCTAGGTGCTTCAGTCCGGAACCACGTGGCTGCTACGGTCCCAGGTTCGAATCCTGCCTCGGGCATGGATGTGTGTGACCTTAGGTTAGTTAGGTTTATGTAGTTGTAAGTCTATGGAACTGATGACCTCAGATATAAGTCCCGTAGTGCATAGAGCCATCTGAACCATTTGAAACATAAATTGTTTACTTCAAGGACACAGACCTGGAGTGTCATTTCACTGTTCCCAAACCACCGCCATTTGCGACTTCAGTGGTTTCAAGCGAGAGCTCACTGGAGGGCAGGGTGGGGATCTGTTGTGTTTTCTGATGAAAACTGTTTCCGCCACGGTGGCAGCGATGGCCGTGTGTTGATTAGGAGGAGGCCAGTTGAGGGCCTGCAACCAATCTGTCTGTATGCTAGGCGCACCTGGAGTTATGCGCTGGATTGAGATTTCACATGACACCAGGAGCACTGTCATGATTATCCCACACATCCTGGCTGCTCATTTGTAAGTCAGTCTTGTAATTCCACCTGTTGTGTTGCCATTCATGAACAGCATTCCACCGGGTGTTTTCCAACAGAATAATGCTCACCCACATACTGCTGTTGTAACCCAACATGCTCTACAGAATGTCGACATGTTGCTTTGGCCTACTCGATCACCAGATCCGTCTCCGATCTAGCATATGTGGGGCATCATCAGATGACAACTCCAGTGTCATTCACAACCATATTAACCGTCCCTGATATGAACGACGAAGTGCAGTAGGCATGGAACTCCGTCCCACAAACTGACATCCGGCACCTGTACAACACGATGCATGTGCGCTACTGGCCATTAAAATTGCTACACCAAGAAGAAATGGAGATGATAAACGGGTATTCTGGCTGGCTCTGAGCACTATGGGACTTAACATCTATGGTCATCAGTTCCCTAGAACTTAGAACTACTTAAACCTAACTAACCTAAGGACAGCACACAACACCCAGCTATCACGAGGCAGAGAAAATCCCTGACCCCGCCGGGAATCGAACCCGGGAACCCGGGCGTGGGAAGCGAGAACGCTACCGCACGACCACGAGATGCGGGCAAACGGGTATTCATTGGACAAATATATTATACTAGAACTGACATGTGATTACATTTTCACGCAAATTGGGTGCATAGATCCTGAGAAATTAGTACCCAGAGCAACCACCTCTGGCCGTAATAACGGCCTTGATACGCCTCGGCAATGGGTCAAACAGAGATTGAATGGCGTGTACAGGTACAGCTACCCCTGTAGCTCCAACACGGTACCACAGTTCATCAAGAGTAGTGATTGGCGTATTGTGACGAGCCAGTTGCTCGGCCACCATTGATCAGACGTTTTCAATTGGTGAGAGATCTGGAGAATGTGCTGGTCAGGACAGCAGTCGAACATTTTCTGTAACCAGTGTCACTCCATACCATCACGCCGGATGATACGCCAGTATGGCGATGACGAATACACGCTTCCAATGTGCGTTCACCGCGATGTCGCCAAACACGGATGCGACGATCATGATGCTGTAAACAGAACCTGGATTCATCCGAAAAAATGAAGTTTTGCCATTCGTGCACCCGGGTTCGTCGTTGAGTACACCACCGCAGGCGATCCTGTCTGTGATGCAGCGTCAAGGGTAACCGCAGCCATGGTCTCCGAGCTGATAGTCCATGCTGCTGCAAACGTCGTCGAACTGTTCGTGCAGGTGGTTGTTGTCTTGCAAACGTCCTCATCTGTTGACTCAGGGATCGAGACGAGGCTGCACGATCCGTTACAGCCATGCGGATAAGATGCCTGTCATCTCGACTGCTAGTGATACGAGGCCGTTGGGATCCAGCGCGGCGTTCCGTATTACCCTCCTGAACCCACCGATTCCATATTCTGCTAACAGTCATTGGATCTCGACTAACGCGACCAGCAATGTCGCGATACGATAAACCGCAATTGCGATAGGCTACGATGCGACCTTTATCAAAGTCGGAAACGTGATGGTACGCATTTCTCCTCCTTACACGAGGCATCACAAAAACGTTTCACCAGGCAACGCCGCTCAACTGCTGTTTGCGTATGAGAAATCGGTTGGAAACTTTCCTCATATCAGTACGTGGTAGGTGTCGCCACCGGCGCCAACCTTGTATGAATGTTCTGAAAAGCTAATCATTTGCATATCACAGCATCTTCTTCCTGTCGGTTTAATATCGCGTCTGTAGCACGTCATCTTCGTAGTGTAGCAATTTTAATGGCCAGAAGTGTACGTTTGCATGCTCGGTTTCAACTATCCGGCGGTTACACCGATTATTAATGTGCCAGTCTTTCACATTTGCAGTGGCTTATCTCGCGCTTACATTAACCTGTGATCTTGCAATGTCGATCACTTAGGTATGTTACCCAGAGAAATGTATTTCCGAAAGTTCATTACTCAACATTAATTACTTTTGATGTTGCGATTTTTTTCGGTCAGTGTATAAAACAGCTTCAAACATTTGATTACTTTACAAGTATGGTAATGAGTTAAATATTTGACGTTAAGCATGTAAGCGAGATGAAGTTTAGGAAAGGTTTGTAATTATGGTTAAAGTTTGTTGAAGAGGAGTACAAGAAATGCGTTTCACAGTAGTGAAGATGAACAAGTGCTCATAGCTCTTAAGGTATGCCCTGTAGAGTCTACGTTTGTTGCTGGTCAATTTTTCCTTGTTTTGGTCCATATTACCTCCTCTCAAAATATGGAAAGCAAAGAGTTTGCAGTATTACCGATTTGTTTCACAGTATGGAAGATGAAGCAGCGCTCACAGCTCTTGAGGTATGCATTTTAGTACCCATGTTTACTAGACATTTTTGGCTTCGTATGAGCGTTCCTCTGAAACCCCTGAATATTGACCATTAACCCTGGGACACACATTATGTCTACCTTTACTGCAGCTGACACAACTTACCTTGTTTATATATTGGACTATTAATGACACACCCCAAGTATTAATTAAGTACTGATTAATATTTAAAGAAAGCATATTGTAGTTTAGAGAATTGAATGTGCATGTACAAGTGGAGCAGTCTTCACGGCCGGCCGCGGTGGCCGAGCGGTTCTAGGCGCTTTAGTCCGGAACCACGTGGCTGCTACGGTCGTAGGTTCGAATCCTGCCTCGGGCTTGGATGTGTGCGATGTCCTTAGGTTAGTTTGGTTTACGTAGTTCTAAGTCTAGGGGACTGATGACCTCAGATGTTAAGTCCCATAGTGCTTAGAGCCATTTGAACCAGTCTTCACGAGGATGCAGTGCAACAGAGAGGGTGAGTAAAGTTCGTATGGGTCAGCGGACGTTACCGAAAATACCGATCGCCCGATCTTGTTGTCAACAAGCCACCGTGTAAGCTGGTGGTGGCTCCATAATGGTATGAGCTGCGTTTACATGGAATGGACTGGGTCGTCTGGTCCAACTGAACCGATCATTGCCTGGAAGTAGTTATATTCGGCTACTTGGAGACCAGTTGCATTCATAGACTTCACGTTCCCAAACAGTGATGTCACTGCACCACAGTTGTTCGCGATTGGTTTGAAGATAATTCTGGACAATTTGGGAGGATAATTTGGCCACCCAGATCGCCCGAGATGAATCATATTGAAAATTTATTGGACATAATCAAGATGTTAATTCGTGCACAAAATCCTGCATCGGGAACACTTCCGCAATTATGGACGACTATAGAGGCAGCATGGCTCAATATTTCTACAGGCGACTGCCAACGACGTTTGATACCATGTCATAAACAGGGTGGTACATTGATCGTGACTGGGCCAAATATCTCACGAAATAAGCGTCAAACGAAAAAACTACAAAGAACGAAACTAGCCTAGCATGAAGGGGGAAACCAGATGACGTTATGGTTGGCTCGCTAGATGGAGCTGCCATAGGTCGAACGGATATCAACTGCGTTTTTTTTAAAATAGGATATCCGTTTGACCTATGGCAGCGCCATCTAGCGGGCCAACCATAGCGCCATCTGGTTTCCCCCTTCAAGCTAGACGAGTTTCGATCCTTGTAGTTTTTTCGTTTGATGCTTATTTCGTGAGATATTTGGCCCGGTCACTATTAATGGACCACCCTGTATAGTTGCTGCAGTACGCCGCGGAATAGGAGGTCCGACACGATATTAAGAGTTATCCCATAACTTTTGTCACCTCATTGTCTGTGCACAATGATATATCAGATGAGTTTATATTCTGTTCCCTTCTCAGTACCTGAATCCTCCCAGTAGGTGTCGTGTTTACAGTGTATTGAAACTGATGGCACTGCCTGAGATGCTGTGTAATGTACCTCGAGTCTAAGCTGTTTCCTTGATCATAAACAGAATTATTTAGCGCAAGATGGATAGTTACAGTCTGTTGTCACGTTCTTACTTGTTACACCAAAGACAGTGTGATTTTAGCTACAGTTTGAGAGTGATTACATCATATATTCATTTACTGAATGTTTGTAGTTTTACCGTTAAATCAATGATCTTCAATAACACTGTGTATTCATTAATCATTTTAATATTAGTGACATTCAGCCTTATTCAATCACCGTGGAAATGCTTAATGAATCTCAACGATACGGCATATAATTTCTCCACAGAACATTTGAAAAGCCCACGTCTAAGAAGGAGTCCCAGTTTGTAATGTATTTCTACGCACATTAGGTCCACGGATGTGGCTGCGCCCCACACCTATTACCTGGTTCGCCCGTATGACTGCTCGCCCGCGTGAATGCTACTGAGGTGAAGGAACTCGCGAGCCCCGTGGAAGGCGAGTGATGGATGGGGGCGACGGCCGCGCGCACGATGATGCAGTGCTCTCCCGTGATGTCACAATCTACCACTCTTTAATTAGCTCCCCAAGGCGGAGTGCATTAGGTAATAGAGTGTTCCAGAATGGGGCTAATAAAATGGCCACTAGATAAATAATTTTCTTCGGGAAGGTATTTGAGACAGTTCCGCATTGTCGTTTAGTGAACAACATACGAGACCACCGATTATCGGATCAGACCTCTGACTGGATTCGCGACTTCCTTGTCGACAGAACACATTGCGTGACTCTCAGCGGAACAAAGTCTGCAGATGTATAGGTATTTTTAGGAATATCTTTGGAAATGTGATAGGACCATTAGTACAGTGACGGAAAATAAATCGCAAAGCCAACATGGAGTTGGGCGACATAAATAAAAATTTGTAGACGTCTTTTTCCATATGAAAGATGATCTATATTCAGATTTGGCGCCAGTCGCGTGAGAGTGGCTCTAGTAGCACCACTATGAGGATGCAAATCAGGTTTGCTTTAAATACACTCACAAACGGTCGTGAGCGTTAGTTACCTTTCAGATTGAACTTGGTGAATTGATGTGAGTGAAGAACGCCTTTAAGGTGACAAAGACGCCATTATCATCAGCTCTACATCTACATCTACATCCATACTCCGCAAGCCACCTGACGGTGTGTGGCGGAGGGTACCTTCAGTACCTCTATCGGTTCTCCCTTCTATTCCAGTCTCGTATTGTTCGTAGAAAGAAGGATTGTCGGTATGCCTCTGTGTGGGCTCTAATCTCTCTGATTTTATCCTCATGGTCTCTTCGCGAGATATACGTAGGAGGGAGCAATATACTGCTTGACTCTTCGGTGAAGGTATGTTCTCGAAACTTTGACAAAAGCCCGTACCGAGCTACTGAGCGTCTCTCCTGCAGAGTCTTCCACTGGAGTTTATCTATCATCTCCGTAACGCTTTCGCGATTACTAAATGATCCTGTAACGAAGCGCGCTGCTCTCCGTTGGATCTTCTCTATGTCTTGTATCAACCCTATCTGGTACGGATCCCACACTGCTGAGCAGTATTCAAGCAGTGGGCGAACAAGCGTACTGTAACCTACTTCCTTTGTTTTCGGATTGCATTTCCTTAGGATTCTTGCAATGAATCTCAGTCTGGCATTTGCTTTACCGACAATCAACATTATATGATCATTCCATTTTAAATCACTCCTAATGCGTACTCCCAGATAATTTATGGTATTAACTGCTTCCAGTTGCTGACCTGCTATTTTGTAGCTAAATGATAAAGGATCTATCTTTCTGTGTATTCGCAGCACATTACACTTGTCTACATTGAGATTCAGTTGCCATTCCCTGCACCATGCGTCAATTCGCTGCTGAGTTTCAGTGAGGCCGTTTAATAGGGCTACGAGAAGCTGGATGCCCCTTCTACGATATTGCAGAAAGACGTGGCAGGAAAGTAACCACCGTACCTGGTTGCTAGCTGCGATTGTCACGAGAATGCACGATCGCAAGAAGACCGGCCTCCGTACGGCCACGTGACGCTACCGAAAAGGAGGACCAACGTGTTCAGTGTACAGGGTGGTCTTGATAGTGACCGGACCAAACATCTCACGAAATAAGCATCAAACGAAAAAACTACAAAGAACGAAACTCGTCTAGCTTGAAGGGCGAAACCAGGTGGCGCTATGGTTGGCCCGCTAGATGGCGCTGCCATAGGTGAAACGGATATCAACTGCGTTTTTTAAAATAGGAACCCCCATTTTTTATTACATATTCGTGTAGTACGTAAAGAAATATGAATGTTTTAGTTGGACCACTTTTTTCGCTTTATGATAGATGGCGCTCTAATAGTCACAAACGTATAAGTACGTGGTATCATGTAACATTCCGCCACTGCGTACGGTATTTGCTTCGTGATACATTACCCGTGTTAAAATGGACCATTTACCAATTGCGGATAGGCCGATATCGTATTGATGTATGGCTATTGCGATCAAAATGCCTAACGGGCGTGTACTATGTATGCTGCTCGGTGCCCTGGACTACATCATCCAAGTGTCTGGACCGTTCGCCGGATAGTTACGTTATTGAAGAAAACAGGAAGTGTTCAGGTACATGTGAAACGTCAACCACGACCTGCAACAAATGATGATGCCCAAGTAGGTGTTTTAGCTGCTGTCGCGGCTAATTCGCACACCAGTAGCAGACAAATTGCGCGAGAATCGGGAATCTCAAAAACGTCCGTATTGAGAATGCTACATCAACATCGACTGCACCCGTACCATATTTCTATGCACCAGGAATTGCATGGCGACAACTTTGAACGTCGTGTACAGTTCTGCCACTGGGCACAAGAGAAATTACGTGACGATGACAGATTTTTTGCACGTGTTTTGTTTAGCGACGAAGCGTCATTCACCAACAGTGGTAACGCAAACCGGCATAATATGCACTATTGGGCAACGGAAAGTCCACGATGGCTGCGACAAGTGGAACATCAGCGACATTGGCGGATTAATGTATGGTGCGGCATAATGGGAGGAAGGATAATTGGCCCCCATTTTATCGATGGCAATCTAAATGGTGCAATGTATGCTGATATACTACGTAATGTTCTACCGATGTTACTACAAGATGTTTCACTGCATGACAGAATGGCGATGTTCTTCCAACATGATGGATGTCCGTCACATAGCTCGCTTGCGGTTGAAATGGTATTGAATAGCATATTTCATGACAGGTGGATTGGTTGTCGAAGCACCATACCATGGTACGCACGTTCACCGGATTTGACGTCCCCGGATTTCTTTCTGTGGGGAAAGTTGGAGGATATTTGCTATCGTGATCCACCGACAACGCCTGACAACATGCGTCAGAGCATTGTCAATGCATGTGCGAACATTGCAGAAGGCAAACTACTCGCTGTTGAGAGGAATGTCGTTACACATATTGCCAAATGCATTGAGGTTGACGGACATCATTTTGAGCATTTATTGCATAAATGTGGTATTTACAGGTAATCGCTCTGTAACAGCACGCGTTCTCAGAAATGCTAAGTTCACAAGGGTACATGTATCACATTGGAACAACCGAAATAAAATGTTCAAACGTACCTACGTTCTGTATTTTAATTTAAAAAACCTACCTGTTAACAACTGTTCGTCTGAAATTGTGAGCCATATGTTAGTGACTACGACAGCGCCATCTGTCACAAAGCGAAAAAAGTGGTCCTACACCTGGAGTTATGGTCTGGGGTGCGGGAGCCCTCTCGTGGTTATCACACGCACCCTGACTGCACGTTTGACCATTCCACTGGGTGTTTTCCAACAGAAAAACACTCGTCCACATACCGTTGTTAGACCCTAACATGCTCTACAGTGTGTCTACATGTTGACTTGGTCTGCTCGATCACCAGATCTGTCTCTAATCGAGCACATATGGGGACATCAACGGACGACAACTCCGATTTTATCATTCACAACCAGTATTAACCGTCCCTGTACTGAAGGACTAAGTGCAACAGGCTGGAAATCCATCCCAAAAACTGACTTCCGGGACCTGTACAACACAATGCATGTACGTTTGCATGCTTCCATTCAACATTCTGGTGGTTACACCAGGTTATTAATGTACCAGCACTGCATCAGCATTTTCTACGGGCTATCTCGTGCTTATACAGGATGGTCGGAAATCCCGTTACAAACTTCTAGCACATGTAGAGGGTAGTGTGAACGTAACATTTTGAATAGGAACCTACGTCCGGAAATGTATCGTTTCCGTTCTACGACAGTTTCAATGCACATGATTATCTCATCCACACCCACATGAGGAATGTACTTGGGCATGACCCAGTACAATTGTTGCAATCCATTTGAAAAGAGTACTGACTCGTTCCGTTATTACTTACGCATTTGCATTACAACTTGCACCTTATGGTTTACATTAGTCGACAACAAAAAGAACCAAGCATCTACGGCACCAGCCGCAACGTACCGATGCATTACAACAGCGGCTAGATGTGGCGACCACCATCGTTGTTACACACATTGTACCTCCGAAGCATGTTCTGGTACACTCTCTGCATCCCACCTGGCGTCTCTTTAATGTCTTGTGCAACGGCCAGAACTCGTGCCAGCAGTTCTTCCTCTGTCTCTACAGGTGTCTCATAAATTAGGCTCTTCATACGACCCCACAAGAAGTATTCCATAGGAGGTTAAATCCGGCGATCGTGGCAGCCACGCGGTTGGACCACCACGGCCTATCCATCTTTCACCATCCCGTCTGTTGAGACAGCCAGTGAAAAGTGAGGTGGTGCTCCGTCATGCTGAAACCACATTTCCTGACGGACATTCAATGCCACAGCTTCCAAGAACGGGTCCATTACGTGTCGTAGGATGACTAAGTATGCGGGACCCGTGCGCTTGGATGGAAGGAGGTATGGTCCAATCACATGACCGTCCAGAATACCAGCCCACACATTAATTCCAAACCTGTCTTGAAATCCCTGAAGATGCGTGGCAATAGGGTTTTCGTCCTCCCAGACATGGCTATTTCGAGCATTCAGAACACAATCCCTTGTGAATCTACATTCATCTGTGAAGGGGACTCGACGTGGAAACAGGGGCGCATCGATGCAACGGTGCAGGAACCATGTGCAGAGGGCGACGCGTTGTGGAAAGTCTGCTGGACCCATAGCGTGTACCCTTTGTTAGTGGTACGGATGTAATTGTTGCTCATGCAGGGCGTCCAAGACGGTACTGTGACTAACAGGCATTGCACGCGCAATTGTTCGCGAACTCGTTGACGGGCTATCTTCTATGCGACGCAGTAAACTTTCTTCAAATTCGGGAGTGCGGCGTCGCCATGGAGCACCACAATCCTCTCTCCTCACGGCGAAGGTACCCGTTTTCGTAGCCGTTCTATAACTTGGGCAAACAGTTTGTGCGATGGAGTGTGAAGGTGTGGAAAACGTTCGTGATACAGCCGACTAGCAGCTCTTCCGTTACCTCCAGCTTCGCCATACACGAGGAGCATGTCTGTGTATTCCGCAAACGTGTACTGCACCATGCTTCCTCTACCGGTGATGCACGGGTATTGACTTGGCCTCACAACAAAGCGGACAGTAAGTGACATCTGGGGATCGTTTGACGTAGTACACGTCATCATGTCTACCCTGTTGCATATCAAGACAGGGAACTCTGAGACGTTTCTCTTGCCCTAAGTAGACGTTGACGAGGTACACATCTGAATTGAAACTGTCGTAGAACGGAAACGATACTATTCCGCCGGCCGGAGTGGCCGAGCGGTTCTAGGCGCTTCAGTCTGGAACCGCGCGACCGCTACGACCGCAGGTTCGAATCCTGCCTCGGGCATGGATGTGTGTGATGTCCTTAGGTTAGTTAGGTTTCTAAGTTCTAGGGGACTGGTGACCTAAGATGTTAAGTTCCATAGCGCTCAGAGCTATTTTGATACTATTCCGGACATTCCTATTCAAAATGTTCTGTACTCACTACTAGAAGTTTGTAACGGGAATTTCCGATCACCCTGTATTACTCTGAGATCTTTCAACGTCAATTACTTAGATGTGTTACGTAGAGAAATGTATTCCCGAAGTTTAGTTACTTACGTTAATTATTTTTTGGTGTTGCGATTTCTTTCCGTCAGTTTATTTACAATATACACAAGTGATCTAGTGGATAAAGTCGGAGGCTCCGTGATGTTCTCCGTAGTTGATGTGGTTGTCTATAAGAAGGTGGCAAAGTTGGAGGACAGTAGTAATTGCACGGAGACCTGCAAGGTTTGGCAGTTGAACCTAAACATAAATACACTGCCTGTGAAAACAAGTGCAGCTCCCAGAAGTGGAGAAGGAAACAAAAAGAAGCATCACAGGTTGTGAGGGTGTGTGATGTTATGACAGTGGTTACTGGATGAAGTGAAATTTGCAGAAGACTTATCAGTATGACGCTGCATGCCTTGTGGCTTGAATGTATGCACTGATTTTGTTTGGAAGGGTGTCAAAAAGCCGTTGTATACTGCCATGAAGCAAACTGACACACAACTGTTGTAACTGGTCTTTGATATCCTTGATACTAGCACTGGGGAGTCTGAGCTTGTCCCATACATATTTTATCTGGAACCGATCAGGGAACTCGCCGGTCGCAGTATCACGTGTCATGGGTGGAGCAGCCCTGCCCTTTTCAAAAATGGCACCAGGTTACTGTCGCATGAGAGGTGACGCATGAAGACGCATGAGGACGTTGGCGTACCGTCGTGTCGTTACAATTACCTCAATCACTATCAGCTGTGATCTGAAGTCATGTCCGAAGACTAACCACACCTTGGGCCCAGGATTAACACCGCTGTTCCGCTCCAAAATATTGGAAGAATGTGATCTCTCCCCAGGTCTCGCCATACTAGCCGACGATGGTCATTTGGATAGTGCAGCACGACGATTCATCAGTAGACACATGCTTCCCGGTTACGGCACCTCCCTAGGCACATCCGTTTGTGTTGTGGTGTTGATGGCATCCTTAGCATGAGACAAGTCCATAGTCCATCCGTTGCTAATCTCCGACCGATGGTGTGTGGGTGACACAGAATGATTCAGGGAATCCATTACTTGCTCTCGGATGGCACTCGTAGTTGTGAAGGTTTTACGCTGCACGTGGTATGTAATACAGCTCTCCTCCCTTGAGATGGTCAGCCGGCCGTAGTGGCCGTGCGGTTCTAGGCGCTACAGTCCGGAACCGAGCCACCGTTCCGGTCGTAGGTTCGAATCCTGCCTCGGGCATGGATGTGTGTGATGTCCTTAGGTTAGTTAGGTTTAATTAGTTCTAAGTTCTAGGCGACTGATGACCTCAGAAGTTAAGTCGCATAGTGCTCAGAGTCATTTGAACCATTTTGAGATGGTCAGTAGTTGTGTACCAGGATCTTGATGACAAGTATACCAGCTCTTTAGTTCCTAAGCAGTCCAACATCGGGCCAGTGTCACATCCTAACGTATGACAAATCTGCATGTTGGACTAATCGACCAGCCAGCCAAATCGAGACCGACAATGAATCCCCTGTCAGGTGCTGATAACACACTCTCAGGGGATTGCGTGGCATCTCCATGTGCTTCAAAGTGATTTATCAACATGTGACGATGCCCCTTATATACCCTACCAGGCCCAGTAACAGCACTAAACACGAACACCACTATTGCACTTTGGTTGCTGTGCTACCCGTCACACAGAATTGCAGCTCTAATCATATACATACCTGCCGTGATATCTACTTGTATGAAGTTATGCTGATATCCGATGATGCCTTTTTATTGCTTCACCTTTGTCAGGCAGTATAAATGTACCCTACCGAGCATAAATAGGTGAAGGAAATAACTACCACTGGAGTCATGACAAATCAGTGGAAATAAGAGATTATCGTAAAATATCTAAGAGCAACCATCTGGAACGACCGGAAGTGGAAGTACTACATACAACAAACTGTATGTCAGGCTGACATTTATTGGGAGAATCTTAAGGAAATGTAATTCATTCACGAAATAAGTGGCTTGTAAAACACTTTTTCAACCAATTTCTCGTCAGACTGGGATCCTTGCCAGGTTGGTTTAACAGAAGAGGTAGAGAAGATCCAACGAAGTGTGTTGTCGCCGCCAGACACCACACTCGCTAGGTGGTGGGCTTTAAATCGGCCGCGGTCCGTTAGTATACGTCGGACCCGCGTGTCGCCACTATCAGTGATTGCAGACCGAGCGCCGCCACACGGCAGGTCTAGAGAGACTTCCTAGCACTCGCCCCAGTTGTACAACCGACTTTGTTAGCGACGGTTTACTGACAAGATACGCTCTCATTTGCCGAGACGATAGTTAGCATAGCCTTCAGCTACGTCATTTGCTACGACCTAGCAAGGCGCCATTACCAGTTACTATTGATATTGCGAATAATGTACCGTCAAGAGCGACGTTCACCATTAATGGATTGAAGTTAAGTATTCCACCAGCTACGTCCGTTTTTTCTAAATTCTAATTTCCTTGTACTGTTCCAGACCTCACGCCAGCCTGCGTGAGCTAAAGCGCGTGCCTTTCGGCTTCCTCTAGTAACACGGTGTTGGCTCTCCTGCCAACCACAAAACGAAGGTCGGTGCTCTTCTTCACAGCGTCATTTATTTGGCGTTACAACATGACAGAGGCGCCCAACAAACTCCAACGGTAGACGCTTCGAGGCAGCCGTTGTGCACCACGGAGAGGTTTACTACTGAAATTTCGAGAGAGTACGTCCTAGGAAGAGCTGGACGACATATTGCTTCCTCCCACATACGTCTCGCGAAATGACCACAAAGAGAAACTACAGCTAATACGGAAGTTTAGCATCATTTTCCCACGCGCCATTCACAAATGCAACGGAGAACTGGGGACACGATAATGCCATCGGAAGAACCCTACGCAACGCACAGTATGATGGGTTACGGAGTGTAGATGTACATGTCGATTACTTAAATAAATGAACATTACAATACAATAGCTCAAGTCTCCTCTATTGTCGCGGATGTGTCAATTAAATTGTCACTGACAGTTTACCTTCATTGGCAGTTTGTAAGATTCTCTTGACAGTAGAGCAACACAACATCACAAAGTTCACCGATTTCAGACATATTAAAATACAAAGGGGAACTAAAAGACGTCGGTGCATTGTAAATGCACGATGTCAAAGTTAGCGTAAGGAAGGCTATGCGTGAAGCGTTCAGTGAATTCGAAAGTAAAATTCTATGTACCGACTTGACAGAAAATCCTAGGAAGTTCTGGTCTTACGTTAAATCAGTAAGTGGCTCGAAACAGCATATCCAGACACTCCGGCATGATGATGGCATTGAAACAGATGATGACACGCGTAAAGCTGAAATACTAAACACCTTTTTCCAAAGCTGTTTCACAGAGGAAAACCGCACTGCAGTTCCTTCTCTAAATCCTCGCACAAACGAAAAAATGGCTGACATCGAAATAAGTGTCCAAGGAATAGAAAAGCAACTGGAATCACTCAACAGAGGAAAGTCCACTGGACCTGACCGGATACCAATTCGATTCTACACAGGCGTTCGATACAGTTCCGCTCTGTCGCCTGATAAACAAAGTAAGAGCCTACGGAATATCAGACCAGCTGTGTGGCTGGATTGAAGAGTTTTTAGCAAACAGAACACAGCATGTTGTTATCAATGGAGAGACGTCTACAGACGTTAAAGTAACCTCTAGCGTGCCACAGGGGAGTGTTATGGGACCATTGCTTTTCACAATGTATATAAATGACCTAGTAGATAGTGTCGGAAGTTCCATGCGGCTTTTCGCGGATGGTGCTGTAGTATACAGAGAAGTTGCAGCATTAGAAAATTGTAGCGAAATGCAGGAAGATCTGCAGCGGATAGGCACTTGGTGCAGGGAGTGGCAACTGACCCTTAACATAGACAAATGTAATGTATTGCGAATACATAGAAAGAAGGATCCTTTATTGTATGATTATATGATAGCGGAACAAACACTGGTAGCAGTTACTTCTGTAAAATATCTGGGAGTATGCGTGTGGAACGATTTGACGTGGAATGATAATATAAAATTAATTGTTGGTAAGGCGGGTACGCCGGCCGAAGTGGCCGTGCTGTTCTAGGCGCTACAGTCTGAAACCGCGTGGCCGCTACGATCAAAGGTTCGAATCCTGACTCCTTAGGTTAGTTAGGTTTAAGTAGTTCTAAGTTCTAGGGGACTTATGACCACAGCAGTTAAGTCCCATAGTGCTCAGAGCCAAGGAGGGTACCAGGTTGAGATTCATTGGGAGAGTCCTTAGAAAATGTAGTCCATCATCAAAGGAGGTGGCTTACAAAACACTCGTTCGACCTATACTTCAGTATTGCTCATCAGTGTGGGATCCATACCAGATCGGGTTGACGGAGGAGATAGAGAAGATCCAAAGAAGAGCGGCGCGTTTCGTCATAGGGTTATTTGATAAGCGTGATAGCGTTACGGAGATGTTTAGCAAACTCAAGTGGCAGGCTCTGCAAGAGAGGCGCTCTGCATCGTGGTGTAGCTTGCTCGCCAGGTTTCAAGAGGGTGCGTTTCTGGATGAGGTATCGAATATATTGCTTCCCCCTACTTATGCCTCTCGAGGAGATTACGAATGTAAAATTAGAGAGATTCGAGCGCGCACGGATGCTTTCAGACAGTCGTTCTTCCCGCGAACCATACGCGACTGGAACAGAATAGGGAGGTAATGACAGTGGTACGTAAAGTGCCCTCCGCCACACACCGTTGTGTGGCTTGCGGAGTATAAATGTGGATGTAGGTGTAGATGTAAACACGTCGAAAACAAACTTCTGGACTGAGATTTTTAGTTACTAAGTCAGTTACTTGTTCTGAAGGTCATATTCACGATATACGTTATGATGTCAACAGAACGAACATTGAAAACACACACACACAAACGCACACACACAAACACTTCAAGAACTTCCTTTTGGTAAAGAAGAAGTTGTTGAAGAGAAACATCTTCAATCTACATTTGAAAGAACTGCTATCTGTCAGACATTTTATTTCCATCGGTAGATTGTCAAAGAGTTTTGCAGCTGTATATTTCACACCTTTCTCTGCCAAAGTTAGATTCATTCAATCGAAATGCAAGTTAGTTTTCCTTGTAGTGTTGTACTTGCGGATATCTCTGATATTTTCAAACTGAGATTTATACCATGCTGATCGTATTATTTCGTCCAACCGCTATACATTTAATGGACTTTATAGCGAAGTAAAATGGATACGATGGAGGTATATTACTTTCGAATAATGTACTCGCTGGAACAGAACGATGATTTACTCCCTACACATACATGTTTATCAATTGAAGACATAAAGTCTGTTAATCAGTCCGCGATCATTTTATGTATAGCACTTTTTTTCACAAGTCCGTCTTGATCACATAGATTTCTTTACACTTTATGACCGGTTTCGGCTTTATATCAGAATGTTTTAACGATTTGAAGATGGCGATAAGCTGAAATCGGTCATAAAGTGTAAAGAAATCTATGTGTTCAAGACGGACTTGTGAAAATAAAAGTGACATGTATGTGTTTCGAACCCCGATAACGTACGCCTGCTGTATCTACAGTTTGATGAAAATATTCCTGATTCTGTGCTTACTCAAAGTATCTTTGATTGATGTGCTTCAAACGCCTCTTGCAAGTAAAGTGTTAAAGCACGGAACGTACTGCCTTCACGTAATTGGGACCCAAAGCAGTTACGCAGCTTTTGAAGCAACAGGTTGGCGGCTCAGTCTTGCAACTGTGAACTCTGATCTGTGTCAGCAACAGTTCTGCATGAAGAACTCCAGCACCATATCACTTGGGGGGGGGGGGGGGGGGGGAGGGAGAGAGATCTTTGGGCACTGTTGTGATGATAAGATTTTCATGTGCGTGCTCATGAACGTCAACGGTAGTTATGAAATTATAACATTATGAACGGAGAACTGCAGTGGAATGTAATGTACAGGGAATAGGCAAAATAATGTGAACAGTGATAATAATGGGATGGTTGTGTTTGACGGTCAACAACGCAGTTAAGGCACGTGTCGCGCTGGACTGTGCGTGTTCAGTACATCAGTGCAGGTTGTTTAACAGTAGTGCACACTTCGTATTTGTATTCAGAGACCGAGATCGAAGTGGAATGAAAGACCTAGTAGAGTTTCAACGAGGGCAGGTTGTGGGGGGCCGATTAACTGCAGCATCAGTAAACAAGACAGCCAAGTTACTGAATGTTTCAAGAGCAACTGTTTCAACAGTCATGACAGCCTACACAAGAATGGAAAGACATCATCGCGTAAACGTAATAGTTGGCGCAAATCAAAACTAAATGATAGAGAGCGTCATACGCTAACACGAATTGTGTCAAAACAACACAAAAAGACGGCGGCTAAAGTGACTGCAGACCTCGACAGCCATGTTAGAGACCCCGTATCTATCGACAGTGTCCGCCGAGAATTCCATATGGTTGAACTGCTATACCGAAACCATTAATGATGACAACCAACGTAAAGTAGCGTAAAACATGGTGTCATGGGCATAAATCCTGGACGGCTGATCAATGGAAACACGTCATATTGTCAAACGAGTCAACGTTTTCGTTATTTCGAACATAGGGCCGGGTTTACGTCTGGAGAACGCTACAAGAAGCCCACAATCCTGATTGATTGATTCCAACGGTTAAGCATGGAGGTGGAAGTGTGATGGTGTGGACAGCCATATCATGGTATTCTGATGGTCCCATCATTACTCTCAAAGGCCGTGTTACAGCCAACGATTATGTGAACATTTTAGGTGAACTGGTGCACACCATGATTCAAATGTTGTGCCCCAACAATGATGCCATATTTCAGGCCGGTAATGCACCGATTTACACAGCCAGGAAAGTACAATCGTGATATGAGGAGCATACAACTGAAATGCAGCGTCTTCCCTGGCTAGCACAGTCCCTGGATTTGAACATTATCGATCGAACCCTTGTGGGCCGCGTTGGAGGGCAGACTCCGGAGCATATTTCTGCCTCCCTCGTCACTACAGGGGTTATAAGAGGTTCTGATCGAAGGATGGCAAAACATTCCGCTGGAGACTATACAATCATTATATGCCAGTATTCTAAGTAGAATCTCAGCTGTATTACGGGCAAATGGGGGTCCAACCCCTTATTAATGAAACATTCCCAAGTACAAGTGTTCACATTATTTTTCCTATCCCCTGTATACTGACGTTGTCAGTCAACACGTAACGGAATATAACAGTGTCACAAACAACTTGAGGAGAAAGCTATCTTAACCCCTTAGTGCCGAATGTCGCAAATTCGCATCATACCAATGCTGTGCTAATAATTGGAAGGTTAACTGTTTTAGAGCGGCACTCTCTCTGCATAAAGCTACCAACGCTTTTGAAAAGTGCTGCTCTCAAGAATGGCTTCAAATGGCTCTGAGCACTATGGGACTCAACATCTTAGGGCATAAGTCCCCTAGAGCCTAGAACTACTTAAACCTAACTAACCTAAGGACATCACACACACCCATGCCCGAGGCAGGATTCGAACCTGCGACCGTAGCAGTCCCGCGGTTCCGGACTGCAGCGCCAGAACCTCACGGTCACCGCGGCCGGCAGTGCTGCTCTCTCCAGAGTATTTCGAGTACCTCTAAAGCGCCAAGATATTTGGTTTTTATCTTTTATTTAGAAATTTACACAGGTGTTGCGGGATTAAAAGAGCGTCTTTGTTGACGCTGCTATCACTGAGCACTTATAGCATAATGCGTTGGAACCATAGGTCTTTGTCATTCCAACATAACGAAGAGAAAATAAACGCCCCTTTACACGGGTGCTAAGGAATTCAGCAGCAGCCAGTTAAACAGACACGTTTTGTCATTTTAGAGTCACCATGTGTACGTTAGCGCAATCAGCTATACGGGTGTTCAGCGCATAGACGAATATCTGTACTGGTCATTTGATCGAATTCATGTAGTGCTGGGTATTTGCCAAAAGCTTCAAACATTGCTTCCTATAGTACTGAAATCATTGTATTTCGCTACTAGGTTGAAGCCTGCCTTAACAACGCTCCTAATGGCATCACTGAAGAATAAATACCTTTGTGGGAAAAAGTAGCTAGCTACACAGTCGTGCTTTGCTCACAAAAACAGCCTTCATAACAGTGAGACCAAAACACGAAGCTTCCTTGTATCTGTATAACTATAAAATCATGGCGTGATACCACGAAGTTAAAGGTGACTCTCCCGTCTCTCTATAAAAACGATACCACAGGTCTTGTGCAAGTTAATGGTGAAAGAGAAAGTGTTTTTTTTTCATTTTTCATGTTTTATTTTCCGTCCCTGGAGTGAAAGAGAAACATCAGTCTCATTTAGTTTAGCAGAAGGCGACAGCGATTGCTATGGTCGATTAGCATTACATATAGTGGCCTACTTGCGTTTTATGATACGACACGTAATCTGTACGCTAAACAGAGGACTAGGGAAAGGGGCCTTAGTTTGACAGAAGGCGAGTGGAAGCTATATGAAGTCGTTCTCAGGTTTGTTTAGACGTCACCGTCCGAATACTTACAAGCCATGGACTCGAACAGTGTAGCAACAGTATGCCTTCATATTCCTGTGAATAATTAAACATGTCCACGGGTAGGATCCGAAGGGTAAAACCAGTGTTATGACCTTCAGGATGCAGAATTTATTTATTTATGTATTTATTTATTCTTTGCTTTTAAACCTATTATATGGGAATCTAACACAACCGATATAAATCATATCTTCGCGGATAATAACAAATTTATGTACAGTATTAATTATTTATACCTGGTACTTACACAGCAAATAACGGACAGCTGAAAGGTGGAAGGAATGTGCAACAGGTTAGGAAATACCCTCAAAAGAAGAAAACAGTAGGTATCGGACAGGAGATCCGGGTGGCGTTTCTGTTGCCCCTCGACGTCCAATAACTTTCCCCTCCAAATACTTCGTCAACGCAGTTTCGCACAGCTGTTGCGTAATGCGCCGGGGCATCTTGTTGAGAGTAAAGTGAGATGAAGTCGTCGGAGGTTATTTGTAGTCCCAGAATGGGATAGGTAGTCAGCATTTTCAGGTAGTTCTCTCCAATTGCTCTTACATCAGACAACAGAGGCTCAGTTGCTCCGGACATGAGATACTATCCCATACGTTAACAGCTGGCTGATTTAACTGCCTCTAAAAACAAATCTTTCGTTCTCTGTATACTAAGCGTACAATTTCCTGTTGAAATGACCTGATAATCTGAAAGTAAAGTTGCCTCATCACTCCAAATTATCTTACAAAACAACTCATTATTACCTTCTCTAAATTCATGTAACACTGTCTCGCAAAACTGAAGCCTACGATCAGGATCGTCTTCCAATAGCCCATTTATGAGATGAGGTACGTAACGTTCGAATTTGGGTTTATCTAAAACTCTCGGCGCAGAACTTCTAGAAATATCTTGTTCGAGAGACAGACTACGAATAGACTTATAGCGCTCTGGATAACAGCTTCTACAACTTTAAGCTTAGTTCAATCACTTGTGACGGCGTACCTAACCTGTGGAAATACACTGAAGCTCCACTTTCCGCAAAATATTTCCGTAAATTGAGACAGCCTTCCTTGTAGGTGGAACAGTGTTGAAATTATAATTCCACTCATTTATTATTAACTGATACCACGTTCTTAAAGCAAAACTCTTTCTTCATTAGGAAACATATTTACAATAGGCTAGAACCAATAACGAACAATGTCAATGATGTTTGATCAGATAGCAGTAAACTCTGGTGTTTCTAGCAATAATTACGAGGGGCGTTTGAAAAGTCCGTGCAAAGATAAAAACTGCTTACGTGTTTGGGTAAACCTTTTTTATTTTTCGACAGTCTCCTTTTAGACTTATACACTTCGTCCAACGCTGTTATAATTTGATGATCCCTTCCGAATAATAGGAATTGTCCAAGTCTGCAAAATAGCTACTAGTTGTTGCAATCACCTCCTCGTTTGAATAAAATCTTTGTCCCGCCAGCCATTTCTTCAAATTGGGAAGCAAATAGTACTCCGAGGGAGCCAAGTCTGGAGAATAGGTGGGATGTGAAATGAGTTGGAATCCTATTTCCATTAATTTTGCAACCACAACTGCTGAGGTGTGCGCTGGTGCATTGTCATGATGGTAAAGGACTTTTTTGCTGTCCAATCGCCGGCGTTTTTCTTGCAGCTCGGTTTTCAAACGGTCCAGTAACGATGAATAATATGCACCTGTAATAGTTTTACCCTTTTCCAGATAGTCGATGAGTATTATTCCTTGAGAATCCCAAAAGACACTCACCATAACCTTTCCGGCCGAAGGAATGGTCTTCGCCCTTTTTGGTGCAGATTCTCCCTTGGTTACCCGTTGCTTGGATTGTTGATTGGTCTCAGGAGTATAGTAATGTATCCATGTTTCATCCACAGTGACCAAACTACGCTTAAAGTCCTGCGGATTCTTCCTGAGCAGCTTCAAACCATCCTTGCAACACTTCACACGATTCCGTTTTTAGTCAAGCGTGAGCAATCGCGGAGCCCATCTTGCGGATAGCTTTCTCATGTCCAAATATTTATGAAAAATATTATGTGCCCGTTCATTCGAGATGCCCACAGCACTAGCAATATCACGCACTGTAACTCTTCTGTCGTCCATCACCATATCATGGATTTTATCAATTGTTTCTGGAGTCTTAACCTCCACAGGGCGTCTAGAACGTTCAGCATCACTTGTGCCCATATGGCCACTCTGAAAATTTTGAAACCACTTATAAACTGTTCTAATCGAAGGTGCAGAGTCGCCGTAATGTTTATCAAGCTTCTCTATAGTCTCCTGAAGCGTTTTGCCTTTCCTAAAGTAATGTTTAATCACCACACGAAATTCTTTTTCGTCCATTTTTTGACAATCACTCGACTACCTTGAATCACACGAATGCCAAACACAAAGAAATAGACCAATATGTCTGAAACTTGGTGTGCGTTCTTCCCAAAGATGCTACTAACTAAACATGATCTCGATACGTGCCGGTGGTGCCATCTCTCGGACTTTGCACGGACTTTTCAAACGCCCCTCGTATCTGGCAAAAAAAATTATAGCAGTGCACTCTGTAGTTTCTATATCAAAAATGATTACCTTAATGTTATCAGTGAGTTACGATGGGTAATGACTTTTGGACCACCCTGTATATATGCTCTAGGGTACTGTGTGCTCCGCGATACATCACTGCCGCTTTCTAACATTCAAGGAATAATTTCGTATTTATTCATTTATGACACACTATCAAACATAAACAAGGATTTTTAACGAACTTGCTGCTTTTCTCTAAAATAAAGTATCGATTGTCCCTCCTAAGAGTTGTCAGGTGCATTTTATCACTACTCATCACGTCTTTCATGTGATATCAAGTGCCGACGGAAAGCGGAAATTTGCCGTTTTGTTTCCCATTACAGACAAATTATTTTTAAAGCGGATGTACCTGTTTGATACAGCTGTCAGAAATTAGTCTAGGGCAACATTTGCCCTATCGTGATGTATTAATACGGAAGTAAAACACGAAGAATAACTGGTACTCCAGCAGCGATCGAGCAGTATTGCTGCATGGCGGTAACAGTCAGTGCGGGACATTGCGGTACTGGCTATTCTTCGTGGACCACTGTCCCTGTTAATGCGTATCGATGAAACGAATATCGCACTAGACTAATTTGGGAGAGCTCAATTGTACGGGCACGTAAAATTCCGCTTTTAAAAGTAATGTTGCTTCTAACGGCAAACAAACCGACTCTTTTCATCGATATTGGGCGTCGCATGATGGACACGATGGGCTGATTCCAGCTACAAACTACAAAAACTAAGTTGCAATTATCTGACGAAACACCAGAGGGAATGCACCTTTCTCTCAAAGGGATGGGGGTGTGTGTGAAAACGAAGCGTAACTTACGACATGCAAATAGGCAGACTACATTCATCCAGTATATGAAAATGAGAGCATATGTACAGTGTAGCCAGAAACAGTCTGAAAAGCTTGTAAGGCTGTTGCAGTGGCGGTTGGACCGAGAAATAATCGTTAAAAAACTCGATACGGTGCTCCGTTTCCGAGTTAATTAGCACTGAAGTTAGCCAATCAGGCCGTTGCGGGTGCAGATTCAAGCGGCTCGCAAGATAAAATTAGCGATAGTTGTCCTCATAACGTAGATGATAGCGGACTGTCCAATTTTTGTATCGCTCTCTTGTTGGTTTAAGGAAACCAAACGAAGAATACGTTTGGTGACACCATATCTGGTGGGCCGCTTGAATTTGCACACGCAAGGACCTGATTGGTTAACTTTAATATTAATTAACTCAGAAGTAGCGAGACGTATCGAATTTTTTTCTTAACAATTATTTCTCAGCACAACCTACCCTGCAACATACATACTAGCTTTACAGACTATGTTTCTGACCATCCTGTACATATAGACTGGGTGATTCAGCTGCCCGTACTGACTCGTTTTACGTAACCTGCAGTACGTCAATATCAGGAACGTATCCGGACAGGCGACAGCCATGTAATCGATACAAATTCCCTCTCAAAGCTTTGGCCGACTGTTAGCAAATGGAATTATACTGTAAAAAATATATGTGAAGACTGGCCGTGACTTACTTCTGTCATTCTTACCCAAGTGTCTCCAATCTTTCTTTGTGTAATTAAGAGTGTAGTCATACAGGTTTTGGATGTCTCTGTAAGTTTACTCCATTTGCTTTCGTAAATGGTTCAGAATTTATATACCGGGTAGTTGTTAGTTGCACTCTTCCCATTTTTATACCTCCTTTTCATTTCGTTGGTTCTGATGGTGAAACGCACTTTATAAGGCGACGTTTCCATCTACGAAAGGTTAAGTGCAATAAATGAAATAAACTGAAAAAGACATGCGAGACTTGTATGACTACACCCGCAATTACAAAAATAGTTTATTGGAGACACTTGGATGAGTGCGACAGAAGTAAGATATCTTGATCCAAAAATACCGTGCAACCCATGGCCAAACCTTAATTGTATATTTTACATTGTGATTCCGTTTGCTGACAGTCGCCCAAAGCTCTGAGATGGGAAGTTGTGTCGACTACGAGGCTGTCGCCTGTCTGCATACCATTCCTTTAAACCACTCATCGATTTCAACCAAACAGCGGAGGAAAAATCCCATTTAAAGGTTAAATAACTTCTGAAGTAGTGTTAAACGATTGTTCCCCTAACTAACATTCCTTTTAGTAGCTAGTAGAGAATCAATGCATATTACAAAAAATGGATGTAGGTACATGTATACGTATGTTTCACACCTCCTCTTAAACCACTGGACTGATTTTACAAAATTTGGTACGCACATCACTCACTGTCTGGAAAGAACGACTGTGGAGGTAAGAAACACCTACCTCTCAAAGGGGCGGGGGTGCAGGTGGAAAAGAATCTCAGCTCACGACGTGCAGATGGCCATACTACGTTCATCCAGTATTTGACAATGAGAGCACTTAGTGACTTGAAACGAACTTTACACAAAATTTCGAATCTTTGCGACAATTTTTCTCGCTCCTACCTTCCACAAAATGATGAAAAAAGTTCTTCGCTTACTACGTTTTCGCTGTTCATGCAGTAAAACTGCTGCGTCGAGCATGACCTTTTAATTTATTGCTTCTTCACTAATAATTCTGTTTACAATATATTTTTCAGATAGTATTCACGCGTACTACTGGACGTACCTGCAAAATTATGACATTGTACGACACATAGTTATGAAGATATGATGTCACAAACATTGAGCTGCATGAAAACAAAAATGCAGGGCGAAATTCGCTAAAGATGTAGGTGGAATACGTGAACAAATATGTGTAGAAAATTTTAAATATATGTTTAGTAAATGTGACATGTGAGTATGCAGGCAAAGCCATGGGCAAAATGCTCCTCCTATACCCATGGCTCGATTTCAAACAAACTTTGTACAAATATTACTTAGTACACGGAAGAAATACTGTCGGGGTAAGAACCAGGAACCCCCTACAGGGTTGGAGGTGGCAACATGGAGAGAGAAGGGGAAGGAAGAAATCGACAGAGAGGGGGAAGGAGATGATGGATACAGATTTGGGGGAGGAGGAGAACGGTAGAGAGAGGGGGAGGAGGAGATGGGCAAAGAGAGCGGGAAGGAGAGGATAGACTAATGCAGTCGGAAGAAATGCAAACATAAATACATACCTGGGCAACTACAGGTACGGAATTGACACCATGAATCCTGCAGGGCTGTCCATAAATCCGTAAGACTACGAGGGGGTGGAGATCGATTCTGAACAATACGTTGCAAGGCATCCCAAATACGTTCAATAATGTTCATGTCTGGGGAGTTTGGCGGCCAGCGGAAGTGTTTAAACTCAGAAGAATGTTCCTGGAACCACCTTGTAGCAATTCTGAATGTGTGGGGTGTCGCATTGTCCTGCTGGAATTGTCCAGGTCCATTGGGATGCACAATGGACATGAATGGATGCAGGTGATCAGACAGGATGCTTACGTACTTGTCACCTGTCAGAGTCATATCAAGACACACCAGCAGGCCTATATCAATCCTACTGCACATGCCCCAAACCACAACAGAGCCTCCACAAGCTTGAACAGTCTCTTGCTGACATGCAGGGTCCATGGATTCATGATGATGTCTCCATATCCCTATACGTTCATCCGATCGATACAATATGAAACGAGACTTGTACGACCAGGCAACATATTTCCAGTCATCAACAGTCCAGTAGTCTTTTTAGCCTTTTCCCCGTGGCTCATGTATGTGTTTAACTCATAAGACACCTCCTCATCCCTCTCCTCCCAGTGTCCACTTCTTCATTCCACTGTCCACATCATCCTCTGACCTCTCTCTGTCTATCTCCTGTGCCTCATTCTCATTCTCTCTTCATCTCATCCTGTCCCTCTCTTTGTCCATTTCCTCCACTCCCTCTCTGTGACAATATCTTACTCCTCTTCCTCTAATGATATCCTCTACCTCTCTCTATCTCCACCTCCCACTCTTCCTGTTTTACCTGCCCACTACCCCTCTACACCTTCCATGTGCCTCACGCATTTTCCCCTCCTCTCCTCTTTCTGTAGATTTCCTCCTCCCTGTCGCTCTGTTATTTCCCTCCTCTGTCCATCTCAACCTGTACCCACCCATATTCATAGCATAAAGCAGGTCAATACTACCCCCACAACAGTCCTGCCATGCAGGGTAGGCTACCCATAAGGGGCCTGAAAATTGTTTATTTGCCAGTGACATACAGACCACCATACAAAGCATGCTGAAACCATTCCAATAAAATATGCTTCTATATAACATACCTGTCACGCAGGGCAGCCTATACGCCAGAGACTGAGCAAAACCCTTTGTTTTCCTCTGTCTGCACTACTATTGGGGCTAGGAGTATATGAACCCCACAGTGCTGATACTTGTGAGGCCTGCTGTTTGTGTGCCAAGTTTGGTTGAAATCGATCCAAGGGTTTGAGAGGAGAACTAGGTCGCTAGTTTAGTACTAATGATAGGCAAGCTTAGTAAACTTAGTCGACTTACTCTCCATCGGCAGTGGAAACTCCGAAGCTGATGGAGTTGTTACTGCCGTCAGCACCGTCGTCCTGGTAGAGAAGTGTCACATCCTTGCCCAGCGACACACTCAGCTGCTCGTCGCCCATGTCGTCGTAGATAGTGAACAGCACCGCATGCTCCATGCCTGCAGCACAGTGCCCTTGTCTCAAATGCTGAACTGTGTACTTCATGGCACAACACAGCTGCTTTCAAATAGTCAAGATATAATTTAGCACTTACTCATTTACCATACACTATCAAATGTAAAAGCAAAATTTTAACTAATGCTCTATTTTTTTGTAAGTAAGGTTGTATATATTGATTAATATACACTCTGTGATTAAAAAAAGAAGCACCCAGAAGAGGGGGGCGGGGCGAAGGAAACAAAATTACACTACATGGGTTGAGAGGGTATGTAATATTATTTCAGTGATTACAAAATTGACTCAAATTTACAAATAACTTGGCAGTATGAGCCTACTTATCAGTATGATGTTGCACCCATGTGTGAAATTGGTCCACAACTGTTGTAACTGCTACTTGAAATCTTGGATACTGGCATTAGGACGGAGCTGATTTTGAACTGGTACCATTCATGTTCTGTTGGGACACATTTGGGCTCTTTCTGGCCACAAGAAGACCTCATCATTGTGCTCACAGTTCTTAACGACATGTACCATGTGTGGATGAGCATTGTCCTGTTGCAAAATAGCACCAGGATACTGTCGCATGAGAGGTGACACACGAGAATGTAGGATGTCCACGATGTATCGTTGTGCTCTCAGAGCTGCCTTAGTTACTACCATCTGTGACCCGATGCCATACTCGAGTGTGGCTATGGTGCTGAGATAGTTGGCTTTTCAAGCCGGCTATCTGGGCAAGCACCCACGCCAGCAAAAGGTTGGCGACAGAAATAAATCGCGCGTAATCGGTCACAGCCATTTGCGCCATACACTATATAAAGGGGTATGTTAGGGTCTTAGTAACCATGTCTTCTGACAACTTACTGAACACTGAGTCTACCTCTGACCTCGCCGAAGCTGCACTTAGTGAATTTTTCGGAAGTACACTACGAAATGGTTTCTACTTTGTACAAATTGAGCACATTTGTAACAATAGGACACCTGGACAATGCTCTCCATTCAATTGACTTAAATATTCCGGATCTGTTGAAATAGGATATTATTTTATATTTTAGAAATGAAAAAATCAGTTATATTCTTTAACATTATCGTTTATCACCAGATTCACAACTCAGAAAATTTACCTATGTTGCGAGAAATTGTAATAGAAGCTTCTATGTTTGGAAGAAAGTTTCGTAATTCAGAAAGGAAACCTTGGAATGAATTATGTGTATTAGCAATGAGTGATATGGAGCCTTTCAATTTCTTTAACAGTGTTTTCAAAATAAGTGTGCAGTATTATTGTATTAAGATCAATAATTCATACTTGAAGAATTCAAGATGGAGAATAAATATTTGTGAGCGGTGTGTAAATGAAATGCTTTCTGTACGACCCAGAGATCTAATTTATAAAATGTTTTGTGTCGACAACATATCACTAGTTGTTAATCCTTTGGAAGTTGTGGAAGGTGTATTTGCACCACCCATTGTAACTAAATATAATTATTGGTGCTCATTTTGTGCAAACACACCACTATTTCGTAGTGTACATTGTGGAGGTTGTCTAGGTGCAGTTTCCGATTCTGATGGAGATGATGAGTTAATGTTTGATAATTTGTTTGCAGAATTCTGAAATTGGAACACATAGTGGAATTGATAACCTTGATGTGGACGATGCTGGAAGCCGAAGTGAAGAAACCATCCCTGAAGTTCCTCACATACCTGGTAACGAGTATCCTATCATCACTGGGAGAAGACGACCTTGGGACCAGGGGACCCAGGGGGGGGGGGGGGAGATCGAGTGTATGGTCAACATGAATCATGACGCACGTGCGGCCGCACATGTGCGTCGATTCGTTGACCATACTCCTCATACCATGACACAATGAGTAACACTACTGTGCCTCATCAAAACATTACAAGAATGTGACCTAGCTCTTGGTTGCCAGCACTTGTCGTCTAGGTTAGTGCGGAACCATGATACATCGCTAAGCACAATGCGACGCCATTCATCAGCAGTCTATGCTTCCCAGTCGGGGCACCACTCCAAATGTTGTGGTGTTAAGGGCAATCTTAACACTGGACAGCCGGCCGGAGTGGCCGTGCGGTTCTGGGCGCTACAGTCTGGAGCCGAGCGACCGCAACGGTCGCAGGTTCGAATCCTGCCTCGGGCATGGATGTGTGTGATGTCCTTAGGTTAGTTAGGTTTAATTAGTTCTAAGTTCTAGGCGACTGATGACCTTAGAAGTTAAGTAGCATAGTGCTCAGAGCCATTTGAACCATTTGAACACTGGACAGTAATTCCCTAGTATTGCTGCTGCTAGTCTCTGACTGATGCTGTGGGATGACACAGACCGTTACAGGGTGTCCTTTACTTGTAATCTCTCAGACTTTCCTGGTGATTTGTTGTCATACCGTTAAGATCAAGTGTTCTGCCGGTTTTCCTAGTCTTAACAACACGATATTTCGACACCGTAACTCGATGTCTTCATCAGATGTTCCCTGATCTGTCTGCCTGGCTGCCCGGGTCCAATATTTATGCCTAGGTGGTGCCTGGAACACTGTCTGCTGCCTGCTCCGGATCAGGTATTCCCTCTTCGGTCTGCGGCCACAAGGCGCGTATCCGCACTGCTACAGGTGCTCCCTATTCCATCCGCGCCCAGGGCGGCTGTCTCCCGTAATGGCGACCGTCTCCTGGTGTTCCGTACTCGGTCCACTTCCACTGCAACAGCCTATTGCGGCGGGGACCGCCGTCCGGTGGTCTGTATTAGTTCTTCTCCCTAAGGTGGAGTCCCTGAGGTCTCACGTTGTTGATGTTGCTCCGTATCTCGTCCTCACCCGCTGTGGCTATCTTTTGCAGCGGTGGCCACCACAAGGTGCTCTGTGTGTGTGGTATGATCCTTTCATTTACACTTGCAGTTGTCTGAGGTTCATTACTGGAGTTGGGAACTTTTTCATTGATCACACTATTTCGGAATCTAGGCTTCTGGGACATCCTGATTTTATCGTAATCCGTGGTGCGTTCATGCTCCAGGCAGTGTTCTGCTAATGCTGATTTTGAGGCTAGCCCAAGCATCGGATGTCTTTGGTGTTCTTCACGTCTTATGTCCACTCTTCTGGTGGTCTGGTCGATATAAGACATGCTGTACTCACTAGGCGTGTTGTAAATGCCGGGTTTTCTTCAACCCAGACATCCTTGACCATTGGTGATTTTGTAGGGTGGGTAGAACACGCTTTTGGTTTCATGTTTTTTCATGATTCTGATGATCTTGGCAGAGATAGACCCTGCATGCAAAAAAAAATCTTCCTCCCTGGCCTCTTCTTCTTGTTCCTTTTCCATTGTATCAGGTCGTCTGGTGGATGTAACATATCTGAAGAAACACTTCAGCTGGTAGGTGGCAGCTGTAAGGGACTCATTCTCGAACTTCTCCATAAACAGATTCAGCACTACCAGAGACAAGTGGCTACCGATCGCCACACCTTCAGTCTGCTCACAGAACTGGAGTCCACATAGGAGGACAGTCTATGTTAAAATATCGTTGAAAAGATCCAGGATAGGCCCGTCAAACTTCTCATTGATCAAATCGAGTGGGTCTTGGAATAGTAGCCTGGTGAACAGGGACACCACATCAAAGGGACAGATTGGACGCTGTAGGAGGGGCAGATGACAAAAATATTGTCTCTACGGCTCTTACGCCGCGTTAGCCGTAGTAATGTGTTGTGTTTTCAGTGTTTCCGCATTTCTGGCAACCCTCTGACAGCGCCCCACTTGTAAGAATACTGGAGTTGACACTGTTCTTACCTGCCTTCCTTATCTTTCGGGTTAAACACAATGGAGCGGCCACGCGGGCCAGGTCTTCAGTTTGCTTCTCCGGTTGACACCTATCAGGTTAAGGACAGGGGGGGGGGGGTTACAGAGGTCTAGTGGCAGAATCTGAGAAGCTAGTTCCACAGCGAACTTCATAATGACGTAAGTTACACAACGAAAAACATGGCATTTCTGACTGATGCACGAGAGTTCTTCCATGAAGTATTGGCGAACGCTATAGAAAAATGTTTTAGTGTGTTTCACACTGTACTCGTTGTGAAAGTGCGATGGGAAGAAGCAGATACGGTGTCTAGGTTCACAAACGGTTTCTGAAGTGCCGAAGATCTCACGGTCGAGTCTGTTAGCTCGGCACACTTCTCACTGCCTGCCTGGTAACGTAAACAAATCAGGCACTTTTGTAGGAGCGAATACGCAGGTCGTAAAGGCTTTGAGTCCTGGGAAGAGACGCGACCAGCTGGTGCGGTCCGTTTGTGTTGTTTTTATCGCGAGTAGAGTAATAAACACGCAGATGGCTAGACGACCGAGTCACGGCCTCTGAAGATGCATCGCACGAAATACGGCCGCGGAGGCTTACGAAACACCCGGGGACACTCGCAGTGGCCGAGTTTGTTTTTGTAGCGCTTTCAGTGTCTGCGGGGCTGGACAGGCCTACCAGCGGAAATGTCACTCGCTCCAAAACCGAATGAAACCGACATATTGGCATATTGGAACTTACTTTTCATCACGTGTGTCTTGGATCTTTGTCGTCAGTTGTATTATTTCACATACGTTATTACATCAGTGATAAAGAGTAAGGGTAATGATAACATGTTACTGGGTGTTTCTAACTGATAAATGATCTGAATTGTTCCCATGGAGCCGGACGGTGTGGCCGAGCGGTTCTAGGCGCTTCAGTCTGGAACCGCGCGACCGCTACGGTCGCAGGTTCGAATCCAACCTCGGGCATGGGTGTGTGTGATGTCCTTAGGTTAGTTAGGTTTAAGTAGTTCTAAGTTCCAGGGCACTGATGACCTCAGATGTTAAGTCCCATAGTGCTCAGAGCCATTTGAACCATTTGTTCCCATGGAAGAAAATACAGGGAGAAGTGAATGAACCGAAATTTAAGAAATTAACATGTATGAAAAACGAAATTAAAAAGAACATTTCCTGTTTATTCAACTCTGATATAGATTTCTACTAAAATGATGGAGTGATTAAAGGGTCCTAAGCCAAAAAATATTTTCATAAACACTATCTGCAGGAATAAAAGGAAATGCATGTAGAAATTTAATTTAGAGGTACTTCATGTCTTGCTATATTTCAATTAATTGTTTACAATACATTCTGAATAAGATAGAAATCGGTTTTATATCCGAAACAGACAATTCCTCAGTGTAAATACTGTAATTTACCCCAGTATAGTTATCGAATTTCGAAGAGTGAAATGCGACTGAATTGGTCTCTGGAACCAACTATACTAACAACAGAATTTACCAGAGTCACTTCTGGAGAGGGAAGTTGATACCCGATATATCTGCAACTAATATAGGAATGACGAGAGGCTGTACGCCGTTTAAAGACGAGTTTCTTAAAACTGATTAAGGTGAAAAGGGAAATAAGATTTGTAAATGGTTATGGTGAACAAATTAGATAACTCATTTTGTATAATGCACAAACGCCTGACACTGACGTCTGTTGTAAATTACAGAATTTTGTTATTGTTTGTGAACCTTCACAATCAATAACCCTTTGCGATTGGTTTGAAGAAGACTCTGGACAATTCGAGCGAATGATATGGCCCCCCAGATCACCCAACATGAATCCCATAGGACATTGATGGGACATCGTTCCATGGACGGCTATAGAGGCAGAATGGCTCAATGTTTCTGCAAGGGACTTTCAACGAATTGTTGATTTCATTCCACTTCGAGTTGCTGTACTACGACTGGCAAAAGGATGTCTGACACGATATTAAGATGTATCCCTTGATTTTTGCCACCACAGTGTACATGCCCAATACGGTGTAGGGAAACCCGCACGGATAGCCGTGAGTGTTAAAGCGCGGGGACCTGATCAGACTCCGGATCCACTCCGCCTGGCAGATTAACGACGAGGGAGCCCGGATGTAGTTTTTAGGCGGTTTCCTACAGCGCATGAATACAGTGGCACACAATCTACTCCTCTCGACCTGCACCAAGAATGTGGCTGTGTCGTCATTAGCGTCCTCGGCCTATGGACGCCTCACGACAGTAGGGCCACCCCTTGAAACACATGAAACACAACAGAAAGATATGGAACTTAACTTAGCATCCATTCTGGTAATAAAAAACTGTAAAACACCACTTTTTGCTCCGTTTCCAGTTAAATCCCGGCAGTGAAAGTGTCACACAACCCGAAGGATATGAACTAAGGCCAGTTGTTGACAAGAGGCACACAACTGTTTCGGACGGGCCATGGGGACACCACGAAGAATTCAACAGAATGGTGGAAGTATCGTCAAAGTCCTGATGCCAGTGGTGTGTGTGTGTGTGTGTGTGTGTGTGTGCGTGTGTGAGCGCACAGTGCTGTGGTGTGTAGTGTAGTGTAATGTACTGTATGTTTCTGTGCTTAGTGATTAGTGTTGCAAACCGGGTGAATATAGTAAGAGATAGTACTACTGTATGCATGAATTAGCTACTTTTCAAAATTTTCTGTTCCGAATAAGATGACATATATGAGACAATTTTGTAAATGATCTGTGGATGAATAAACAACTAACAAAAGAAAGTAGTCAGAAAGAAAGTATGTTTTTTTAATTGTTTGGCAGCATAGGAACCGAGAATACCGCAAACTATGAATTGTACCGAGATATATATGTTAGAGTACAAGCTCAAACTGTGAAAGGACGTGGAAGGATATCGGCCATACTTTGGCAAAAAAAACACCTCGGCACTCGCCTTACCAATACAGGAAAATTATGGAGAATCGTAAACTGGCTGATCGGAGGGGGATTGAACCGCTTCCCTCTCGAACAGGTGTCCGTTGGGTTGCCATTACGCCACTTCGTTTGGTAAGATGCCTGGTCCAGTTTACACTGCCGGCTACATCCATATATCAATAATGACAGGGAGTGGAGCGAGCATGGGACAGTATCTGCAAGGACAGCATGTAACACCTATGTCCGCCTCACTACACAACAACAACGTGTCTTATTTATAGCTGAACACGAAGAGCACATAATTTCTTACGTTCATTTATCGGTTGAGAGGTTCATCTTTGATCAATGGCCTCCCGCACGGGCTCAGCAGAGTCGACAACAGGCACATTTAGAAGCCAAAACACCAGTTTGGTTCTTTACTTGTGGTACTGACAACTTCCCGACGGGGAAATGCCATTTGTAATGAAGAAGTCAACGGCCATGAAAGGATAGAGGTCGTTCTCCATAATATTAATGTAGATCACAGCTTTCATTGTGTCTTTTGTAGCAACCGCAAGCAGCGTCAACTGTCACCACCGGTCAATAAATGAAGAGCGTTCAATACGTAATGCAGCACATCTTTTGCTCGCCAATTTCGGATGATAAAATGTGGAATTTCTTGTGGGACATCGTGAAATATTCCCGGTTCAGCTCCTATAGTTTTATGAAGTTCCAGTAAATGGCGGCGTTGTACGGAGCTGGATTACAGCATGCTGTTTGTCACGCACCGACATAGTTACATTAGACACCATCATGTTATACGCTACAATTCCGAGACCTCTAGCTGCAGAGGGCTGCAAATATGTAGACACGAAGAATAAAGATATAGAACGTTAATAACCTTTGTTTTATTTAAAAATATTTCAGAGTTTTTACGTAAGGATTTCTGAGGCATTACTTTCATAACGCCTTCGTATATTGTCAGCTGCCTTTGACAGTTCTACACCTACATCTACATCCATACTCCGCAAGCCACCTGACGGTGTGTGGCGGAGGGTACCTTGAGTACCTCTATCGGTTCTCCCTTCTATTCTAGTCTCGTATTGTCCGTGGAAAGAAAGATTGTCGGTATGCCTCTGTGTGGGCTCTAATCTCTCGGATTTTATCCTCATGGTCTCTTCGCGAGATATACGTAGGAGGGAGCAATATACTGCTTGACTCCTCGGTGAAGGTATGTTCTCGAAACATCAACAAAAGCCCGTACCGAGCTACTGAGCGTCTCTCCTGCAGAGTCTTCCACTGGAGTTTATCTATCATCTCCGTAACGCTTTCGGGATTAATAAAAACTAGAATATCAGTCGGTGAAGATCTAGTGTAATACAGAAGAAGAACGAAAAGGTTGAGTCACCTGCTCTGCTAAACTCTAAAAACTCTAGCCTGACAGATAACACTGAGGTGACAAAAGTCAAGGGATAACGATATGCATATATACAGATGGCTGTACTACGTGTGGTAGCCGTGCAGTCTCAGACGCCTTGCCATGGTTCGCACGTCTCCCCCCGTCGGAGGTTCGACTCCTCCCTCGGGCATGAGTGTGTGTGTGTTGTCCTTCGCGGAAGTTAGTTTAAAGTTGGATTAAGTAGTGTGTAAGCCTAGGGACCGATGATCTCAGCAGTCTGGTCCAATAGAAACTCACCACTAGATGGCTGTAGTATTGAGTACACAATGTATAAAAGGGCAGTGCATTGACGGAGCTGTCATTTGCACTCAGGTGATTTATGTGGAAGGGTTTCCAGTGATTATGGCCGCACGAGGGGCATTAACAGACTACGAACGCGAAATAGTTGTTGGAGCTAGACGCAGGTGATATTACATTTCGGAAATCCTTTGGGATTTTAATATTCCGAGATCGACAGTGTAATGAGTGTGTCAAGGACACCAAATTTCAGGCATTACCTCTCACCACGAACATCACATTGGCCGACGGGCATCAGTTAACGACGGAGACCTGCGATGTTTGTGTAGAGTTTTCACTGCTTACGTGTAAGCAACACTGTGTGAAAGAACCACAGAAATCAATGTGATACATATGACGCCGGCCGGAGTGGCCGAGCGGTTCTAGGCGCTACAGTCTAGAACCGCGCGACCGCTACGGTCGCAGGGTCGAATCCTGCCTCGGACATGGATGTGTGTGATGTCCTTAGGTTAGTTAGGTTTAAGTAGTTCTAAGTTCTAGGGGACTGACGACCTCAGATGTTAAGTCCCATAGTGCTCAGAGCCATTTGAACCATTTTTTGAACGTACGACGAAAGTATCCTTTAGGACGGTGCGATGAAATCTGTCGTTAATGGTCTATGGCATCAGACGACCGACATTAGTGCCTTTGCTAAAAGCACGACATCGCTTGCAGCGCCTCTCCTGGACTCGTGACCATATCGGTTGGCCCCTAGACGACTGGAAAACCATCGCCTAGTCGGATGAGTCCCAATTTCAGTTGGTAAGACGTGATGGTAGGGTTCGAGTGTTGCGCAATTGCCGGCCGCTGTGGCCGAGCGGTTCTAGGCGCTTCAGTCCGGAACTGCGCTGCTGCTACGGTCGCAGGTTAGAATCCTGCCTCGGGCATGGATGTGTGAGATGTCCTTAGGTTAGTCAGGTTTAAGTAGTTCTAGGGGACAAGTGATCTCTGGTGTTAAGTCCCCTAATGATTAGAGCCATTTGAACCATTTTTTGTTGCGCAGATCCAGCGAAACCATGGACCCAAGTTGTCAACAAGGCATTGTGAAAGCTGATGGTGGCTCCTTAATGGTTTGGGCTGTGTTTACATGGAGTGGAGTGGGTCCTCTGGTGGATCAGAACCGTTCATTGAGTGGATATGGTTATGATCGGCTACTTGGAACCATCTGCAGCCATTCACGGACTTCATGTTCCAAAACATGTCACTGGGTCACAATTGTTTGCGGATGGTTTGGAAAACATTCTATATAAAGGGGGGCGAATAATTTGGTCACCCAGATAGCCAGCCATGAATCCCATCGAACATTTGTGGGGCATAAACGGGAGGTCAGTTCGTACACAAAATCCTCCACCGGCAACGCTTTCGCAATCATTATGGAGGTCTATAGAGGCAGCATGGCTCAATATTTCTGCAGGGGACGTCCAACGAGTTGATGAGTCCATGACACGTCGAGCCGCTGCACTACGCCGGGCAAAAGAAGGTTCGACACGGTATTAGGAGGTGCCCCATGACTCTTGTCACTTCATTGTAAACAGAAGTCTGCAGGAAACAAAGAATCTAAAAGTTCGGCCATACTTATCGTTATCTAATATACAGGACAGGTTCCTACTTAAGTCTGCTTTTCCAATTAGTTTCACCTAGCACAGCATATTCTCCTAGAGCATCGGCCCCTCGTCGACCTATAGTTAAACAGCTCTTTCACCGTACTGTTAAATGACAGCCTGCAAGGAATGGCAGATTGTGTCGCATTGCGTTCTTTGACGATCTTTTCTGCTGCCATGCACAACTGCTCATTTCCTTGGATAACTACATGCCCCTGTGATCAGCAGAATGAAACAGGATAAAAATAAGTATCCTGTTTATTTTAGATAATTATCCCTCAGAGAGCAATAATCGAGCATTTGCATGACGCTGATCGAACTGGAGCAGAGTTTTCTGCATTATATTAATCCTAATGTAAACTCCACAGTGGAAAAAGAGAAAGAAGGTTCAGAAATGGCTCTGAGCACTATGGGACTTAACATCTGAGGTCATCAGTCCCTTAGACTTGGAGCTACTTAAAACTAACTAACCTAAGGACATCACACACATCCATGCCCAAGGCAGGATTCGAACCTGCGACCATAGCAGCAGCGCGGTTCCGGACTGAAGCGGCTAGAACCGCTCGGTCACAACGGCCGTCAGAAAGAAAGTGAAATTTATTTTTGGAACAATTGACATCTTTCGGGCGGGAAGTCTACAAGAAGTCCATTTACACAGAGAGACACCTTCATAAAAAAATCCAAGCAGAGAAGAAGAGTAATTAAGACACTGGTAACCGGACTAAAGAAACATGTGGACCACGGTACTAAGATGAAGATTTGATTATTTAAGAATTACTTTCAGAAGATATGGCAACTCTGACAAAGAGATAAAAAGAGCACACACAATACCAGCAGAGTGTTAGAAGACAGTAATGATACAGTGTTTAAGCCGACTAGGACAATGAGTGAATATTTATGAGGTATCGCGTATCGGTACCAACCCACAGGCATCGAAGTTGGCAACGGAATTGCAAGTTTCCGTCAGATGTCGATAGAGGGCGTGTGGGCCCATTGAGTCACGCCTCCAGCCACTCAGGACTACGAGTACACTCTGCCGCCATAATATACTGCGGCTATCGGTAGCCACACGGCCCACTAACACTTAGGAGCCACTTCGCTATGTGATGCTACGTCTAGTCGCCGCTCTGACACATTGTCCATGCTTTAGTTCAGGGAGTCTCATTCTTGTTGACGTTGAGAGCTGGACTCTATTCCCTGCTGCCTTGTTTGTAATGAGTCTTTGTGCACAGGAAGAAATACCTGTCAAGTACTTTTTCTGTTTACTATGATAACTCGTTCGTTAATCATTCCTGCTCCCGTCCAGCTTTAGTACAACGACAGTTGACACACCACTCTACAGCCCACCTCTCCTTACACTTGTGTACAAAAGCGTGCACAACAATTTCAACAATGCAAAAGATCCAGCCCACTGCTTGTCACGGCAGAAATGTACAGAATTCGTTGCACATACGAACAAGAGTAAATAAGAGTTACAAAGAAACAACAATACTCAGATTAGAGAACACAAGAGTAATTTTCATTTGATTGTGAGCAACATGCATAAATAAGCAGTAGCAGTTAATGCACTGGAACCAAGCAACCACCAAATTCGATTACCCAGTAGAATAACTTGATCAACGACCAGTCATTATTATACTAGAAAAAACGTAGGTGTCATAGAAATTCAAAATCAGAAAAAACGTTTCAATACTGTTTTTGGAAAAATAAAACTGACCCGGGAAATACATCGGCTCAAAAAAAAGTGTAGTACTCAAAAGGCGTAGTCCGATGTCAGTGTCACTTCGTAGACGTACACACCATAGACAGATATGTAAATGATGTAGAGTTGCATCTCACTGAGACAGGTAATGTGGCCACGAGGGTGCAGTAGTGTTCTTAGTCAGTAGTGTTGTTACCAGGCCTGGTAGTGTATACAAGGGCCGTGAACAGCGTCAGATATTGGGTGAACACTGAATGGCATGGAGATGCCATGTACTCGTGCAAGACAGCGTTATCAGTATATGACAGAGTTTGAAAAATGCCTCGTTGTGGTTGGCCGTCTGGTCGAATCGTGCAATATCCATATTTGTGGGACATTTCGTAGTGACAGCAGCCCAATGTTGGCAGAATTGAAAAGTGAGGGCAGGCATAATCGTCGTCAAGGCTACAGTCGACCAACCGATGAACCCTCTGCCAGGCACTTACATGTGATTTGCAGAGTATCCATGTAGATGTAGATGTAGATTGCAGCTGTACAGTAAAGGATTCCTTCTCCTATGTACATGCAGTTCTTTATATTTACTTCCATCCAGTCTCTGTACAACTGGCGATCCTCTGCAGTTCACTACTGCCTTCAAGCACTGCTATCTCCTTATCGTCAGTGGCATTGTCTGTGAACAGCCTACATCTACATGTCAAACCATATTCCATAAGCCAATGCACAGGGCATGGTGTAATGCACATCGTAATAGTATTACAGAGCTCTACAAAATTCAACTATGTAAAATCTTCGAGCACCAAAATAGGTTATCCTTTTATATTTCTCCCTGATGAACACGAATCTGTCATTGGTTTTTCCGTAACATACAGAGTTTTTGTGTAAATTGTACTAGTCACTGTCTAATTGTATTCGGCTTTTGTGTTGCTTAAACAATACGGTTTTGCCTGTAAATGCTAATTTATCAACAGAAAGATCATGAACTGCTAATGATATATGTTTTCACACATATCTAAATTATTTTTGGGGTACTTTTCTGCGCCTCTTATGTGCGGCACTACTATCCTGCAGTAGTGCCCAACAATACTCAACCACCATACCTTTTGCATATTGCCCCTGATAGCGTTGCTCAAATGTAGGTATGGTCTGGTGAAATCCTTCCCCATGTTCATCGGAGACTTGTCCAAGAGCACCACAGAAAAAAATCCAAGTGTGGGTGAAGAACGTGCAGTGTTAACAACATGTCACAACCGAGATTGAGGTAAAACTGAAATAATTCGTTGAGTAACACAACACTATTGTCTGCTCTCTAGTTTCCGAAGAAATCACAACACAGTTTCTTGAAAGAATTCCAGCAGTCCAGTTCAAGAGAGCCCAAAGCCGTGACAAAATCAGGATTGTGAATAAGCTGTCTAAGTTGAGGGCCAACAAACGCTCCTGCTTGCGCTTTGGCTTCATTCGATGCAGGGAATTTCTGACGTAAGGACATAAAAACAGGTCCATCGTTATCCACTGCAATAACGAAAGACGTCATAAATTCAAGTTTCATATGAAGTGGTGGTAATAAAAATCTTTGAAGTTCATCAATAGAAAGTTTTCTACGTTCTTCCGACCAGGTTGTGTGTGGGCACACTAAATCCGTCTGTCATAATGACTTTTCCGATCACGGCTATCCCACTCGCAAAGATAACAGCAATGCTTTGTATACCCAGATTGTAATCCTGTAAGTATCCCAGTTACTTTGAATTCAACACAGATTTGCCACTTGTTTTATTCAACAAAAGTTTCATACTGCTGTGTGTTTCATTCAAAATGTGGTATAAGCTACGGGAGCAGGAGGATACAGATTGTGAAGAAGTACCGCTCTGAGGCTAGTTTTTGAGTCATCAACGAATAATCGCCATTCCGCTGATATACGTTTAATTTCCACAGCATTAAACAGACCATTCACGTCATTGCAGTAACAGAGTGAGACTTCCAGATGAAAGAATGGTGCAAAGGCAGCGTGACGACGTCGCGAGAAACAAACCCTAGCATCTTTGGCTAGTAAATTCCACTGTCTCAGACGCGAACACAAAAGTTCAGCTTGTGTCTTAGAAAGATTCAGGACTCTAACAAGATCATTCAGATCATTTTGCGTCAGGAGATGTGGCGTAATGTAATCGAAATAAGAACTTGCATTCCTCACGTCTGTTCTAGATGCGACCTGAGCTTCAGCTTCCAATCACCAGTGTCTGGAGGAACGGGGACAGGCAAGAAAGAACTGCGCGGTGCGGGTAAAATAGTTGACTTGATGGAGGGATACTTTATCGTCTTTCTATCCTTACCGTTCATCCCTGCTATTTTAACTATTCAGAAGTAGCAAGCGTCTACGTGATTGCTCGGCTCCTTCCATATCATGCGAACAGCAAAGGGCATTGCAACTTTACCTTTCTCCTTCATGCAACCATTGAGACGAGACGAACAGTTCACACAGACAATATATGGTACCCATTTTCGGTCCCAATCACCTAACTTGCACCCGAAATAAAGATCATACAATTCTTTCACTACAGGTGACACATGTCGCCTGCATGATTTAGTAGTGTACTCCCCACAGGTGTAGCAAAAATTATTTGGGTGATTTAAACATACCTGTGACACTGTACAAACACTAAAAGAAATGCACCACTAAAACAAAAACGAGCACTCAGCACAAGGTATATTTAGATTGCACGCACGAATGAACAGCCAAACAAAGGAAGCATTTCCTCACAACTGGTAAGAAGATGGTATTACGGATCAACAGACAAAGAGTCACACGCACTGTTTCCATGTTCAAAAGATTAATTATAAGAAAATTTTTCGGCAGTCGCGACATGAGGGCCACCTTAATAGATTGCATTTCTAAAAAAATCTACCTAATTACTTTTTATAGCCCTTCTTACGTAATGAAGTATTTTTAAAACTGAGAGTGCTGCAAAAAAAAAAAAAACTTATTCGTGCTTGGGGGGTCAAAATACATAAGAAACAACCATGTATATTTTTGAAAATTCTTCATTGTTGACCAGTGTTACGATTTTTTCCCGGTTCCACTCTCACATACTGATTGAGAACAGTATTATTGTCTAGATGCTCATAATCTCTGCCTTATCTTACTCTTATGATCGCTAAGTCAGATAGATGGTGGTATCACAATCTTTGTTGAATGTAGTTTACAAAAATTTACCCAATAGCATTTCATGAGGAATACATCGTGTTTTTTCCGAGTTTCTCTGTTACATTTTTCGAATGAGGTGTACCAACTTGACACGATTCTAGAAGCCTGTTGCAGCTTCCATCAGTATACAGCGGATTATTTGTATTGCTACTCTGGCTTCATGGGTCAACCACAACAAAACCAATGACAGTGCCATTTTATTCTTGATCAGAGATCTGTAAACATCATTACAATAAGCAGCCTATGCTTTGTATACATGCCGTTACTCTCCACACCGAAACATCCACATAGGCAGGAACTTTAGTATACATATTCAAGTATGCCAGCTATATTGCATTCTTGTGCTGTAAGGTGATACCTACTGCAAAACCCCAGTCTATTAGCAACGTATTTGATTATTATGATCCCATACAGGTACCACTGACTGACTAGCAAAGTTACCCTGCCATTGCCTTCATTACAAAATGCATGCTGTGTGGAGTTCTGGGTCGCAGACCTATGTTTGGACTGTGTACCGCTTTCAACTTGTCCAATAAGAACCGACTGGTTTTAACTTGCTCACAGCATCCTATCACCCTAGACTGACATGTCTGAGCAAGTTTTAACTTGTCCACTTTGGGGCAAGTAGTTTAAACTTGCTAGCCGTCCTTACCACAACAGAATAACGTGGGAAGTAACCAGTGTGTGGAGAGGTTGTGTGTATACAGACCCACCAGTTTACACACCTAGTTAGCTGTCAAAGCACAGTTTCCATTCACAGGTACATTTTATTTTGCTTTGATCGATATGTCTCAATGCTGAAACTGCGCCAGTCCTCGAGTTTGCGGCCATAATTGAACTGAAGATTGTACAACAATGTAGAAAAGTTTGGTTTAAACAATTAGAGTGGAGGAGCTTGTGTGGGAGTCAACCAACATCGAAAGTCATCCTACCACAGGATACAACCTACATGATGTAGGAAACATTGTATTCTTGAGCAGAGGCGTCAACACCAGCAGCAGACGTAACAGCAGCAGTTGCTGAGATACCCATCGATAGTAATAGTGTTTGGTGGTATAGAACTAATAGTGTTGGAATATGAGACTACAGATAGCGTATGTTTAAAAAAGCCAAGTGCTTCAAACACACAAAAAATGTACGATACTATATATTTTGCCATAGAATATGCCAAAGAACTGAGAGTGTAAAAATGCATTCAGTGAAGTGGCAGAATGTATAAGGCAACATAATGTTCTTGTAGGCGTTGAACTGGATGACTGCATAGCTGCATGTGAACATAATGACATACATGCAGAATTTGACATGTGAAAAGGGCAATTATTTGCTAAATATTGCCTTATGGCGAATGGTTATGATGAAAGATGTATAAGCATGTATTAATAAGTGTCTATATATAGGAAAGTAATGAAATTAATATTGTTTTTATGAGTTACAACATATGTCTAATCTCCAGTCATGCATTTCACTGTATTTCCATTTACTGATTTCCTGTACGTGACATAACTCCAATTGGTTACTACAACATGAAAGATGCACAGAAGTATTTGTGACCTAAAGCATAAGAATGGCTGCATTCAGTATTAACAGAAATGTGTGTACACAGATCGAACTAAGCTTGTTAAAAGTGCTGCTTAACCTGTAAGTTATACCAGTAGTGTCAATATGTGCGCCATGTGCATTTTTTAATACTATGGAACAATTCAATGTGTTTTATACTTGAAATACAATTTTTTAAATACATGATAGAATTTTTTCATATGTGATCATAAATCTATAACCATAGTTGCCTATTGGAACAAGCAACATGCATGTGGTTTTTTTTTTGTACGCATAGTGTTATTCTGTTCACCAAAACACCTGCTTCGGGAGGAAAGCCAAATAGGCGCTTCAGTCTGGAACCGTGCGACCGCTACGGTCGTAGGTTCGAATCCTGCTTCGGGCATGGATGTGTGTGATGTCCTTAGGTTAGTTAGGTTTACGTAGTTCTAAGTTCTAGGGGACTGATGACCTCAGATGTTAAGTCCCATAGTGCTCATAGCCATTTTTTTGGTTCCCTTTTGTTTCCATTGAGTTTTTGTTTGGTTTAAAATTATGGCGTTTTTGTATTTAGTGACTTGTACATTGGTTGTCCTGTCCGCCTCCGTAGCTGAGTGGTCAGTGCGGCTGAATGGCATGCAGAGGACCCGCGTTCGGCTCTCGGTACTGGCACAGATTTTTCCTTTCAACGAGTATTGGTACTGGGTGCACTCAGCCTCGTGAGTTTAACTGAAGAGCTGCTCGACTGATTAGTAGCAGTTACAAGCTCAAGAAATCCGACAACGACCGGGAGAGCGGTGTGCTGACCACATGCCCCTCCAGCATCCAATGGCCCCATTGGCAGTGGATGACCCGGTGGTCGGTCAGACCCAACTAGTCCGTCTAGGGTTGAACGCGGAACTATGCCTACCTTCACTGATCAACCAATGTGTGTCTGTATGGCTGAAATAATGGGCTGTTATTGTTTCAGGAATACCTTATATTCCTTGCATCAGACATTGGATGCATTTGGTGCTGTACAAAAGGTTTCTGCCTCATGTGCGTCTTCTCTGCACTTTCTGCAGTAATCTGTCTCTTATGTGTAATGTTAGTGTCCCTGTCGTGCTGACATCAGATTAGAAATGTGGAGCCTCACCTTAAGGTGATGAAACTACCTCTTAAGATTAACGAATTAGATGTCAGTGTAAATCCAGCAACTGTCTCAAGCTCCTTCTGACTTTCTTCAGTATATTTAAAACATCAGTGGTGCCTTACCCCTTAACTTTTAGATTTCTATGTGCGTCTCTTCTCTTTCTACACTATGTGATCAAAAGTATGCGGACACCCGAAAAACATACGTTTTTCATATTAGGTGCATTGTGCTACCACATACTGCCAGGTACTCCATATCTGCGGCCTCAGTAGTCATTAGACATCGTGAGAGAGGAGAATGGGGCGATCCGCGGAACTCACGGACTTCGAACGTGGTCAGGTGATTGGGTTTCACTTGTGTCGTACGTCTTACGCGAGATTTCCACACTCCTAAACATCCCTAAGTCCACTGTTTCCGATGTGTAAAAATGAAGGGACACGTACAGCACAAAAACTTACAGGCCGACCTCGTCTGTTAACTGACAGAGACCGCCAACCATTGAAGAGGGACGTAATGTGAAATAGGCAGACATCTAACCAGACCATCACACAGGAATTCCAAACTGCATCAAGATCCACTGCAAGTACTATGACAGTTAGGCGGGAGATGAGAAAACTTGGATTTCATGGTGGAGGGGCTGCTCATAAGCCACACATCACGCCGCTAAACGCCAAACGACGCCTCGCTTGGTGTACGGTGCGTAAACATTGGACGATTGAACAGTGGAAAAACGTTGTGTGGAGTGACGAATCACAGTATACAATGTGACAATCGGATGTCAGGCTGTGGGTATGGCGAATTGCAATGGTTCAAATGGTTCTAAGCACTATGGGACTTAACATCTGAGGTCATCAGTCCCCTAGACTTAAAACTACTTAAACCTAACTAACCTAAGGACATCACACACGTCCATGCCCGAGGCAGGATTCGAACCTGCGACCGAAGCAGCCGCGTGGTTCCGGACTAAAGTGCTTAGAACCGCTCGGTCCCGGCGCCGGCTTATGGCGCATTCCCGGTGAACTCATCTGCTAGCGTGTGTAGTGCCAACAGTAAAATTCGAAGGCGGTGGTGTTATGGTGTGGTCGTGTTTTCAATGAAGGGGGCTTGCACCCCTTGTTGTTTTGCGTGGCACTATCACAGCACAGGCTACGTTGATGTTTTAAGCACCTTCTTCCTTCCCACTGTTGAAGAGCAATTCGGGAGTGGCGATTGCATCTTTCAACACGATCGAGCACCTGTTCATAATGCACGGCCCGTGGCGGAGTGGTTACACGACAATAACATCTCTCTAATGGACTGGCCTGCACAGAGTCCTGACCTGAATCCTATAGAACACCTTTGGGATGTTTTGGAACGCGGACTTCGTGCCAGGCCTCACCGACTGACATCGATACCTCTCCTCAGTGCAACACTCCGTGAAGAATGGGCAACCATTCCCTAAAAACCTTCCAGCACATGATTGAACATATGCCTGCGAGAGTGGAAGCTGTCATCAAGGCTAAGGGTGAGCTAACACCATACTGAATTCCAGCATTACCCCGATGCACTTGTAAGTCATTTTCAGCCAGGCGTCCGGATACTTTTGATCACATAGTGTATAGTTCAGACTATATTGAAGTCCATGGTTATTATATAGGGTGGTCAGAAACAGTCTGAAAAGTCTGTAAGGGCGTTGCAGGTTTGTATCTTACTGAGAAATAATTGCTATGAAGAAAGTTAGACACGTCGCGCCGTTTCCGAGTTAATTAGCATTGAAGTTAGCCAGTGAGGCTGTTACGTGCGCAAATTCAAGAGGCCCGCTAGAGACGGTGTCACCAAACGTATTCAACATTTGGTTTATTAAAACCGAACAAGAGAGCGATACAAAAATTGTACATGAGACACTAGTAAGGATTGAACCCGATCAAAGGCTGAGCAGTCTAGTGCGCTATCATCTAAGCTATGAGAACAACTGGCACTAAGCACATCTGGCGGACCGCTTGAATACGCGTGCGCAACGGCCTGATTGACTAATTTCAATGAAATTAGCGCGGAAAAGGCGCAACGTATCGAATTCTTTTCCAAACAATTATTTCTCAGCACAATCTACCCTGCAACACCCTTACAAGATTTTCAGACTGTTTTTGATCACCCTATGTGCTCACCCAATATTTTTACGTTCTGTATCTGCGTGGCCTGACGGCAGCCTTCTACCTATACTAGCATTATACCATTTCTTGAACGTTTCACCGACTTCCAAGGGCTACTATTAACAGGAGACCTTTATTAATATGAGAGAGTGAAACCTTTTCAAAGAATTCCTCCTTTATTTTACTTATCTAGAAGCTATTTTCGGTAAAGCTTCGTGTTGACAAACGTTTTCTGAGGTCTTGGTCACGCTGGGCAATATACTGCCTGCTTGGATGAGTAAGTGTTGTTGCTCCCAGACCGTTAAGCTATCCAACTGAGTGAGTTTTAATTACAACAACTGGAATATACAGCGTTACCACGTGCAGCTAGGAAATGCGGTACATCCATCGGGTATAGGAAGACATTTTTAGCTGTTAACAGAGCTTTCATATATGCTGTGAACATCTCTGTCTCTGATGTTCTACTGTACCTTATACCATACACCACACAATACTCTGCGTTTGTTTCTAAAAGCCATAAGCAGAAGGAATTGTATTTATGCTACTTTTTCTACAGCTGCATCTATATAAATACCCCGCAAGCTACCATACGATGCATGGCGGAGGGTACCTTGTAACATGACTAGTCATTTCCTTTCCTGTTACACTCGAAAATTTAGCGAGGGAAAAACGATTGTCTATGTATTTTGTTATAAATCCACAAAATTTTTTATTAATCAGCTAGTTCATTTCGACCAGCTACGACCGTGTTCAGACCGAAAAAAATAATATACAAAGGTACCTTGATGTACATTGTCTCCAAATTAAATAAAATATAGAATCAGAAATAATTATTATCAAAAATAACAGCATTTTCGTACCTGAGTGAAGCCAGTACATTAGATAATCCGTGTACTGGATTCACCAGCTACGGAAATGCTGTCATGCTTGCTAATAATGATTCTTGATACTGTAATATGGAATCAGAAATCATATTAGCAAAACTGAAAGCATTTTCCTGCCTGATTGAATCCATTACTTTACATAGTTAGTGTACTAGATTAATTCAGGTACGGGAATGCTGTCATGCTTGCTAATAACGATTTCAGGTTCTATATTTTATCTAATTTGGAGCCATTGTACATCAAGCTGCCGTTTTATGCTATTCTTTTGGTTGTGAAAATGGTCACAATGACCTAAATCAACTACCTGATTAATAATTTTTTTGTAGTCCATGACTAGGTCTATAACAAAATAAATATTTCCTGGATGGCTGTAAATCGGTATTGCGAATATTTTACAACTCATGGACTGTCTATGTGCCACTGTACGAGCCGTAATTTCTTTTATCTTGTCCTCGCCCTCCTTACGCGAGATGTTGTTGGTAGTAGAATCGTTCTGAAGTTAGTCGCAAATGCTGGTTCTCTAAACTTTGGCAATAGTGTTCCTCGAAAAGAACGCCGTTCTCCAGAGATTCCCATTTGATTTCACGAAGCATTTCCGTAAATACTCGCATGTTGATCGAACCTTCCGGTAAGAAGTCTAGCAGCACGCATCTCAATTGTTTCCATTACTTCCTTTAATCAGATCTGGTGGGAATCCCAACCACTCGAGCAGTACTCAAGAATTGGTTGCACAACTGATCTGTTTGTGGTCTGCTTTATAGATCAGCTACAAACACTCGAGCAGTACTCAAGTATGGGTTGCACAACTGCTCTATTTGTGGTATCCTTTAGAGATCAGTCACATTTTCGAAGAATTCTCCCAAAGAACAGAAGTCGACCATTCGCCGTACCTACTACTGATCTTATGTGCTCGTGCCATTTCATACCGCTTTGCAACGATACGCTTAGATATTACATCGAAGTCACTGCTTCAAACAGCACACCACTAATACTTTAATCGAACGTTGCACCATTGTTTTTCCTGCTCGTCTTCATTAACATACATTTTTAGCAAGCTGCTATATACCACACCAAGAAAAATTCTGTTTTAGCCACTCTGTATCATTCTACTATCACTCAACGGCGACACTTTCTCGTACATTCCAGCGTCATTATTGCAGCAGGCACTTGTGCTTAGGATGACAACTTGGAGTCATCATAGAATATTTAGCTCACAATAACAGCCAACAATAATAGTAATATTAGTAGCACTAGCAACAGCTGCTAGAGTTGTCGTTGTAGGTGGTGTGCTAGTTTGAATTATATCAGTAGTTGTAGTTGCAGGTACTGTAATACAACTAATAGCTGACGTATCAAGAGTCAACTGCAGCGCAAAACACAACTTAAGGGGATAGTCTAGTAAAAAATGAAACTTTTCCCTAATTAATCAACTGGTCTCAAATTTTCAACATATAATTTTTGCATATTGTTAAATATAAATACAAAGTTATAACTCAATCTATCCAGCCGTTTTTGAGAAATTATTATTTTATTTTGAAGGTTTTTTTTAAAAAAAATCTTCTTTTATACAGTAAATTTAATTGAATGAGCTTGAAAAATTTTACTCTGTATTTAATAATATAGACAAACAGTTCTGTGTAAGTTTTAGTGAATATCTTTTACGGCGACATTAAAATTAATTTTCAAAGTTCTGAATATTTTTATTGAAATAATCAAGATATTCACATATCAATATTTTCTTTTCTAAACTTTTTTTTCATAATTATACTCAAGACTGTTACTACTGATAGTAAGAGCTATCTCAAAAAATTTCATTACATTTAGGAAATATTTACTATGAAAAACTTATATTTGAATGTTAAATTTCACAAACTAGAGAGACGTGCAATTAAAGCTACGCAACAGAATCATTCCCAGGCCCTTGCACTTCAGTACACCTGGGCTGTAATTTGTTCTTTTTTGAGCTACCTCAGCTTGTATGGTCGTCAATTTTAATGCATGTCGTCGTCTTTTTTCAGATTCTAGGAACCGTTTGGCCTTTTGCTTCCTTCTTCGCTCGTCTTTCATTTCACTCCTTCAAGTCCTTATTGCTGGCAGTGGAGTGGTCTCTGTTGTTCTTGTTGCTTCTGTCAGATAGCACATTTGATTTAACTGTGAAACGGCTTCTGTCACAGATAGTTCTACTTTTCTTTTCGATATAAATACATTCTTTGGACACTTTTGTCAGATTATACTATATAAACACTCATTTGCATTTTGAGTCTTTCCAGCAGTGCATCTGGAGAGAACTATATCTGATGCCAGTCTCTGATAAACATTTATCATTGTAACAACAACAGCTGGTCTCAGAGCACTATGGATAGCAGTTTTATGTGTTTCTGTTTGTTCTCCTTTGGCTAGAGCACAATTAAAGAAACACCAAGAATTCTCGCCTTTTGGATACTTCATGTTTTGCGGTTTCTCATCAGTGCTTATGCAGTGGTACAATGTTGCGTAGACTGCACTCTTCATTGCCGTAGTCTCTGGAGCATTTTCAACAATGGCTCTTCTACACACATAAAAAAGTTTGACATCAGCTCGGTTCCGAGAGCTCCGGAACTTGCAGAGAAATTTGGAATAGAGATCAACATAAACATCATTTCCGCCATTTTTATTGTTCATGAAAACCACACATTGCATGTTGTACCGTCATACAGAGAGACCTCCAGAGCTGGTGGTCCAGATTGCTGACACACCGGTACATCGAATACACATTAGCCGGCCGCGGTGGTCTAGCGGTTCTAGGCGCGCAGTCCGGAACCGCGCGGCTGCTACGGTCGCAGGTTCGAATCCTGCCTCGGGCATGGATGTGTGTGATGTCCTTAGGTTAGTTAGGTTTAAGTAGTTCTAAGTTCTAGGGGACTGATGACCACAGACGTTAAGTCCCATAGTGCTCAGAGCCATTTGAACCATTTATTTGAATACACAGTAGCACGTCCTCTTGCCTTGATGCATGCCTGTCTTCGTCGTCACATACTATCCACAAGTTCATCAAGGCACTGTTGGTCCAGATTGTCCTACTCCTCAACGGCGATTCGGCGTATATCCCTCAGAGTGGTTCGTGGGTCACGTCGTCCATAAACAGCCCTTTTCAATCTACACCAGGCATGTTCGATAGGATTCATGTCTGGAGAACATGTCGGCCACTCTAGTCGAGCGATGTCGTCGTTATCCTGAAGGAAGTCATTCACAAGATGTGCACGATGGGGGCGCGAATTGTCGTCTATGAACACTAATGCCTCGCCTGTATGCTGCCGATATGATTGCACTATCGGTCGGAGGATGGCATTCACGTATCCTACAGCCATTATGGCGCCTTCTATGACCACCAGCGGCGAACGTCGGTCCCACATAATGCCACCTCAAAACGGCAGGGAACCTCCACCTTGCTGCACGTCTACGACGATTGTCTGTTTGAAGGCATATACGACACTCATCGGTGAAGAGAACGTGATGCCAATCCTGAGCAGTCCAAAAATGGTTCAAATGGCTCTGAGCACTATGGGACTTAACATCTATGGTCATCAGTCCCCTAGAACTTAGAACTACTTAAACCTAACTAACCTAAGGACATCACACAACACCCAGTCATCACGAGGCAGTGAACCTGAGCTGTCCATTCGGCAAGTTGTTGGGTCCATCTGCACCGCGCTGCATGGTGTCATGGTTGCAAAGATGGACCTCGCCATGGACGTCGGGAGGGAAGCTGCGCATAATGCAGCCTATTGTGCACAGTTTGAATCGTAACACGACGTCCTGTGGCTGCACGAAAGCATTATTCATCATGATGGCGTTGCTGTCACGGTTCCTCCGTGCATATTCCGTAGATAGCGGTCATCCACTGGAGTAGTAGCCCTTGGACGGCCTGCACGAGGCACGTCATCAACAGTTCCTGTCTCTCTGTATCTCCTCCATGTCCGAACAACATCGCTTTGGTTCACTCCGAGACGCCTGGACACTTCCCTTGTTGAGAGCCCTTCCTGGCACAAAGTAACAATGCTGACGCGATCGAACTGCGGTACTGACCGTCTAGGCACAGTTAAACTACAGAAAACACGAGCCATGTACCTCCTTCTTTGTGGAATGACTGGAACTGATCGGCTGTCGGACGCCATCCGTGTAATAGGAGCTGCTCATGCATTGTTGTTTACATCTTTGGGCGGGTTTAGTGACATCTCTGAACAGTCAAAGGGACTGTGTCTGAGATACAGTATCCACAGTCAGTGTCTATCTTCAGGAGTTCTGGGAACCGGGGTGATGCAAAACTTGTTTTGATGTGCGTATAGTAATGAGTCAATTTCACAATTGTTTCTTCTTTCAAACTTCCATGTGCTTTCCCACCGAGAGTCACGTTTTGTGCCCGATTTCCCTTCACCACATTTCTCAGTCCTGTCTCAAGTTGTTTTGCAATATGATTCACGCACTCTTCCTTCAATATTTACATTCAGTTGAACTAATTATATGTTTTCTACATTTATCTTTTGAATTTCACGAAACCCTTTCGTATTATAACAGTGTGTATACGAAACAACATATTTAGGATTTTTTTTTACGAAATTCAGTATTTTATCCCTTTAAGTCATCATCTTCAGACGTTTGACAACCACTGTTGGATACAGACCTTCTACAGACTTTGTAAACCTTCTTTCTCAGACACGCTGGGAGCTCGATACTGAAAATTCCAGGCCATTTTTACTCTCCAGTTGTGCTTCTCATACAGTCGTCCTCTTCAACTGACATAAATATCATCAACTGATTCTGGGACTTCTTTCCTCATTTATACTATTTTATTTTCCATATCTTGGTTACATGCTGATTAATTCTGTTAAATTAACATTCAAGCTTACTTTCAAACTTGCTGTATCAACTTCTTCGTTATTTGCACTACAACAAGCAGTAGGATGTCATCCTCAAGACGAAGGTGGTTGAGAATATTTTATTAACTCACATTCAGTCTTCCTATTTCCAGTTTAAGGAATGTATTCTTCAGTGTAGTAACATAGGTTGAATGAATGCCTTCTTTCACTAGGCCTGTTAGTACAGATTTTGTTCGCTCTGAGTCAAAAGCTTTATCTAAGACTATGAATCCAAGACAAACTGGTCATTCATATTCAGTTATCTGTCCCATTATTTCGTTGATGGCTTGCATATAGTCCACTGAATACACACTTCTAAAGCCAGCTTGATCTTATTTGCCAGCCGGAGTGGCCGAGCGGTTCTAGGCGCTACAGTCTGGAACCGCGCGACGGCTACGGTCGCAGGTTCGAATCCTGCCTCGGGCATGGATGTGTGTGATGTCCTTAGGTTAGTTAGGTCTAAGTAGTTCTAAGTTCTAGGGGACTGATGATCTCAGAAGTTAAGTACCATTGTGCTCAGAACCATTTTTTGATCCTATTTCCGATTAACATCTAATGTGTTTTTACTATATGGTTGGCGACAATTGTAGCTAATATCTTAAGCTTCACTGACAGGAGGGTAAAATGTCTACACTTTTTTATGTCTCCTTTCTGGTGACGTCGAACTGTCTTCCTCGGGAGACATTCTGCAGACAGTTTTACAAGTTCCTTTTGTAGTTAGTTTGGTTGTTTCAAGTTACAAGGATAAAGTTGCACGATAGATCTTAATGACGTGAAACGAGTCATTTTAGATTCTCATCGCAGATCTATTTGAGCATGTGGCTACATTCTGGACGTTAGTAAGTCCTAAGCCCCACCTTTTACACCTTACAGTAATAGAAATTCTTCTACGCTATAGAAGATGTCAAGGATTACCTTTCCTCCGGCTTTAATCATGTTGAAATTCCGTCATTTCCAGCTGCATTTTCCTTTTCTCATAACGGGAATGCCTTTGTATATCTCATCAGGCATAATTTCTAGCATGACGTTATATTCGTTATTGACCATGTCTGATTCTAACTCATTTCTTGCACGATGTGAACATTACAAGATTTGGAATGCTTGTACAATTGTCTCTATTACTAATTATTCTCCTGTTTCTATCTTACTGATGAAATGTGCTGTCTTTTCGTGTTCTTGTTTATTGCTATTCCTCTTATCATATTTTCATTGATTGTTCTCACATCTCCTTGAAGACATTTCAATATGATCTTGCTCTATTATCGTCTTCGTGAAACTCTCTCTTTATGTTCAATAGCCGCCTCGGTCGGTTTAAGATTTTCTTTCCTTTAGCTATTTTCGATATCACATCCACGATGTACCAGAAATTGTATAATTATGGTTTATGTGGGAAAAAGAGGGGGGTGGGTACCAGATTCGATCCAAGTGTGGCTCAGTGCCCTCTCTTCATTTAACGTAACTTCTACGACGTGATCATTAGTGGTCGGAGGTGTAAATGCATGACATATGAGAAATCTTTCCAAAGTAACCTTTTCTGTCTTCAACTTAAGCGATTCATCATATCTACGGAAAACCTAAGTTAGGACAGTTGGACGGGATTTTAAGCCTTGCACTTCCCGCATGTGAGTATAGTGCCTTAACCAGTGCGTTATATTTGCAGATCTATCTCGATATATGCATAATACGCTGAATTATCCTCTATGTTTTCGATATGAGCCTAGAAGGACTTCGGCGAAAGATGGGATGTCCGTATAGTAATGAAAAAAATGAGAATCATACGTGTAGCTATTCAGAAAAAACACTGTTTTGAGAAATTTATTTTAGGTTTCTTCGATAAATTAGAAAACGTCTTCTAACAACGCTACCACAACAAAGGTCAAAATTTAATAATGATTGTGGTGTTGCTCATGCTGCTAAATACTGCATTTTCGGGCAAAAACAAAGTTATTATGTGGCAGGTGTCATTAGAGCACAGTTAATAAAATCATTTCATGTAATAATGAATAAACTAGGCACTCATCTTTTCGTGTTTCCCACGCTGGTCTCCTTGTAAAATAGTGGCTCAATCGTCAAAAATGTAGGTGGTGATGATTCCAAGCTCGGATGCAAAGAGGCCTAGGTTTTATTCTGCTATATTCAAAAGTTTTATAGATGTGTTTCACAAACCATTCTTGAAGATTACATTTTTTCAGGACAATGGTGATGTAAAAAAGTAATCAGCACTCCGAATTTAAGTTACACTTCTTTTTTATTACTTTTGTTGCAATATCACGTAACACAAAACATCACTTCACAATACAAAACATACTTGAAAACATCTTCCTCACTGTTAAAGTTCACATTTTATAAACTGACTACAATATGCGTCTTTCCAACATGACGTCCAAGACTTGACTTTTTCAAGGTCCGACTCCCTAACTAACTAATAATCGCTTACGCACCCAAAAATCAAAGTTACAAGTACTTCAAAGATCATAGTGACAAAATAAAGAATACACACAAGAATAATATCATTGCAATATAAACATATCGATGAATCAAAGAACTTCTACATTAATGAAATCAAATCTGAATGTTGTCTCAGAAATATGTCAACTACTTTACAGAAACACAGTAGAATATTACTGGTATCGAGAGGTTCAGGTGAGGTGCCGTAATGGTTACGTAATTCAAGTATCATTACAGTCTTCAGATACTCTTATCAGACAAATGGGGAATAACGATCAAATTAAGCAGTGCAGGTGAAACAGAGAGGACGGCTGGGCAATAAGGTGGAATATACGCCTAGTGCAGGGATGGCTTTAACGCGCGGTCCACAGGGTTCCTAAACTGAAACATTTGTCGTACTAGATTAGTAACAGTTGTCCGCTGTGGACGCAGGGGCATATAACCGTGACGTGTGTGTACGTGTGTTTAGTCGGACGTTGCACTGCGCCAAATAGGCGTGTTATTAGGAAAAATAGCGAACATTTAGGAGAGTGAGACTCACCGGGCTGCAGGCGTGTGGTCATGAGGATGGAGAAGTCCTTGGGGAAGCCTTCCGGGAAGAGCTCTGCGGTGTGGACGCTGCTGAGCGCGTGCTTGCTGATGTGGTAGGCTTCCGCGCCCGGACACCTGCCCTCCGTGCGGTTGACGCCTCGCGGCAGAGCGCTCAACAGCGCCGCCTCCAGCACGTCCACCACGCCATCGCCTGCAACACAAAGCACGCTTTTCCCTGTAACATTCGTCACGTCTATAGCTATATACAATAATTTCACTAAAGCACATTGTGTGATGCATATGTACCTCACAGTATACAGGGCATCCCATTTGTCTTGCCTCCCAATGACTTTTTGTTCAGAAGGTAAATAAAATAATTGTTTAAATAAAAATAAATTTTTAATATACCACGTTTTTAAATCGGACTAGACAAGCAATAGAGAACATGTTCTCTCCCTCCATCATTTTGCTCAGCCGTGCCCGTCCGCTAGAATTTAGTTTAAAATCAATCGCATAATTTCTGCCTAACAGACATAAAGGTATGAAAGCGAAGTTCCATGCGGCTTTTCGACGGATGATGCTGTAGTATACAGAGAAGTTGCAGCATTAGAAAATTGCAGCGAAATGCAGGAATATCTGCAAGGGATAGGCACTAGGTGCAGGGAGTGACAACTGACCCTTAACATAGACAAATGTAATGTATTGCGAATACATAAAAAGAAGGATCCTTTGTAGTATGATTATATGATAGCGGAACAAACACTGGTAGCAGTTACTTCTGTAAAATGCCGGCCGAAGTGGCCGAGCGGTTCTAGGCGCTACAGTCTGGAACCGCGTGACCGCTACGGTCGCAGGTTCGAATCCTGTCTCGGGCATGGATGTGTATGGTGTCCTTAGGTTAGTTAGGTTTAAGTAGTTCTAAGTCCTAGGGGACTGATGACCATAGACGTTAAGTCCCATAGTGCTCAGAACCATTTGAACCATTTTTAAGGCGGGTGCCAGGTTGAGATTCATTGGGAGAGTCCTTAGAAAATGTAGTCCATCAACAAAGGAGGTGGCTTACAAAACACTCGTTCGACCTATACTTGAGTATTGCTCATCAGTGTGGGATCCGTACCAGGTCGGGTTGACAGAGGGGATAGAGAAGATCCAAAGAAGAGCGGCGCGTTTCGTCACAGGGTTATTTGGTAAGCGTGATAGCGTTACGAAGATGTTTAGCAAATTCAAGTGGCAGTCTCTGAAAGAGAGGCGCTCCGCATCGCGGTGTAGCTTGCTGTCCTGGTTTCGAGAGGGTGCGTTTCTGGATGAGGTATCGAATATATTGCTTCTCCCTACTTATACCTCCAGAGGAGATCACGAATGTAAAATTAGAGAGATTCGAGCGGGTATGGAGGCTTTCCGGCAGTCGTTCTTCCCGCGAACCATACGCGACTGGAACAGGAAAGGGAGGTAATGACAGTGGCACGTAAAGTGTCCTCCGCCACACACCGTTGGGTGGTTTGCGAAGTATAAATGTAGATGAAGATGTAATAAAAACGTGACTAACAGTATATCAAACAAATGTTGTTTGCCTACCAGCAGGATATTAACCAGCACGATTACCTTTCTTGCAACTTCGTTCGTTACGAAGATACGGTACGAACAGCAGTACGGGAAGGTCGGGTGAAGTACTCACGGCAGCAAAAGCGACCGTTGCCTATTTTTTTGCTCTGATCAGTGTTACTGTGCGGTCAGAATAGTTATAGTGTTCACTATTATTGCTGTCACTCAGTTTTAGAGAGGCAGCTCGTTCCGACATTTTATAGTAAAAACGTTTCTGATCTTTTATCGTCTGAGACAAGGCAATTGATTTATATTATTCTTGTTACTTCACTTATACGTAGAGTAATACTTTGGAACAGCGTCCTTGGGACTATAAATTCAATTCCTTTTTGTTTCTTTCGGTTTCATAGGTTCATGTGTAAACCGCTAATACCGACAACGTGCCCGATGGGGTAAAAATAGCGATACTACTCGTCGGAAAAAGTGGCCATGGATTTTACCCCAATAAAAGTTAGTTACTTTCTATTTATCATACATAGTACTACAGATCGCACTGATTTCTAACCCTTTTATATACAAAGATATCATCCGTCACTTTACCCCTTTGTGACGATTTTGAGTTAATTAATTCATATTACTCAAAACTTTTCCGTTCTATTTGGTGTAAGGCAAAATCCGATTGAAAACGGGCTGCTGCAAGCAGCTTGGTATTATTTCAGAAACTTTGACATCACTATGCCTAGAAAATACATGCGGAATTCAGAACAAGGTGATGTAACTCGTCCACTTGTTGGAGTTTCCAAGGTACTAGAACCCTATATACACTCCTGGAAATGGAAAAAAGAAGACATTGACACCGGTGTGTCAGACCCACCATACTTGCTCCGGACACTGCGAGAGGGCTGTACAAGCAATGATCACACGCACGGCACAGCGGACACACCAGGAACCGCGGTGTTGGCCGTCGAATGGCGCTAGCTGCGCAGCATTTGTGCACCGCCGCCGTCAGTGTCAGCCAATTTGCCGTGGCATACGGAGCTCCATCGCAGTCTGTAACACTGGTAGCATGCCGCGACAGCGTGGACGTGAACCGTATGTGCAGTTGACGGACTTTGAGCGAGGGCGTATAGTGGGCATGCGGGAGGCCGGGTGGACGTACCGCCGAATTGCTCAACACGTGGGGCGTGAGGTCTCCACAGTACATCGATGTTGTCGCCAGTGGTCGGCGGAAGGTGCACGTGCCCGTCGACCTGGGACCGGACCGCAGCGACGCACGGATGCACGCCAAGACCGTAGGATCCTACGCAGTGCCGTAGGGGACCGCACCGCCACTTCCCAGCAAATTAGGGACACTGTTGCTCCTGGGGTATCGGCGAGGACCATTCGCAACCGTCTCCATGAAGCTGGGCTACGGTCCCGCACACCGTTAGGCCGTCTTCCGCTCACGCCCCAACGTCGTGCAGCCCGCCTCCAGTGGTGTCGCGACAGGCGTGAATGGAGGGACGAATGGAGACGTGTCGTCTTCAGCGATGAGAGTCGCTTCTGCCTTGGTGCCAATGATGGTCGTATGCGTGTTTGGCGCCGTGCAGGTGAGCGCCACAATCAGGACTGCATACGACCGAGGCACACAGGGCCAACACCCGGCATCATGGTGTGGGGAGCGATCTCCTACACTGGCCGTACACCACTGGTGATCGTCGAGGGGACACTGAATAGTGCACGGTACATCCAAACCGTCATCGAACCCATCGTTCTACCATTCCTAGACCGGCAAGGGAACTTGCTGTTCCAACAGGACAATGCACGTCCGCATGTATCCCGTGCCACCCAACGTGCTCTAGAAGGTGTAAGTCAACTACCCTGGCCAGCAAGATCTCCGGATCTGTCCCCCATTGAGCATGTTTGGGACTGGATGAAGCGTCGTCTCACGCGGTCTGCACGTCCAGCACGAACGCTGGTCCAACTGAGGCGCCAGGTGGAAATGGCATGGCAAGCCGTTCCACAGGACTACATCCAGCATCTCTACGATCGTCTCCATGGGAGAATAGCAGCCTGCATTGCTGCGAAAGGTGGATATGCACTGTACTAGTGCCGATATTGTGCATGCTCTGTTGCCTGTGTCTATGTGCCTGTGGTTCTGTCAGTGTGATCATGTGATGTATCTGACCCCAGGAATGTGTCAATAAAGTTTCCCCTTCCTGGGACAATGAATTCACGGTGTTCTTATTTCAATTTCCAGGAGTGTAGTACTTTAAGGAAATGGTCTGTCGGAAACAGTATTCGGACGCACAGTATGATCGACCAGGATCTGGTACGGATTTGTATCTCAAAGTTGCCATGCCGAATTCAGTGTAGAACCACAGTTGCAGCAAGAAATATGAAGGAAGTATAAGCATTTGAGGGAGCTTTACAGGAATTAGGATACTATAGGGATATGGAATTGCAGGAGCCCATGTGATTTGTGCAGAACGGTCCGTCCGCCCCCCACCTCCCCCCCTTGGAACGGCGTGAACTCGACAATCAAAATTGGAGAGACAGGCACACTCCAAGGCTTGACGGTGGATGATGGAAAAGCCATGCGAAACGTGAGCATTGGCTACCACGCAACAGGCGAGACGAGCGTCGGCACGACAGTAGGAGAAATGATGGAGGTCATTCCTATCGTGTGGGAACTGTGGAGATCCACAACCCAAATTCACAGATAAATAACAACCAAAATGACACCATGTGAAGCTCACTAGCGGTGAGCGTTCCAGACATGCCCATCGAATACACAGACTTGCCATGAGTATTTCTCATTGATTTTGACAAGCTGTGAAGGACGCAGTCAGGGGAAGAGGATAATGAAGGAAGTATGTCCGATACCATAATTGATAATGAAGTGAACACTTCCTATCCGATAACTGATATAGAGATGAATGGAAATGTGATAGCGTGTATTTTAGACTCAGTGAGTCAGGTATCCGTGCGGGATAAAATGTGTAGGAGACAAGTATGGCCTATTTTCAGCATGCAGATAATGAAGGTGCACGGAGCCATTATATTTTTAAAGGAGCAATCGTAACGGAAAGAGTTTAGGTCGAATTCGTGTAGACGCTATCTTGGGAACGGATTTCGTGTGGTGTGGCGTTTTTGTGAAAGGTTCTCGTCAGTGAAATTTGAAGGTCAAGACATCCGGTCGAAGTTCAAAGAAGATTCGAAGAGAGCGAGAAAGAGGGAATTTGAATCGCTAGGTTTTACGATTGCCATAGAGACCGAGACAGGCGTGTTTGGTCACGAAGAGGAGCCGCGAACAGTCAATGAAGAGACAAAAGCAGAGAAAGGTCCAATCATGGATTATGTGAGTTATGATGATGGGCGAAAAAGGCAAAGGCAATAGCAAGTGTACTCCACGATCTGTTGCACACTGCGGAAAAGAATGTAGCGGCCACAGAAAATTGTGAGGGTGATAGTGAGAAAAAGGAAAAAGGACAAAAGCGAATATGAAGACGACTGTGAAGAGTGGGAAGATGTCACTCGGGCGAATCGGACACCGAGGAAATGGAGTACGCGAGCTATAATATGGATATGAATTTGGTCCAGTCTCTCATATATTTGATTTCAGTGGATTTTTAGCCGCGCGTTGCGGTTACCAAATGGAAATTTGTGGTAAGTGCTGTGAGACCAAACTGCTGAGGTCATCGGTCCCTAGGCTTAGAAACTACTTAATCTAACTTAAATTAACTTACGCTAAGGACAACACACACACCCATGCCCAAGGGAGGACTCGAACATCCGACGGGGGTAGCCGCGCGAACCGTGGCAAGGCACCCTAGAGCCGCGGTTACGGTCAGAGAATGGGGGAGTAATCCCGCAAAAGCGTAGAGAAAGTAATAAAGAAGATTGGAAAGGAATATCCACACGTAATTCTGACAGTAAAGAGACGATATATGTGGGGTGCATTGCGCTCTCGAGCGGATGTCAGATTTATGGATGCGTTGCTGGCACACCCAGAAAAGGACTAGGATAGTGAATCTGGCGGAAAGTGGCGACACAACCGTAAGAACAGGAAGAGGTAATCCGGCACCACTGTTTATAACTATGAAGAAGAGGAGAGGCCTTCGCCATGAAGAAAGAGACAATGGTGATCAAGATGACCCATGGGGTAATCTATTTGAATTGTTGCATAAGCGCAGTATTTTTCAGTTTTGTAGATGGTGAAGCTATTTAAATTAGAATGTATAACAAAGTAAAAAAGAGTGCAGTGTAGGTAATAACATGAACAGAAGACTAGTGTGGGCACCACAATGTAAAATTTGAAGAGAGAAGAGGTAAAAACGATGAGAGATTCAGACAAATTCAAAGTTGCGTGTAAGGCAATTAAAAAAAATAATGTTTGCAGTCGAAGAGAAAGTACTTCTGTATTCAAGGAGAAACCAGAGTAGTAAAATGTCCAGAGACGTACCAAATTGCCTCGTGATCCGTTATCATATACGTTTAAGCTCTATATTAATGGTACAGAATAGTGTACCCGTGTTAATTTTACTCGGGGTTACATGTTAGTGGTTTTTGTCTGGGGAGAACTCCGGTAATGTAGGTTTAATTCGTGGAGACAGTGTGGACGACATATGAAGTAGAATAGTTAAGTAAACCACTTGTGGCGAGTACCTAAAGTCAACGTGAAGCGTAGGTATATTGATGATTCTTTGTTGATGTAAATTGTTGCATTTATTTTGTGTCACGTGATATGCGTGATGAAGAAGAGAGAATTAGTGGCTGCCAATACCGAAGGAGCACTGAGACTATGGCGATAATGAAGCGATTTAGGGATCTTATATGATGAAGCGAGCTATGAAAATTATATGATGAATCGAAACTGAAGCTAAATGATCCCAACGGCAAATTAATATCGTGTGGATTTGTATCTAACCATGTCTGTTGGCAGGAAAAGTATCTGCGAGATGAAGGATTCCAAGTGAACAATACATAAGAAAAAAATGGCTCTGAGCACTACGGGACTTAACATCTGTGGTCATCAGTCCACTAGAACTTAGAACTACTTAAACCTAACTAACCTAAGGACATCACAAACATCTATGCCCGAGGCAGGATTCGAACCTGCAACCGTAGCAGTCGCGCGGCTCCGGACTGAGCGCCTAGAACCGCTAGACCATCGCGGCCGGCCATAAGAAAAAGACAAGTTTTGGATACATAGTATTACGCACGACAAACGGAGGTCTGTTAATGAAGCAGTGCAATATTGATGAACCGACAAATGATCAAAGATATACTGCAGGAATGAAAAATATTAAGTAAGGAGAAACACACTAAGGTAAATCAAGGGTAAATTATTCTGTACCTTATCTGAAATGAGTTATTACAAGGAGTTTTTGTGAAACGATGTACGAGGAAGAGAAAATATTGAAATATTAACAGGAAGGCGAGGAAAGGTGATATGATGGTAACTATTTCCCAAACAGGTAGTATGAACACTTTTAGCGTAGAGGGCCATTTTTATGAAATAAATTTATCCTTTGCACTCAATTCAACTAATGCATATGAGCATAAGGAAGTTTAGTGATGTCTCAAACGACCGACCTCTAGTACCATCACGTACTCAGATATAAAAAAAGTACGTTAAAATTCTATGAGCATGTTGAAAAAATGGAACCGATAAGATTAGCTAGGCAAGTTGTGGAAATCTACGAACTCGGCGTAAAGATAAACTTGACACAATAAAATGGATTGGAGCAGTAAAAGAAGACCTGAAGGAAGCAGGAACAACACAGCTTGATCTAGAAGACATAAAAAGCTTTAGACAGAAGGAGACAAGCCCGTTATAGGACAAAGGAACTAATATGAGCACCAAGAAAAGCCAAAACAAAACCCTTTAAATACCCGTTGTTGTACATCGCGTGGTCCAGTAGTTTCCAAATGTGAATAATAATAATAAATAATAAAAAGAAGCACTACAGTTTCATTAAAAATTGGTGGACTTGCACTAGAGAAAATATATAGCGGAGGGAAATGGTGCTTGTATGTGTGTGTGTGTGTGTGTGTGTGTGTGTGTGTGTGTGTGTGTTTGTTATGGGCTTTCAAAGGCAAGGTTATCAAGGCCCTGGAGGAAACGTTAGGTGTTGTGGGTTGCAGGGTGTGGGATGTGGGTATAAGCATAGGAATATGTTGGGTTGTATCTATGGAGATGAGGATGGGGTGGATGGTCGGAAGACAGAAAGAGAGCAGGGGATTGAGGTGTAGGCAGGGATGTGGTATGGAGCGGAAAAAGATAGAGGAAGATGGAAAAGGAAAGAGGAGCCCTGATGTGGGGTGAGATAGGTGGGAAAAATCTATATTTGATAGGACGGATAAATATCGGGGCAAATTTCATAACTGGGAGAGGGAGTCCGTTGGCGTTTCGTTGGGAGTCGTTATGGAGCGTGTGTAGGTTTGATGGAATGTGTAGGTATAGGTGCCGCAGCGTAACACGAGGTGAAATTAGGGCGGAGGTAAAATGGTTGCTGGAGTCGAGTTTGCGGATAGTGTACGTGTTGACAGGTGTTAAAAGTGAATGAGGAGAGCTGGGTATTTAACGAGATGGGGAAAAATCCATATGGTGGGGAGGTAAGCGGATGCAGAAAATGAGGAGTGTTTTAGGTACAAGGATTTGGAGGGAGTGACAGAACTTCGGTGGGGCAGATAGAGATGCAGTATTAGCATAGGAGAGGATAGATCGGGACAAGATTGTGTAGCTGTGAAGGATATTATAGGGATATAATCCTCATGTTTGGCCAGTTAGCTGTTGTGGTAGTAGAAGTACCTGCCACCTACTCTGAAGCTAAGTAACGGTGTCAAATACTTAAAACATTTCGGTTTATGTAATTAACTCCTTTAATTTTCTATTCATTGGCCAAGTGAATAGAAGGCGTACCCATTTAGGGGCAGGGGAGTGGAGCTTCCCCCCCACCCCCCCACCCCTCCTGGTAAAGAAAATATTAAAAATCTGATATTTGCAAACTGATTCTCATCCCAACCCACCACACTGATGGATGTATGTATTCAGCATCGGTTTGAAGAACGCCCAGACATGTAATGAATACGGAGAAATAGCAAGTGTACCGAGAACTGTCATGAAACCTCAAAACTATTTCCTTTTATTATTATTGTCTTCCTGGATGTGGTCCTGTGATATTAATAAATATCTGGAAACACATTTATGTTAAGGTATATTTAAAAACACATTTACTACATGGATACATGTAACATGAACTACGGTCTGCTGAGATTCCGTTGCAGACAAAAATAAACGAACCGTGAATATTATAAAATAAAAAGCCTTTTATTTAGTTGCATAGCGCAACCACGTCTCCAAGAACATAATAATAATATAGAAGCAACTAAGGACCCAGAAAAAATAAAAAGATGACTCGTTATTCGCAGCTATTCGCCTCGCGACTGAAAATGCGAGATGACTGGATTCTAAAAGCTTCTACGTTCAGTTAGCGATGTCTTCTTATCTCGTGCTACCAGCCAATGAAAAAATCCATTAAAATGTGAATACAGAAAGTATTCGTATGAAATTGAACGTTTACTGTCTGACAGCAAAATAGTATGTACACATCGCATACAAACTATTCTCTCTCAGTCAAGCGCGCTATGGGCAGTAGGTACATACTGTAAAGTGACAGAATTAAAATGCGTAGTGATTAATAAATACAGTTTTTCGATAATTTTCAGTTTTTTGTAAGGCTTTACTACTCGGCTCCTCAACGCTCTTGAGTTGAGAGTTTATAAATGCAAATGCAATTTACAATAAAAATTATGTTTGTTTGGATGACCAGTTGATTCCAGTCACATGTTAGTTACTCACACTGCTAATCTGAAGTCGTACCGGGCGATGTGGCGCATGGGGCAGCACACAGGACTCATTCTGAAGGGGCCCATAAAAAATACCCCCCTCCAACCCGCAACAAAATTGTGACGTCACATTTGTCGGCTTGTCCGTCATACTTCGCGAACGATCGTCTCTGGAGCGTGGTTGGTTGATTTGAGGGAGTGGACCAAACAGCGATGTTATCGGTCCCATCGGATTAGGGAAGGATGGGGAAGGAAGTCAGCCGTGCCCTTTCAAAGGAATTATCTCGGAATTTGCCTGGAGCGATTTAGGGAAATCACGGAAAACCTAAATCAGGATCGCCAGACGCGGGTTTGAACCGTCGTCCTCCCGAACGCGAGTCCAGTGTGCTAACCAATGCGCCACCGCGATCGGTGCAGACCCCATGGAAAATCATTATGTCAATGGAAACGTACCCACTAAAGATCTTAACTTTGTTGTGTACTATCGAGAGCTTGTACGTATTTAAAAACGCAGCTAAGAATTATTATATTTGTCTGTAATAGTTACTCACTCTTCCCTCCCAAAGACGGCTGCCGGCATTCGTAAGACCTGCAGTGTGGCGTGCTGTGACGTACGCTCCGCGGCCTTTCTTCTCGTAGGCCTCGCATTCGGAAGGACGACGTTCCAAATCCCCGTCCAGCCAATCAGATTTCGTTTTTCCGCGATTTCTTCCAAATTACTTAAAGCAGATGTTGGTATAGTTTCTATGAAAGGGCAGGCCGATTTCCTTCCATTAGTCGAGCTTCTGCTCCTTCTTCAGTGAGCTCGTTGTCGACGGGACGTTAAGCACAAAGCTTCCTTTGTTTTCGAAAGTCCTGACAAACTACCTCCTTAATAAGTGTAGTAGCAGCCAGATTTTTCAGTGTTTCTGTATGGCAGGAAGGATCCAGTTGGTGAAGTAAACAGCTCTGCCTTGCAGAGCAACATTTCTACTTGGACGGCCACCTTCCTTAGTAGTTATTACTTTCATACGTTTTTATCTTAAATTTACTGCAGTTTAAGAGCGTTACACACAAAAGCAGAGGGCAAAACAGGTGACACCACAGTAGAATTTCTGTGTAGACAACGTGAATGAAATCAAGTGAAGCGGAAAGAACGCGGATGCTGCAAAAGAAAAAGCGGCTACCCAGGGGCTAAAAAATCATCAAGACTGAAAATAAAGCCATGTTTTTTTCCATTAAAATCTCTGATAGCAACGAGGGGAAAACCTGATGACTTAAAAAGTAATACAAAAGTACTTGTAAAGTAGTTATAAACATCGTAAGTAAATTCTACATCACATTTATAAAAGAAATCTCTTCTTAATTGATAAGAATCGAAATGTAGAATCATTTTGTGTATGCTTTAGTTATAGAACTACCATTGATGTACATCGTCAATAAAAGCAAAAAGCGTCTGGTGTAACGCTATCCTCAATTATAGTACGCTTAAGATAGAAGAATCACACAACAACTGAAAATTTATATTTACTGTATCTTAATGATAAGTAATAAAAATTCAAAAGAAAACTGGCTTAAAGCATACTCAGGATGTGTACGCAAATACTGTTAGTGATAAAAGAGCAGTGCAAGTAAGTCGTTCGTAAGGCAGTAGCAGGCGTCTTTTACCAGCGATCGGATGTGGTGGACGTGCCTAGAGACATCCGATTAATGGTGTGATCCACAAGTGGAGGTGATTGTCGCTATGTATATCTGTCGGTCAATCGAGGGCAATGGACCTGGCGAGAACGAACGAGAAATGCACATGTTTTTGATTGAAGGCAGTTCTGGATTCCTTTGCCGCATCGTAAATATAGTAAAATACGAACAGTCAGCCCCACTCCACTTAGCGATGTAAAATCACATCTGCCACATTAAAGTTTAGTTCGTTTAAAAGAAATAAAGCGTATCTAAATGTTATTCCTGAAAATTTTTAAAATCATTTTCCAGTTCGAAATACCAATCACAGAGTCCATTGTTATATAAAGAAGCAAGACTAAACAATAGCTAAGTCTCGACAATGCATTTGCCAGTATTACTTAAACGTATTTGCTTTGGTTTAAATTTCGCTACCCTGAATTGGCCAATAGCAAAGTGGTTCTTATATCCGATTGGTCAGCTAAAATCATTTGCAGAACAGAGAACGATTCATTCGGATTTACAATCATAGTTCACAAATGATTATATTTAAAACCTTGTTTTATTCCTGAGTGTGAAAGTGGATTGAAACTGCTGATAGGAATGAAATTGTCTGTAAGATTCATTTTTGCCTCTTCCATGATTACAATTCTCGTTACACGAATGGCAGTGTAGCTAATTGATTGAAGTCAGCCACAACCAGGCCTTTCGGGTGTGAATACAGATTTTTTAGCTTCAGCTTCGTGGCTATTTTAGAAATTAATCAAAACCATTTCATAGAATTTAAATATTTCTGCAGCACTTAAGAGGCGTAAGCCAACAGTTGTGATCACTTAGGTTATCTAGCCGCGCCCGAAGCCTAGATTCACAGTACACTTGACCTACTAATTATTCACCTGTCCTGTAATTATCTGTGCTGCTGCGATACTTGCCGGCAATATAGCATTTTTGGTACATCAGATGTAATCGCATGCATTTTGGCATTCCAATTTAATAGATAATCTGATTTCCTCGGTTATAGCAAACAATTAATGATATATATTTGCAACTGAAGTCGCTGTTTACTACCCGGTTTCAACCCAACAATACTTCAGTTTGGCCGGCCAGTGTGGCCGAGCGGTTCTAGGCGCTTCAGTCTGGAACCGCGCGACCGCTACGGTCGCAGGTTCGAATCCTGCCTCGGGCATGGATGTGTGTGCTGTCCTTAGGTTAGTTAGGTTTAAGTAGTTCTAAGTTCTAGGGGACTGATGACCTCAGATGTTAAGTCCCATAGTGCTCAGAGCCATTTGAACCATTTTTGAACTTCAGTTTGCACTCGGAATCGTCATTATCTTTACGACACTAGTTTCACTCTGGTTATCTTCACTCCGGAATATTTCCCATGAATTTTAATGAATCTTAAATCAAATACTGTTTGACGCAAGTGCCATTTCATATGATGCGTGCTCAAAAGTTAATTTACGCTTAGGCCATTAAACTTTCGACGCATTTCGTTCATAAATTATCATTACTTTACTTTCCCCTGAACTCTTTAGTTAATATTTGCTTGTATCACACTTCGATTTCTTAACTTCCCTCAACATTCCTCACATTTTTTATAATCACAGAATTCGATATAACTCGTTTCACTCCAGATTCTTTCTACCTGCATTTGCGTCACGCTTCCGTAGTCAATCCCCGGCTCCAACTCTGTTATTCCTATTGACTAATTTAAAATACGCGTCCACTCACCTCGCAAATATCTCATTGTCGAGGCGAAAACGCCGAGCGTGTGTCTGTCTCCCGAAACAAAGTGGCACCCCAATGAAGGTGGTACTCTCACAATGGCCAGCACTTTATGAGACTCACGAGAGTAGAATAACCGTGCAGTCTATTGGTTATGTAATCGGATCGTTTGATCACTAAGGCAAATATGTTTAATGAACAAAATAGTAAGCTTAGAGACTGATGACCTTAGCAGTTAAGTCCCATAAGATTTCACACACATTTGAACATTTGAACAAAATAGTAGAAGCAAAGTGAGGGAGGAAGTATCCTATACTCATCAATATCTTCAAATATTGCGATCTTTCTCAGTAAAATTTGGGACAAGAAAGCAACACGCAGTTTACATAAGGTTCTAACTGAGAATCACACTCATTTGCAGAAGAACCGTAAATATTTATTCTGTGTGCATGTGGAGGAGAAGAGGCGGTAGAAGCGAAGCGAGGGAGGAAGAATTCTATACTCACCTCTGTCTTCAGATATTGCAATCTTGCACAGTCAAATTTGGGACAAGAGGGCAAGATATACTTTACATCAGTTTCTAACTCATAATCACACTCACTTGCAACAGAACCGCAAATATTTTTTTCTGTATACATGTAGAGGAGAAGGGGCGAGTATAAAGCTTAGTAGAATGATTGTGGAAAACGTTGATTGGTCCAAATGTGTCATCCTCAACCATGGCCGAGCAGGAATCTAAGATTGTAATGCCGCTTAATATCCATCCTTCGTTTGTTGGAACACGTTCCACATCTATTGCCTTTAATGTTTTCCTTTGCTCTTGACCTCACGCAAGTAGTTTTTATATGAAAATTTCAGAACGAGGACTGTTCCTATAGGTGCAGTTTGCTTCGCTAATACATCAGTTTCCTCATTATAGTGGATAACAGCTTGGGAATCCACTCACAGCACACGGACTATCCATTTACTGAGAACATATTCCAGCCCCACATCCAATGTTTTGTCCCATCTCCGAAGCTGAAAATTTTTAATGATACTCGGAGCTGGACACAATTCATATGTTTAAGAAGGTATATGAAGATACGAACGTGAGTGGTTCCAAAATTGCCATTGTCTTCACTGTAAACTCTCAAGTGCTTTTAAGTAGTTTTAAGACTTTCATGACTTGGATCTGAGGGGATAGAAAAGAACATCCAACATACTCCTCCTGAGGAATTTTGGAACGATCTATATGCAGGATGATCAGAAACAGTATGAAAAGCTTGTAAGGATGTTGCAGGATAGGTAGTGCTGAGAAATAATTGTTAAGAAAAAATCCGATACGTTGCGCCATTTCCGAGTTCAAAATGGTTCAAATGGCTCTAAACACTATGGGACTTAACATCTGAGGTCATAAGTCCCCTAGAAAGTAGAACTACTTAAACCTAACTAACCTAAGGACATCGCACACATCTACGCCCGAGGCAGGATTCGAACCTGCGACCGTAGCGGTCGCGCATTTCCAGACTGAAGCGCCTAGAACCGCTTGGCCACAACGGCCGGCATTTCCGAGTTAATTAACACTGAAGTTAGCCCGTCAGGCCGTTGCGCGCGCAAATTCAAGTGGTCAGCCAAATACAATTCGTATCAGTTGTTCTCACCGCGTAGATGATAGCGCACGAGACTGCTCGGCCGTTTGATCGTGTCGATCCTTACTTACGTCCCAAGTCCAATTTTTGTATCGCTGTCTTGTACGGTTTTAGGAAACCAATAATAGGACACATTTTACGACACCATCTACGGCGGGCCACTTAAATTTGTGCCTGCAGCGGTTTGCTTGGCTAATTTCAATGCGAATTGACTCGAAAACGGCGCAACGTATTGAAGTTTTTCTTAAGAATTAGTTTGCAGGAAAACTTCCCTGCAACAGTCTTACAAGTTTTCCAGCCTGTTTCTGAACAGCCTGTATATAGAGGTATAATCGGGCCTCTAAGCTTCGACGAGACGATTAAATCTGCAATTTATATTTATATTCTCCGAGCTTGTCATATTAAAATAATAGACTGGAATCTGGCAGCTGGGTGTGTCAGGAAGCAAGCTATGAGTCAAAATTTCAAAACTGGTACAAATGGCAGAAATTTTTATTTCTACTTTTGGAGGCAGTCCGTAATTGGTAAATGAAGCATCTGCTTTGATAGACAGTACTATCCATGATGCCATCCCTTGAATGAATAAATTATCTGACGCCATTCGAAGTCTCATGCTCAGGGCATCTCTCCTGCCTCCACTAAAATTGTGTTTGTAGGCATCTAACGCGTGGCACGAATGTTTCTCTATTGAAGAGAATCTTATATAGTGAGAGAAATGTTAGGCGCATTGTGATACAGTGTGCAGCCACAGTACAGTTTAGATCGAATAATCCCTCGGTGCATGGTCAGTATACACACATACATAGTCTGTATACCGTAACATTTTTGTGGAAGAATGACTGTTCGATCTTAAATCATGAGTATAGAGAGTATAGAAACGGGGGTTTAAAATTGCACTCTGGGGAAAATCTTAGGAAACGAGAAAAGGTGCGAACATATTTCCTTCGTATCTAACATAGATTGATCTTGGAGTGAACAAGGTATTGATGCATCATATCATCATATTCGAAGGAATTCCGAATTCCGTTAGCTTGTTCAAGAGAATCGATATATGAGCGTGGTCATAAGCTCCCATAACGTCAATAAATCAGCGACGACGTTTTTTTTCCGTTTGAAAGGATGTGAGGTGGTATACATAGCAAGTGAATGCATATTCATAGTCCCTTTGCCTTTTCTCAGTCCATATTGAGTCGAAGGCATCAAATTACTATTTTCATGCCATAATTCGTGTTTTTTATACACAAAACGACAACGAGATCGGTCAATAGAAGCGATATTTCGATCTTTCCCACATTTCAAAACTGTAGTTATAGCTTGCGTTTTCCATGATTCCATTAGTTCCAGTTTCATCTAGTACTGATTAAAAAGGAACAAAAGCAGATCTTTATCTTCCGTGCGGAGTTTCTCACGCATAGAACGATGAAAAAAGTGAATAGCAGCACACCTATCACTCGATGATTTAGTAGAATTATTTAGTTCTTGTTAAGAGAATGGACGAAGCAGGATATGATGATTGCAATCTCCAGCAGGAGTTGTATGATTTGGGAATGGCACCGCGGAAGGAGCGAGTGTATCGATAAATTCTTCTGTCCACGCAGTTGTAGTTCGAAGAATGAATAGCAGTCGGCTGTTTCTAAAAGCATTGTTTTATATCAAATGCTTGTCGTACTGGTTGATTTACTGAGCGAAGAACAAAATTTAATTCACTCTTCCTTTTTTGCTTTTCTCAGGAATTTATTAACGGGCGCATTTACTTTTCACTTTCAAGAAGTTAATCAAGACAGAATTCCGGCGATAGGTTTTCAAAGGGAGTGCACGTTTCGCAATTTCCATACACCACCCGGGGTTTTACCAAAGAGGAGGATTTTTCTTCATAAAAGTAAACTCTTTCTTTTCTTTGGAATGGTGACATCTGCTGTGACTTCCATATCGTTTATTAAAGCTTGGTATGCGTTTTTTCCTGTAGGTCATTCCACATAATTTCGAGTTTCCTTCGAACTGTTTGCTTTTATTTGTCCCATCTGGCTTACTAGTAGCGTAATAAAAACTTTTTACTATCAACGTTTACATTAGTGCAGCAATTTACTGGATCTGTAACGTGCCAATTACAAAATTCAGTAAAATAGGGTGTGCAAAAGGTTACGTTTATTGCAGAATTACTGAAAGGTGAAGATACCACAGCAGCAAAACCATCCTTGACTGTCACTACGTTTTTTCTTTGATAAAATTTTCCTTCTTATGCTCCATGATGTCAATTCAGGCCTCTATCTAATATAAAGGGAGGCCGAAGCTGGTTTATTAGGTGTCTCCAGTCACCTTCCACGATGCTTGAATGGGGAGCTTTACACAATGAGACAGCTGCAAAAGCTGATTAAATTTGCGTGACGACTAATTAAATTTCGTTGTTTCTTGCGTTAAATGGATATGTTTTCTACGGCACTGAATTTTTTTACAAATACAGTAACGCGACCTTTCCCACAAGGCTGATTTACGAATATTTCTCTTTGCAAACTCTCTTTGTTAGAGTTAGCTGATTTTACGTTCCACTGCAATATTTTTATAGGGTTCATAATTTAGGCAGGAAGTGAATTAAATATGCTTGTTACGAGACGCCTGTTACTGCTATTGTTCATAACATTGTCTTACTATGTATTATGAATGACAATGTCAGTAACGTTCACCAGAGAGTGCTGAAAAGTGATTCTTCCGAATTTTCTATGTAGAAAATCAGAAAGATTTTTAAATGAAGCAAACGTTATGAACGTTCTACATTTTTATTCTTCATGTCTACACACATTTATTTCTTAACATTGTCATCCTGGTGACGAACCATTTCTCCCAACGTGAGAACAGTTTGTTCATACTATCAGTGTAGAATGTTTGACTTCGTTGACAGAACCACAGCCTCAGCTGTGGTTGCACCGCTGCATCACAAAGTGAAGACCAAGGAGGAAGGTGTTCTTTAGGTTCTGTAAACAGATGAAATCGGACGGGTCGAAGTCGAACCTGTATGGATGATCGGTGACTGTGAACAAAGGGGCGGGGTGAGAGGGGGGGGGGAGAGTGTTGCAAATGTCGCAACGCTCGTGTGTGGTCTGTCATAGTCATGCTGAAGGAGGTGGTGCTCCGTGCGTGGACGAACTCTTCGAATTCGAAACTCTATTGTTGCACCCTGTTCCTCACGCACCGACGCAGTTACGTTACACACCATCATGTTATAAGCTACAGTTCGGAGCCCTCTAATGATAAAGGGCTGCAAATATGTAGACTTGAAAAATAAAGATGTAGATTGTTAATAAAGTTTGTTTTATTTAAAGAGCTTTAAGAGTTTTTACAGAACTAATTCGGAGACATTACTTTTCAGCACGCCCTCGTATTATCTCACCGAGCAGTTCAGCATGAACTAGTTGAATTTGTACTTGCGAAGTTGTTACCCTGTGGGTACCGAGCAGACAGTGTTTCTGACCTATACGCTAGCTGGTCAAAAGTATCAAGACACCCCTACGTAATGCAGAAATTACCACTAGATATCACGAGAAGCGGACCCACCAGCACAATAGAAGCAGTGGAGCATTGTATTATTAGTAGAGAAACAGTAACAGCAGAATGGACCGCTCAGGAGAACTCAGTGAATTCGAACGTAGACTGGTTACTGGATGTCACCATGTTAATAAATTCATCAGGAATATTGCAACCCTCCTAAAGGTGCCCAGGTCGACTCTTGGTGATGTGATTGTGAAGTGAAAACGAGAAGGAACAACCACAGAGAAACTAAGACCACGCAGAACTCATGTACAGACGGACAGCTACCGTCGAGCATTGCGAAGCTTAAGCAAGAACTCCTCTTCAGGCCACAAATGGCCCATCGGGACCATCCGACCGCCGTGTCATCCTCAGCTGAGGATGCAGATAGGAGGGGCCGTGTAGTCAGCACACCGCTCTCCCGGTCGTGATGATGGTTTTCTTGGACCGGAGCCGCTACTATTCGGTCGAGTAGATCCTCAATTGGCATCGCGAGGTTGAGTGCACCCCGAAAAATGGCAACAGTGCATGGCGGCCCGGATGGTCACCCATCCGAGTTCCGGCCACGCCCGACAGCGCTTAACTTCGGTGATCTGATGGGAACTGGTGTATCCACTGCGGCAAGGCCGTTGCCACATTTCGAAGCTTCATTATATAAAATAGCATGAAATCAGCGAAAGGAATCACGAGTGAGTTGCATAGTGCTACCAATAGTCCAGCTAGTACAAGGACTTCGCAAAGGCACTCAAAATGAATGGGGTACAGCGGGCGAGCAGAGCTAAGGTATGATAACACAGCATCTATGAGGAAATGAAATGTGGACAATAACATTTCTGACATGGACTGGCGCGCGCAGTATCCCTACCTGAACCCAATGGAACATCTTTGGGATGAGTTGGAACATCGAATTACCTACAGGCCCAAGACACGTCGGTTGATGTAGACGAGTACAGTACTTGCCACTTATGATGGGCTGTGTGCTGAAATAACGCTCTGGCAAATAAATACTTTTGAAATGCCACACATCTGTATACCAGGCTGTCTTTTATCAAACTTATTTGGCAACTTCATGTTTGAGGAGGACCTCCGTTTGTGCTTACAAAGTCAGTTGACAGAGTGGACCGGCGGAAGGAACACTGGTGATGAAAGTCATCGAGACTGTAACGTGACGAGGGCTCAAGCAGTACCGTAAGACGGCCAAGTTAGCCCAGAGAATGAGGCGTGGCGTGCCAGGCAGACGGCTGAGGCGAGATAAACGTGCGACATTGACGGATGTCAGCGAGGCTCTGCCACAGAGCATAGCACGTGCGGCCCTCTAAGCTACCTGCTACTAACACAGGAAGCACACGCGACTCGCAGTGGTCAGTGGGTACGACCTGATCGATATTTTGGAGTAAATTATCAATGCTGTCGCTGTTGAAACAGCTGAAATGGCGGAAATTCATATATTCGGTAATAATGTTATTAATGATTATTCCGTCGTCGGGGGACCAAAGTCATGTAGAACTTTTTGAAACAAATTTCCCCTACATCTACATCTACATTTATACTCCGCAAGCCACCCAAGGGTGTGTGGCGGAGGGCACTTTACGTGCCACTGTCATTACCTCCCTTTCCTGTTCCAGTCGCGTATGGTTCGCGGGAAGAACGACTGCCGGAAAGCCTCTGTGCGCGCTCGAATCTCTCTAATTTTACATTCGTGATCTCCTCGGGAGGTATAAGTAGGGGGAAGCAATATATTCGATACCTCATCCAGAAAAGCACCCTCTCGAAACCTGGACAGCAAGCTACACCGCGATGCAGAGCGCCTCTCTTGCAGAGTCTGCCACTTGAGTTTGCTAAACATCTCCGTAACGCTATCACGCTTACCAAATAACCCTGAGACGAAACGCGCCGCTTTTCTTTGGATCTACTCTATCTCCTTCGGCAACCCGACCTGGTACGGATCCCACACTGATGAGCAATACTCAAGTATAGGTCGAACGAGTTTTTTGTAAGCCACCTCCTTTGCTGATGGACTGCATTTTCTAAGGACTCTCCCACTGAATCTCAACCTGGCACCCACCTTACCAACAATTAATTTTGGTTACTTGGCTGCATACACTCATTTATTTCACACAATAATTATTTTTGCTTCGTAGCCATTCGCAAGTGCAATTTTAAATCTCAGAAAACATCCGGCCTGCCTAAACGATTCGTCATCGCCGAAATATCATTTATCTGGGCTGATAAACCTGCTGTTGTAATAAAAGACATGCGTACATATCAGGGACAATAATACGACTGAAATTGTGAATCGCAAATAAAAATTAACAATCCGTAATGCACAGTAGATAGCTAATACACTGCTCTGACCTGCTTTCATCACGTGAATGCATCTGGTTTATAAGACCAGATAAATATTGTTTCGACGATGATATGTCATTTGGAGACTTCGGACATTTTTTGACATTTCAGATTGCACTTGAGAATAGCTATAAAGCCAAAGCTATGATTGTGTGAAATAAATAAATACAAATATACAGTCAAAACGGGGAAATTTATTTAAAAACTATTATTAATATTGTGGACGCAATGGTAGAGTCATGTGAAACTATTTGAGCTGAATCAGATTAAATAGGTGTCTACCAATACCGTACCACACATAATTAGTTATAGTTAACATAAACACAGTAAATTCACTAAATTTATGAAAATAAAAGGGCCAAAAATAATCTGCAATATCCTGAGAGACTCCTTTTACACCCAGGTGAGCGAGCACTATTTATTGACACTATGTAATAACATATAATTATCTTAATTCAGCAGAGCTGCAACTAATTAATACTCATCAATGAATTGTAATCAGCGTTAATTACAAGGTTCCTATACACAGTGACTCAGCCACCTCTGCCTACGAGTTTATGCAATCTGCAATGCCTTCAAATACCAGTAACGAGATTTTCATATTCTCTCCTTCACTAAGTGCAAACTGTTAGTCCTACAGAAAAAATGAACAGTATCTTTTTGTAGGAAATTTAATGTAGATAAGTTTTGTATTGGTACACGTTTTCGAATTATTCAAGAAAAACACTAAAGTGACCTTCAAACGGGTTTTTCTTGATTAACTCGAAAACCGTGGCCTTCAGCGACTACGTACCCCAATACAAAATTTGACAACGTTAAATTTCCTACAAAAAGTTTCTGTTCATGTTTTCCGTAGGTCTAACAGTTTGTGCGTAGCAAGCGAGAGAATATGAAAATATCGTGCATTGTGTTCGCAAACGTTGAGGATTGCTAAAAACCCATGGTATGGGGAGCTGACCGCTCCTGTATACGCAAACGCATCAGCCTAGAATAATGTTAGTCTATAGTCGTAATACAGTGTTTAGATATACTGTCTCTGAGACAGAACCGTGCTACAGTGGTTTGGGGAGCTTAACAGTGAGCTCACGTTGATGTCTCGGCCACCAAATCCATCTGATGTAAATCCTTTGGTACCTATCTGGATCGCTATCTGGCGCCATCACCATGTACGCAAATCAGTGGCCCGTTATTTACTCGAATTACATGACCTGTACATAGACATCTAATGTCACGTCCTCCAGAAACCTACGAACAAACTGTCGGAGCCCTGGTACGCAGAATCAGTGATGTATTTCGTTCCAAGAACAGAAAAACAAACTTTTAAGCTGGTGATCATAATGTTTTGGCTCATCAGTGTATGTTTATATCTGTACTGTACTGACAATATGTGGACAGTTTTACAAATGTCGACGACATGCGCTGTGTGTCTTGTTTGGAAATCAGCTGGTCCCATTCACTCGCCGTACCTGCAGCTGTCAACAGCAATGGCCACTTTACTCTTCACCCTCATGCTTGCATTCAGTACTACTCGGTTCTTTCCTGGATTTGTTTCACCGGCAGTGTCAGTTTACGTCATCAGTGATAAGAAGCAATGTGGATAGGTTTATCGACGACGAATTCACCGATAGGCACTTGCTGTATGAGTTCACTGAATGCAGTGGAAGAGCTGCTCAGTGACTCTTTGCTGAGCTTTTGCAGCAGCGATTGCAACCACGTCACAGTACATTTGCATCCGTTTCAGGGTTATTGTAATACTCTGCGTTTTGTTTTGTACGTTTTGGTGCTTGCATATTACAGATATTTTCATTGTCGTGAAACTATTTTCACAGAAACAAAGGTATCCGTGGGAATACTTCGTTATGAGCCATTGGAGACCACGGCCCCTTATACCAAATATCTTTAACAAAATAAACCGGAAGAACCTCCGAAATACGAATGGTGGAATTCAGATTCACACAACAGAGTAATCATATTTTTGATGTTTATATAAAGCTTTCAGCAGATTTTGACGTGACGACTCTTCATCAAATAGTACTAGTTTCTTGGGAGAAACCGTGAAAAGCAAACAATTTTGTATTTAGAGTGGCCAAGTCAATCTCCCACCCAGAATTTCAGAGAGAATGATGATTTCTGAGCTGATGGTAGTTTTGAAAGAAAATTATCACTCCATTACTGTGGAGCTACAGACAGTATTATTGCAAACAGTATTCTGTTGCTATTTTGGGTAATCGTATTATGCATTTACGGTATTTGTCACATGCATCCATTTTAAACGTTTCAACCAGTTCTAAGACTGAACAAAATCTCATAGTTTAGAAACGTATCTTCGTGTGTCATTTATGCCGTGTTACGTATGCCACACGTTGATTTATTGTCATAAAATTCCATACATAAATTTATGAGCTAATGTTAGATTATTATTTTTCCATAATTTCTGGAAAATAGTTTATGTCTACATCTCTTTCAGCTTTTTTACAGAGCATTCCCTTGAGTTGATCGTAATCTTGAGACTGTTGATTAAGAATGTTATTACAAAGTAGCTGTAGGTACCGAAACACCACAATTTCTCGCGAGTTATATGAATAGAACTGATTTGTTTCTATGTCGGTCTTGAAACAACAAGCAGTTTCCTGTTAGCGTTCAATGATATTAGACGGATGGCATCTCGGAGAGACATTTACCTCAGTAGGAATATACTGTGACAATGTAATGCATTTTTTGCACTCCTATTTTAGGACAATCGTTTTAGCTACTGCACTCATTTAATAACTACATCGTACGCTAAACTACACTGAAGCTCCTAAGAAACTAGTATAGGCGTGCGTATCCAAATACAGAGATATGTAAACAGTCAGAATACGGCGCTGCGTTCGGCAACGCCTATATATGAAAAGTGTCTGGCGCAGTTGTTAGATCGGTTACTACTGCTACAATATCAGGTTAGCAAGATTTAAGTGAGTTTGAACGCGATGTTATAGTCGTGGTGATGAAGTGGGTATTTTCCCGTACGACCAATTCACAAGTGTATCGTGAATATCAGGAATACGGTAAAACATCAAATCTCCGACATCACTGAGACCAGAAAAAGACCCTGCAAGAACGGGACCAACGATGTCTGAAGAGAATCGTTCGACGTGACAGAAGTGATGTCCTTCCTCAAATTGCTGCAGATTTCAGCGCTGGACCATCAACAAGTGTCAGCGTGCGAACCATTCAACGAAACATCATCGATATGGGCTTTCGGAGCTGAAGGCTCACTCGTGTACTCTTGAAGACTGCACGGCACAAAGCTTTATGCCTCACCTGGGCCCATCAACACCGACATTGGACTGCTGATAACTGGAAACATGTTGCCTCGTCACACGAGTCTCGTTTCAAATTGTATCGATCGGATGGACGTGTACGGGTATGGAGACAACCTCATGAATCCATGGACCCTGCATGTCAGCGGGGGACTGTTTAAGCTAGTGGAGGCTCTGTAATGGTGTGGGGCGTGTGCAATTGGAGTGATATGGGACCCCTGATACGTCTAGATACGACCCTGATAGGTGACACGTTCGTAAACATCCTACCTGATCACTTGCATCATTCATGTCCATTGTGCATTCCGACGGCCTTGGACAATTCCAGCAGGACAATGCGATTCGCCACACGTCCAGAATTGTTACGGAGTGGCTCCAGGAACACTCTTCTAAGTTTAAACACTTTCGCTGGCCACCAAACTCCCCAGACATGAACATTATTGAGCATATCTGGGATGCCTTGCATCGTGCTGTTCAGAAGAGATCTCCACCCCCGCGTACTCTTATGGATTTATGAACAGCCCTGCAGGACTCATGGTGTCAATTCCCACCAGCACTACGTCAAACATTAGTCGCGTCCACGCCACGACGTGTTGCGGCACTTCTGCGTGCTCGCGGGGGCCCTACATGATATTAGGCCGATGTACCAGTTTCTTTGGCTTTCAGTGTAGAATATTTTGGACAAAATGCAAATGAAACGTAAAGGATTACTGAGTGCTCGTATGCTTTGTTGGCTTCTGGAATTAAGATGTTCCAGAAGTATTTAAAGAAACCAAGATATGGAGCTCTGACAAACGTTTGCAAATTTTTTAAATTTAGAACTGATTCGTAACATTTCAATGCATGACGTCAGCGAAGAGATTCAAGTCTTGTGCTATTGAAATATTTTCGCTTCTTAAACTTTCAATGGTGTCTCACAACACAAGTTTTAATTACAGTCATTATGTAGGCTAAATAGTTAGCTTTTATCGTAGACGTGCTCCAGACTCATATGTGCTGCAGCAGCGCTGAATCTCACATAGTTTTCTTGCCGTATTTCTTCTTCCAAATACAGAGGAGTCAGTTTACCTGGAAATTTCAATATTCGCTTTCGAAGTCTTAAAAACTTGGCCGCCCACCTAAGCATACACAGCAGGCGTACTGTTCTGGAAAAGTCACGGGAGCACTTTGAGCAGAAGAGTAGGCTATTTATTTGAAAGTAAGAGAAAGAGTTCTAATGCGCATGCCTGAGTTATGGGTGCACTTAACATGTCACAGAATGTCAAGTTTGCTCTTTTGCAAGGAGCCTTGATAGCACGGTTGAGCCACGCTAGAAGAACTCTCTAGCACGAGACAAGGGTAATGGAATGACGTCCAGGAATGGATTGCACACGCCCCACACCATTACAGAGCCTCCACCAGCTTAAACGGTCCCCCGCTGACATGCAGGGTCAGGAACGAACACACAACTTTTTTCGTACTTTGATACTTTTGTAGATTTATAATATTTTAAAGTTTTGAGTGATAAAAGTGCGTACCACACTAACATTCCCAATGATGACAGAAAGAGCCAAAGCGTCATTCAGAGATATTCTTGTAGTGAATGTTTAAAATTTCGTCTCAGATATGTCTGGCGTCAGTATTGGCCCCTAAACTATCCTGTGAAAAACAGCGATTTAGGAGCGTGTCGAAAAATGGTGCCTATACCTGAACAGGTAATACTTTCGGAAGATGGACTGAAAATACTTCATTTTGTATTATCACAGTCTACGACAATTAGTCGCGGAACTCAATAGGACAAAAAATGCAACTGTTAACAGATGAAGCGTTGTATAGCTCCAAGCGTCTGGTGTATAGTAACACAAGAATTGCATGAGATAAACTGAGAACTTGCTATTTTTAAAGCTGTAACATCCATAATTACCAGTCACTAAACATGGCGGTGATTTTTCCAACACGAATGGGATAATATAATGTCAACATATATTAATAAAATCTGAGTGTAATGTAATATATATCGGACACAGTGGCCAAGTTGTAACCGTATCACGAAAATCCTTTAACAGGAGACATGAATTGCGACCTGATGTATTTAGTTTCAAAAGGAACTGTTTACGACTATAACCGCTTTCTTGGTACATAGTTTCTGATCGTTGACGCCAATTGTAGGTCGCTTCACGAGTTTCTTTACGGATAGTAGACCCATTTTAATACATTCAAAACTACGTAAGAGTTTTACATTATTGAAGATTAGCTGCTACATCTTCTTATAAAAGCCATTTTGGCCTTTTCCTTACTTTGCGTGAACCTGTCATGCCTATCCGTTCTGCTTCCCAGATATCAAAATGTAGGATTCTCCTTTCCACCAGTTTCAATTAGGCCTCCAGCATGTCCACCTGTGATGCCTTCGTTCTATTTACGTGCATATCTCAAACTACAGCTAGCATATGTTCCATTAAATTTAGCACAAAACCTACTGTAGTCCCAGTTCACTTTAGGCTATCACTGCTGTATCATCAGTTAATCGTATTGGGCTAATTTTCTGTCCTTGGTAAAGCATAACAGAACCTCATGTACACAAAATCCATCTGACAGTTTATAACGACTCTATAAACATCGAACTACGACCTTATTTTCATTTGGAATGTGCTTCTCCACGCCATAGGAACATCGTTTCGCAGTATGTTTATACATGCCAGCCACTTGGCGGCGCTGCAGTAGCGAAGTTGCAGAAAAACTTCGCGAGTTCCGTGACCATAGAGTATTAATATCTATGGAGTGAGAATTTGGATACGCAGAACGAGAAATCGGTCCCCAACATCCCCTGCTGCTCCAGGCACGTGGTATTGGGACGGCGCATGTTACTCCGTATAGCGCTTAGCGTATTTTGAGTGTTATTACTTCGCTAGAAAAGATAGATCACCTCCAGAAGTATACTGAAACTTTGTATATGCATCTTATAGACATCTTAACAATTTTATACCTGGAACTGAAACAGTTTTAACGCTGTGAAGAGGAAGATGCTACGGATCTACACATACCAGAACATGATAAATTCCTTTTTATTGGAGATTTTCTTGATGTCACTTTCGTTAGCAGGTAGTGCTGGTAATCAAAAATTGTTGGCACAGCATCAGACTTCAACCACGCATTTCCAAACCTTTCCCCATCAAAGCATCCTACAGCGAAGTGTTTAGAGCACAATTTTGAATATGTTGTGGGACGAAATTCTTTCCTTTTATATTTTGGAGTCACGTTTTGACTCTCTGTTCGTCTTTCGGGAAACTAGAATACAAAAATTACATAATGCAGGAAACTGTCACATGCAGAAGTATACACAAGGGTTTAAGAATCTGAATAAACTGGAGGAAATTAATCACACTGTCTTATATAAATTTTATCTGCAGATGAACACAGCACGAATACGTAAACACTGACTGGCAGCTTAAACGCACTTGCAAATTTATGTAGCATTTCTCTCGTAAACACATGGAAAAAAAATCTCTTCAATACAAGACATTATAATACCACGTCTCGATATTTTTAAACATATAAAGCGCCTCACATCAATATGATATTCACTATTAGAGATTTGTTGTACGTACGTATTATAAGTAACTGGTTCCACTTTCACGTACTTCTTTTTACATCCGTAGCAACAGCAGTACTGCACCATCGCTGTTATTGCTCCTAAAACGTGTAGAAACGTTTGTAAAAACAGGTGAATACGTGGAATGTTAAAGTTTCGCTGTTACCACAAGTTGCAGATAAGTAGCTACGTCCCAATACCACGTGATTAGCCCGGTTTCATGTTGAGAACATAGGCAATAGGCTATGCTCACTCCATAGATATTTATACTCATGTCCGTGACTCACTATGTTAGACTCACGTATTATCCTGTTCTCTTAATACTGTGTCCGCCTGCTTAGCTGAGTGACAACGTGCTTGTTTCCCGTGCAGCACGCCCGGGTTCGATTCCCGGCGGGGTTGGAGATTTTTCTCCGCCCGTGGACTGGCTGTTGTGTTGTCCTCATCATCTTCTCGTCATAACCGGCGCGCAAGTCGCCCAATGTGGCGTCACCTGCAATAAGACTTGCCACCTGGCGGCCGAACTAATCTGGACGGGGCCTCCCGGCCAACAATGCCATACGATCATTTCATTTCAGTTTCTTAATACTGTATCCAGTGTCGGTTACAGTACACAGTAGGACCCACAGAGGGCGCTATGCGCCACGCGGTCTCATAGTTATGACCATAGATGGCGCATGTAAGCGGGACAACATTATGCTTCCGCCACAAAACTCACAAAGAGTCCGCTACATCCGTAGATAGCAAGCTATATCTGCGACAACAGAGGCGAATGTCACCAGGGGCTACATCTGTCATCCGCCAAATAGTTCGCAGATGGATATTGTTCCGCCGTTCACGGATAAAAGCGGCACCTGCTCTAGACCACCTGTTGCATATCATCACTTGTCGGAGATAAGCAGTTGTCGCAGATCAACAGCTGCCGTCCAGTTCCAAGTGCTCAACAGTTATTTGCCGCTACCGCAGCTTTAGCGAAGCTATCAAGGGTTGATCATCGTAGTCGTAGGCTATGTTCAACGCTGGGTGTCAAGTGTTTATTATTAACTGAGTCTGATTTAATATACTGTTTCCGACAGCAGTCAAAACTGGACAACTATTAGATTAGTTGGACAACTTTCACTGATTTATTTAACAATGAAATTCGCTAAAAAGCCATGCAGTTGCGATGTTATTTTATTTTATTTTATTTTGTTTTCGCTGCCACTTTCGACAATTCATTGTGCCATCTTCAGACCCCATATGCACTTCTCAAAAGTAATCGATATTGGCATACTGGGGCCATATGTTTCTGGCTGTCGTCAATTCTAGCTCAAATGTTTCCTTCGAAGACATGACATGACTTCGATTACTTTTGAGGGGTTCATATGTGGCCTCAAGACGGCACAATGTATTGCCGCATGTGGTAGCGAAAATAAAATAAAATAACGTATCAACATCACGGCTGTTTGGCGAATTTCATTGATAAATATTTGACCAGCCGCTGTCCCATGTCCACAATGGGGCAACAGAAACATTCCTTGATTTAGGTTACACCAATCTGTTTTTATAGTTACGATACGTAAAGTTCAGAAATCCATCAATAGCCGAAAGCAGATGGTTGCAAACTCCAAACTTTTCGAGAAAATTGGCTTTGAACTTTTCCAACCGTCTTCAATACCCTAAACAAGATCGCGGCAGTGTGAAAGCCTACAGTGTGTGTAGCTTGGGTTCGATTCCCTGCTGTGGTAAACCTTTAAACAAAAGTGTATGCTCCCTTAGCATTTCTGTGAGACACAATAAACATAACGACGAAAAAACTATGTTTGTTAATAATCTACTAAAAAGATCGGTAGTTAGGAATTTATATTTTCAATGAAAATTGGATTTTTGTGTGTGATCTGCAATTAGCAATAAGGGGATGTGCATTTTGATTAAAAACCATTAAATATGTGTTAATTACCATATATCTGATGAATTTTATGTTTAAATGGCATAGGTATTCGAGCCGAAAAGAGAAAAGAAAAAATAATGATCGAAAGGAGACTTGAATAAGGGATTACCAGCCTTGAGAGCTGCTGATTTTTTTCCCATCTTCATGTATTTTACACTTTAAGGAAAAGCTAGTTGAATAGAAAGTGCACCACTATTTGGAAATTAGCAACCGAGGTCCACTATGTGGCAGCCGAGCATTCTACCAGATAGCTACGCTGCCTGCAGAGAAAAAAAAATCAACTATACTTTGGGGTGTTAAAGGGGATCGGAAAACTTCAAAATCCGTTTTATCGAGAATATTTGAGAGCTGCATCTAACTGCTTTGGAAAAGTGATAGTTGAGATCTGAACTTCTCATACCATAAATTTGAAAAATTACAAAACCCATGTGGTCTCCTTGTAAGTTCAGTGCTGAAAAGCAATGTCTCCGAACTTTTTACGCCAAACACACCCTTTGCTTCATCATGACAATGCCAGACTACAAACGAGCGCTGCCACATCTGCATGGGTCATCGGCTGCGGAGGTCCATCGTTGGAGTTTTCAGTGCAGAGTGTGTTCAGACACACTTTTACTCTGCCCGGCATTAAAGTCTGATGTTAGTTCCGCCACAGTACGCCGCCTGCCCTGTTTTACCAGTCTGCCCAGGCTACGACGTTCGACATCTGTAATGAGGGGCCGGCCGCGGTGGTCTCGCGGTTCTAGGCGCTCAGTCCGGAACCGCGCGACTGCTACGGTCGCAGGTTCGAATCCTGCCTCGGGCATGGATGTGTGTGATGTCCTTAGGTTAGTTAGGTTTAAGTAGTTCTAAGTTCTAGGGGACTAATGACCGCAGCTGTTAAGTCCCATAGTGCTCAGAGCCATTTGAACCGTTTTTTGTAATGAGGGGTGGTCGCCCAACCCCACGACGTCTGGATGTAGTTTCACCTTAGTTTCGCCACATGTTGAAGACATTCACCAAAGCACTCCTCGAACTCCCGAAAAGTCGTGCAGTTTCCAAAATGCCTCCAGACCAGCACATGCTGCTCTCGGTCAAACTCAGACTGCGCGCCTTCCTCATTCTACACACGGACATAACGCTCACTGTTACTACATCCACCGTACGTCATTCCCGCCAGGTGTCGCTGCTATCTCCCGGACGGGTTTGTATCGTTAGCAGGTCTGTGTTCATAGTATTCTGGCTGACCACTGTACGTTATGAGTCTTACAATGAAGATATGTTACCTGTCCCGCGGGACGCTAAGGTCGCAGGTTTGAATCCTGCTTCGGGCATGGATGTGTGTGATGTCCCTAGGCTGGTTAGGTTTAAGTAATTCTAAGTTCTAGGGGACTGATGACCTCAGAAGTTAAGTCCCATAGCGCTCAGAGCCATTTGAACCATTTTTTGTTACCTGTCACAAAATTTTTTAAAAGATACTGAGGTAAATAGTTGTAGAATTCTTGGGTCTTCATTATATTACAATAGCGTGAAATAAATTACTTTCTTTTTAAAATAAAATAAATGTTTTAAAATTCACCCAAAACGGTTTATAGTCATTTTCTGTGCGGAAAAACTGTGTTATTGAAGATTAATTTGCCCTACGTCGTTTAGAGCTATTTCAGCCACGGTCATTAAAGACAGCTCAGAGAAAAAGGTCCAATGTCTTATCTCTATGCTGTTCATTTTTGGAACACAACCTACGACCAGCTTAGAGACAGAAGTAATGGCACTTTCTCCACGACCTGACCATCATTTTGCAGGACAATGCTCAAGCACGGACAGTGCAGGCTGTTACTGATTTGTTTGACTGATGGGGCTGCTAAGTGCCATACCACCTACTGCACTCCCCTGACTTAAGCCCTCGTGAGTTCAACTCGATTTCTTAACTGAAGGAAACATTTCACGGCATTCGCTTCAGAACTGCTACAAATTCGTCGGGCAATAGACCGCTCCGCTCGAACTACGAACACAACTGGCACTGCTAACCTAAGAGTATCCTACGACTTCCACATCGCTGGCAACGGGTTATACACAATGCTGGTGACTACTTGGAAACACGTATCTATTTTGTACGAGCTGTAAATAAATAGTTGCCACTATTAAAGTTACAACCATCGTACAATGTGGGCCTACAGCACAGATAGACCTGACTCACCATAAGATCAAAAGATGTCAGAAGCATACATAAATACCACAGTTTCACAATCGACGATGATTTGCTTTAGTCCTTTATCGTTCTCAGCGCCTTTTATCTTCTCTCTCTGTTTCGTTTCCAATGACACGTGGAAAAGGTGTTCTGTATATTACCCGCGTAACATCGTACCAGAATGATAAAACATGGCCCAGTATCACCTAATCTAAACGAACAATGGAGGTCTGACAATAATAACATTTAACATTCTTCCACGTGAAAATTATAAATTTTTGCTGTCAGAATGATCAGTTTTCTACTTGATATGATTTATTCACACCTAACAGACGGAGTGGTCAAACTGCATTAAGGTTAAATTCCTCTGTTTTAGCGGTGGTGTCATATTTTATGAAGTAAGACATTTTTATCATCTGGAGATGACTGTTGTTGTTGTTGTGGTAAAATGACGGGTTTGAGCAACTCTTCATGTTACTCTATGCTGTGCAAGCTTTTCATCTCCGAGTAACTACTGCAACTTACATCCCTCTGAATCTACTTACTGTATTCAGCTCTTGGTCTCCCTCTACGAATTTTACCTCCCACATTTCCCTCCAGTTCTAAATTGGTGATCCCTTGATGCCTCAGAATGTGCCCGACCAACTGATCCCTTCGTTTAGTCAGCTTGAACCACAAACTTGTCTTCGCCATAATTTCATTCAGTACATTCTCAATTGGTTACGTGATCTACCAGTCTAATCTTCAGCATTTTTCTGTAGCACCATATTTCGAAATCTTCTATTCTCTTCTTGTCTAAACTACACTACTGGCCATTAAAATTGCTACACCAAGAAGAAACGCAGATGATAAACGGGTATTCATTGGACAAATATATTATACTAGAACTGACATGTGATTACATTTTCACGCAATTTGGGTGCATCAATCCTGAGAAATCAGTACCCAGAACAACCACCTCTGGCCGTAATAAGGGCCTTGATACGCCTGGCCATTGAGTCAAACAGAGCTTGGATGGCGTGTACAGGTAGAGCTGCCCATGCAGCTTCAACACGATACCACAGTTCATCAAGAGTAGTGACTGGCGTATTGTGATGAGCCAGTTGCTCGGCCACCTTTGACCAGACGTTTTCAGTTGGTGAAAGATCTGGAGAATGTGCTGGCCAGGGCAGCAGTCGAACATTTTCTGTATCCAGAAAGGCCCGTACAGGACCTGCAACATGCGGTCGTGCATTATCCTGCTGAAATGTAGGGTTTCGCAGGGATCGAACGAAGGGTAGAGCCACGGGTCGTAACATATCTGAAATGTAACGTCCAGTGTTGAAAGTGCCGTCAATGCGAACAAGAGGTGACCGAGCCGTGTAACCAATGGCACCCCATTCCATTACGCCAGGTGATAGCCAGTATGGCGATGACAAATACACGCTTCCAATGTGCGTTCACCGGGATGTCGCCAAACATGGATGCGACCATCATATGCTGTAAACAGAACCTGGATTCATCCGAAAAAACGACGTTTTGCCATACGTGCACCCAGGCTCGTCGTTGAGTACACCACTGCAGGCGCTCCTGTCTATGATGCAGCGTCAAGGGTAACCGCAGACATGGTCTGCGAGCTAATAGTCAATGCTGCTGCAAACGTCGTCGAATTGTTCGTGCAGATGGTTGTTGTCCTGCAAACGTCCCCATCTGTTGACTCAGGGATCGAGACGTGGCTACACGATTCGTTACAGCCATGCGGATAAGATGCCTGTCATCTCGACAACTAGTGATACGAGGCCGTTGGGATCCAGCACGGCGTTCCGTATTACCCTTCTGAACCCACCGATTCCATATTCTGCTAACAGTCACTGGATCTCTACCAACGCGAGCAGCAATGTCGCGATAGGATAAACCGCAATGGCGATAGGCTACAATCCGACCTTTATCAAAGTCGGAAACGTGATGGTACGCATTTCTCCTCCTTACACGAGGCATAACAACAACGTTTCACAAGGCAACGCCGGTCAACTGCTGTTTGTCTATGAGAAATCGGTTGGAAACTTTCCTCATGTCAGCACGTGGTAGGTGTCGCCACCGGCGCCATACTTGTGTGAATGCTCTGAAAAGCTAATCATTTGCATACCACAGCATCTTCTTCCTGTCGGTTAAATTTCGCGTCTGTAGCACGTCATCTTCCTGGTGTAGCAATTTCAATGTCCAGTAGTGTATTTATTGTCCACATTTCGCTACCATACATGACTACACTCCATACAAATACTTTCAGGAAAGGCTTCTGACACTTAAATGTATACTCGCTGTTAACAAATTCCTCTTCTTCAGATACGCTTTTCTTGCCATTCCCAGTCTACACTTTATATTCTCCCTACTTCGACCATCATTAGTTATTTTTCTTCCCAAATAGCAAAACTCATTAATACTTTTAAGTGCCTCATTTCCTAATATAAGTCTCTTAGCATCACAGGATTTAATTCGACTACATTCCATTATCCTCGTTTCGCTTTTGTTGATGTTCATCTTATATCCTCCTTTCAAGATACTGTCCATTCCGTTCAACTGCTCTTCCAAGTCCTTTGCTGTCTCTGAAAGAACTAAAACGTCATCGGCAAACCTCAAAATTTTAATTTCTTCTCCCTGGACTCTAATTCCTACTCCAAATTTTTCTTTTGTTTCCTTTACTGCTTGTTCAATACACAAACTAAATACCATCTGGGATAGGCTACAACCCTGTCTCACTCCCTTCCAAATTGCTGCTTCCCTATCGTGTTCCTCAACTCTTATAACTGCCATCTGGTTTCTGTATAAATTGTAAACAATCTTTCGTTCCCTGTAGTTTGCCCGTGCCACCTTTAGAATTTGAAAGAGAGTATTCCAGTCAACATTGTCAAAAGCTTTCTCTAAGTCCACAAATGCTATAAACGTACACTATGTTTCCAAAAGTATCCGGACACCTGGCTGAAAATGACTTACAAGTTCGTGGCGCCCTGCATCGGTAATGCTGGAATTCAATATGGTGTTGGCCCACCCTTAGCGTTGATGACAGCTCCCACTCTTGCAGGCATACGTTCAATCAGGTGCTGGAAGGTTTCTTGGGAAATGGCAGCCCATTCTTCATGGAGTGCTGCACTGAGGAGAGGTATCGATGTCGATCGGTGAGGCCTGGCACGAAGTCGACGCGACGTTCCAAAACATCCCAAAGGTTTTCTATAGGATTCAAGTCAGGACTCTGTGCAGACCAGTCCATTACAGGGATTTGATTGTCGTGTAACCACTCCGCCACATGCCGTGCATTATGAACAGGTGCTCGATCGTGGTGAAAGATGCAAATGCCGTCCCCGAATTGCTCTTCAACAGTGGGAAGCAAGAAGGTTCTTAAAACATCAATGTAAGTCTGTGCTGTGACAGTGCCATTCAAAACAACAAGGGGTGGAAGCCCTTTCTATGAAAAACACGACCACACCATAACACCACCGCCTCCGAAGTTTACTGTTTGGCACTACACACGCTGGCAGATGACGTTCACCGGGCATTAGTTATACCCACACCCTGCCATCGGACGGCCACATTGTGTACCATGATTCTTCACTGCACAGAACGTTTTTCCACTGCTCAATAGTCCAATGTTTACGCTCCGTACACCAAGCAAGGTCTCATTTGGCATCTACCGGCGTGATGTGTGGCTTCTGAACAACAACTCGACCATTAAATCCAAGTTTTCTCACCTCCCGCCTAACTGTCATAGTACTTGCAGTGGATCCTGATGCTGTTTGGAATTCCTTTGTGATGGTTTGGATAGATGTCTGCCTATTACACATTACGATCCTCTTCTGCTGTCAGCGGCCTCTGTCAGTCAACAGACGAGGTCGACCTGTACGCTTTTTTGCTGTACGTGTCCCTTCAGGTTCCATTTCACTATCAAATCGGAAACAGTGGCCCAAGGGATGTTTAGGAGTGTGGAAATTTCGCGTAAAGACGTATGACACAAGTGACACCGAATCATCTGACCACGTTCAAATTCCTTGAGTTCTGCAGAGCGCCCCATTCTGCTCTCTCACGATGTCTAATGACCACTGAGGTCGATGATATGGTGTACCTGGCAGTAGGTGGCAGCACAATGCACCTAATATGAAAACATATGTTAACTAGTTTCAGAGACAAATATCGCTAGCGTCAGTGGGTTCTTTGATTCTAAAACAAGCAGAAATAGTGTACTTATAAAACATTGTAAACATTGTTACATGTGTAGTCTTTTCTTCTAAATATTGCTTCCATGAATAATTTCATAGTATCTTATTTACTACACGTCACAACATTGTTTTACAATTGTTGCCGCAGTTTCCCGATTATTTTCTGTGTTTTTTGTTGCCGTTTTTCTCGGCATACATCATGTCATTTGCAACAGTACGAGTTGGAATTAGTAGACAAAATTCGAAAACGTGAACGTATGTCAGCTCTATAAAACTGGGATTGCGGTATTGTTTTGGATACAGTTTTGGTGTGTACTAGCGGTGTTACGTAGTTTGTTGTGTACTCACATTTGTTGGACGGCTTGCAGCTACCTGTAGACACAGAGAAACATAACTTTCGCACCTTGTTCGTTATCCAAAACATTACGCCATCTTGCTGTTTGGGTGTTTGGATTACGAATAATGTGCGAAAGTTATATTTCTCTGTGTCTAAAAGTAGCTACAAAACCGTCCACCGAACGTGAGTACATGACAAACTATGTAACAACCTAGTACACACCAAAGTTGTATCCACAACACAACGGCAATCCCAACTGTATAAAGCTGACATACATAAGTTCACGTTAGTGTATTTGTTTACTAACAGCAACTCACAGAGTTGCAGATGACACGATGTATGCCGAGAAAACTGGCAACAAAAAAGGCAGAAAATATGGTGGAAATAGCTTCAATAATTGTAAAACCATGCTGTGGCGTATAGTAAATAAGGTATTACGAAATGATTTGAGGAAAACGATATTTGAAACAAAATAATACGAATGTAATAATGTCTTACATTGTTTTGTAAGTATGCTATTTCTGCATGTTTTAGAATGAAAGAACCCACTGATGATGACGATATTTGTCGCTGGAACTAGTTTGAGTGAATAAATAAATAACAAAAGAGTTTTTGAATCAAGGCGGATCCACAATCCCATGTTGCTGACACTAAAGCAAGTGAGAGGCTGGGCAGTATCCCACTGGTATGGAGAAGCAGCGAGGAGGATGCCGCCTTCAACGTCCTCCTCTGCTGAACGGATCACCATCAGAGGTGTTTTGTCGCACGTTATTCCATAATAATTAATGCAGAACATCCGCGCAATCTGTGGATCAGTTGCTTTACGCTGTCTCGAGATAAAAATTCACCCCAGCCTCACCGTAATTAGAAAAATCATTAAAAAAGTGAGGCAAAGAGATAGGAAATTTTAGGGAATTCTGACAGTTCTAACCTCTGGGCAACGAAAAACTCCCAGAAGACCTCAAAAGAAGAGAGATGGAATATACTATGAAACGACGTCCAGTGTCAGAAAAACTACTGTAGTTATAAGGTAGTCAGGCAAAAAGTCATGAATCAAGGATTGTTGCAGTCTACCGATGAAATTTGGCAAGCTAGCTGTACAGGATGTTAAAAGAAATCAATAACCTAGTAGAATCATAAATAACATGCAGTAGAAGGCATTTTCTGCGGAATTTGATGCCTTATTTTAACCAGAATTAGCCCGGGCACCAGATTTTTAAGACCATATGGCAGTTAAACTATGGGCAATGCCGAAAGTTTTCGGGCTCACCCTATTCCGAGTATATTACAAGACGCAGTAAAGCCGAACTCGAGTTGTTTTTTGTGCGATAGAGGTTACTGTAACAATAATGGCCAGTCTGTCACACACTCCACTAATTGTGATGAAAAGACTACTGCTGTGCGTCACTTTTACAATAGTGCCATCAATGCAGAGGCTGTTATTGATTTTTACTTCACTCCGCGACCAGATGAACTGTCTGCTTAGTTAAAATGGTGAGAGCATTCTTCAAATTACACCCTTTCTACAGTTGCTACCATATGAAACAACTAGGCAGGGGACGCAATATCTGGCGAATACAAGTATAAATGTTCTGAGTGTGTGAATTATGTGGGGATTATTATCATAAGGAAAACACGGCAAGGTCGCATTCAGAATTCAAGTGAACATTTCTTATGACTGAAAACAGGCGATTTAAATTGTGCTCTTGTCCTCCTCTTACACTACCGGAAAAAATTGGTACACCCTTTAAGAGGTTTCCAATTCACTCAAGATTTATTGTTGCAACAGTCCACATGGAGTACATGAAATGATTGCATTTACAGATCAATAGCACGAGTGGTTCGGAGGTATCAGGTATCGACCAATAATGGAACATCCCTATCAGTACGTGGTGTAGCCTCCACGGGCGGCAGTGCAGACGCTGACTCTGGTATCCAATCGTTTGTACAGGTGGCGAATACTGTCATGGGATACGTTATGCTACGTATGCTCGACGTGTTTACGTAGTTCTGTCAGAGTTGTTGGTTGACGAGTCGCACGAGTTATTTCTCGTCCCATTATATCCTACACGTGTTCTATTGGAGACAAGTCCAAAGATCGTGATGGCCAGTGAATTTGCTGCACATCTTGCAAGGTACGTTGAGTTTCTCGGGCAGTGTGTGGGCGAGTATTATCCTGTTGAAATAGCACATCACCTTCCTGTTGCAAGAACAACAAAAGAACGAGTCTAACAACAGTCTGCAAGTACCGAGCGCTGGTCAGCGTCCCCTCCACAAACACCAAAGGTGAACGAGAGTTGTAACTTATTGCTCCCCCCCCCCATGCCATAAGGTGGAGGGCGGGAGGGAGGAGAGGGAATAACTGTGTCTTGGACGAATGCCCTCTACGAGACAGAGCTTACCAGGTCTACGTCGTACCATCACTTGCCCGCAGGCAGAATCTGCTTTCAGCGCTGAAGATCACGGTTCGCCTTTCTATCTTCCGACGGATACTCTTACGGCAGCAGCAGAGCCATCGACATCGATGTTGTGACGTGAGTGGAAGACGGAGTAGTCCTACTGCTAATAACCGGTTCGCAACAGTTCGTGTTGACACGTCTGGGCTCACAAGCCCTCTTATCTGTGCTGTGGTAGCTGTACGATCTGCCACTGCTGCCTTACAATACGACGATCTTCGCTTACGTCTGTATTGCGTGGACATCGAGTACCTCATCTACAGGTGTGAGAATGTTCACGTGACCACAAATACCAGCATCATTGCACAACAGACGCAACACGTCCAACTTGTGCGGCAATTCTCCACTCGGAAGGCCGCAATTTGACCCCTTTCAGACTCGCTCGGTTGGCTATAGGAAGCACGAGCGCGAGTCTGTGGTATGGTTTCCTGCTTGTTTAACACGTCTGCCTCACACTGAGCATTCTGACTGTGAGCATTCCCTATTTAATGGTAGACATAGGTGGATATGAGATGGCTATGTCACTATGCTATCTGTTAGTGAACGACGTTGAAATCATTGTCACTACATCTACTATCCGCCAGGTGGCATATGGCGTCATCGGATCAGATTCGACGTCGTCTCTCCACGTGTACTCATTTTTTTCCCGACAGTGTCTATCTGTCTCTACGGGCCCTAGGAGATTTGATCTGCTCACGTATACCGCTGTGAGCTTGCGTCTACCGCCTCCACAGCACGAGCACAGTCCGCCCCCGGCAGCTGACTGGTCAGTGCCACAGAATGTAAATCTTAAGGGTCCGGATTCGATTCCCGGCTGGGTCGGAGATTTTCTCCTCTCGGGGACTGGGTGTTGTGCTGTCCTAATCATCATCATTTCATCTCCATCGACGCGTAAGTCGCCGAAGTGGCATCAAATCGAAAGACTTGCACCCGGCGAACGGTCTCCCCGACGGGAGGCCCTAGTCACACGGCAGCCTCACAAGCGCTCCACGTCTGCTACTTGCGACTCTGCACCAATCAGATGCGAGCGCCAATTCCCGGAGCAGCAGCCGCCTCACCCGGCTCCGGACAGCAGAAATGGTTCAAATGGCTCTGAGCACTATGGGACTTAACTTCTGAGGTCATCAGTCCCCTAGAACTTAGAACTACTTAAACCTAACTAACCTAAGGACATCAGACACATCCATGCCCGAGGCAGGATTCGAACCTGCGACCGTAGCGGTAGCGCGGTTCCAGACTGTAGCGCCTAGAACCGCTCGGCCACTCCGGCCGGCGACAGCAGAAACTTGACAGTCTTATTCCAACTTTATCTTCATTCTCTCTCTGGGGTCTTTAATCTTCCCGTTGTCGATGGGGCATCAAATCTAACCTCCCTTATAAGGTGTCTTGTCACGTCCTGCCCAGGATAGCTGGGGATAACCTCAACTAGCGACGGTGCCGATGGACTCGAGCCCAAGGCAGCCGTCACTCACCGCTGCAGACGTGACCTTTCCGTCTTCTCTAGCGTCACCGACGACATTAAAAGACGAGGTCGAATTGTAGTCTAATTTGATGCTAGTTCCAGAGGATCAATCCACGTCCATCCAGGAAGCTCCAAGTCGTCATCTGCTTTCACACAGAAATACTCACAAGCGTGTACGTTTTCGCCCACATGCGCTGTCTGGGGGGATGAATGCTGTATCCTGGTCGAATTTCGAATTCTGACATTGACGCCTCCTCAAATTAGGCACCACTCTAAGTAATACGAGGCCTACTTTTTTTTTCAAGGTTAGATCGGTCGCCAAGTGGAATGTTCTATTTGCAACATTCAGCTACATCTTCCAGCAGCTATTGTGCATTGTTACCGCTCCGACTTAGACTTCTGTCGTAGCGTGGTACCAAATTTCCAATACCATCGTGATAGAAGGCAGCCGCCTGTGCTTTCCTCAAATTCTCTACGGTGGTCTGGAGCAAGACACTGAGTGAGTGACTATCATAGTAGCTGACATACGGGACAACACCCATTGAACAGGCGATAAAGGTTCTTCTGCACTGGCCGTTCTTGTCTATCGCTACTGAATAGGGATAATTTTGATTATGTTTACTGGTTATCGCTCTTGACAGATCTACGGACATTTCTGTCAATGTTTGTGGTGTTTTGGCGCTTGTCTATTTTGTATATTTTCTTCTTCTTGTTCCTGGAGTCGTTGTTTTTTCTTGGTTTTACTAGATTAATGATTAGAGCCTCGGGGGGATCACTGAGATGAGGTAATGAATTATTCAGTGCTCCATAGGAGGCTGCGAAAATATACACTGTGAAGAGCAAAGAGAGTGAAAATCAATGATGACCAAGGGATCGATGGAAAGAGCTGTTGGTGGCGATTAGAGAGAACAAGAATTTAGCGATGCTAGCAGTTTTAATGACTGTGAAGCTTAAAAAGGCATTCAACAACTGGTTACTGACACAGGTGGCAAACTTTTACGATTAGGGTACACAAAAACTATTCACATGCTACGTTAATTTCCACAATATTGGAAGCACTTATGTAGCTATGTAATTTTAAGGATAACTAACAAAATATTTATTGCTATTTGCGACCTTTTTCTATTTTTTAAAAAGTTGCGTCGTAATTAACCTATAATTTACGACTCTTATATGCATACGATTTTCACCTTGTAGTACACTGGGCCCATATGATGCCAAAGTTGTTTCGACTACACTGCATGATATTCGCTGGGAAGCCCTTACAAATCCTCCATTCAGTCCCGATCGTTCCCCATGCGATTTCCATATTTTTGGGGCCCCGAAGAAAGACATTCGTGGTCGTCGATTTGCTTCGGACGAAGAGGTGCGCGCTTGGGTTCAGTCATGGTTCTGTGTAAGCAACTGCAAACATTTTTCCGTGAAGGCGTTGACCGTCTTGTATCACCCTGGGATAAATGTATTAACAGTCATAGCGATTACTTTGGAAATAATAAACAGTTTACTTACTTTTTCCCATCTGTTTAGTTTTCATTTCACTGTCCCATATAACATTCCTTCGTTTTTCCTATGGCATGGAATTTGAGCATGAAAACAGGCCACGTGATCGTACTGGCTTGACTTAATAATTTGCGGACGAGTCCCTCTTTCTCCTGAGCTGTAATTATACCCATAGTAAAATTAACGGTAATGTTGGTGAGAGCTGTGTTCCAAACGCATTGTTTAGAATATGAGTCGGGGTACTATTAAGTACTCGTATTTTAGCGGTTAGATGATCCCTGGCGCTAAACGTTGGGCGTAGTTTCGAAAGTTATGGAACTTACAGTGGAGTTGTAATAGTCAGTGTCAGACTCTTTTTTCGGCACCTTCCGTCGTCATATTCCAGTGTCGACGGGACGTTAAACCCTAATCTTCTTTTCCTTTACTAAAGTTATTCTTACTCTTTGCTACACTTGTCTGGCCCACAGCAGTCATCACTTAGCAAGTGGCTCGTCAGTGTGCTTCTGCAGTCAAGTTCATGTCGAGTGTGTTTGGTGGGCGACACAATGAGCAAATTCGATATCTATTTGATACGGTACTCTGGTAGCACGTCAAGATATCTTCAGGTAATACTGGCTACCTGGTAGTAAGAGATGGTACTGGAAGCAAATTTTAGCCATTTATTTGTGTATTTATTATCAAACATGGCATGAATTTCGTGATTTTTGGATTGCCCATTCTGATAATGAGGCTGTGTGTAAATGGGTCCTTAATTCAATGACTTTTTAATTCTGAGGTTATCAGACAACGTAGAATAGCAGAAAGTTGAACTCACTGTCTCAAAGGAGAATGGCTGAGTTTTAACAACTCTTAAAACGTTTCGCTATACTTTAATCTTCTGCCGCTTTGGATCACCTCAAGCTTTTTGAAGTATGATACTGAAACAATCATCACAAAACAAGCAAGGCTACGTGGTTTTGTCCACTAAGGTCACACTGTGGCAAAAGGCAAATCTTAAGCTAATACATAGAACACCGATACGAACAGTTGTGGAGCATGAATATGGCATTTATTCACCGCAAAGCGGTATAGACATCAAATGCAAGATGTTGATGAGGAATATGTGTGACACGTCAGTAGACTACCAACGCTCAATTCATTCGTTTTCGACTGTAGAACAAACCCATTATATGACCATTGAGCCCTGAAAGAGTCGGCGAAAGGTCCAGGAAAATGCATTCTTCGTTGTACAACGTTTTCAACAAATGGCAACTATGGTATTAGTATTTCAGTACACACAGATGACAAAGATTTGTTTCTGAAAACAAAGCTTTTATGGACTTAGGTAAGAAAGCCAACATTATCAGTTTTTAAATTTTTATTTTGATTGTTATAGTGCTCTTCTGAAAATTGGAACTCCGAAATATAACTGTGAGTTTTTCATCTGAATAACAGCAACAAAGGAGGACAATGAAGACAATATTCAGCTGTTGTTCAGCTTTGGTACATTCCTAAATTTTTAGCCGGACTGTGCAGTGAAATTCAAAGTTGTAGACCATGCACTACCTGGATAGTTTCGAGAACCAGCCTGGTATCCTTTGCACCTCTACTCGACGTCTGAGCGTCTCCACAAAAGAGCACTGAAAAACCATGAGTTAATAAGAGGTCACAAGAACAACGGGCGGAGCAACAAATAATATTTTCGCGATGTCTGTGACGAACCAAGATTAATGAACTCTGTTGCGCAGTGAGCATAGTGCATTCATTCTGAGTTGAGAAAATGAGAAAAAATCAAGAGAAAGCTCCAAGGATCGGAGTGCAGCCGCACCATATGCGTGTTTGCGTTCTGATTTTATACGCTGAAATCAGTGGAGTGTTTTTAAAGAGAACAAATCCTTCACTGCTGTCGTGAAAAACTTCATAATTCTAATTGTACTACCAGACAAAGACTGATGAACTAATACACATTGTGAGTATGTCATAGAACAGGTAAGATCCTAATGACGAACCTGGAATTATCAGCGTATAAAATTATGGAATATCCACTCATCATGTCATTCCATATGCAATTCAATAATGTCATATGGAATAATGTTTTAGAGTAACGCTTCTTCATGGAAGGAAGTCTTCATTGTTCAAAAACGTGCTCTAAGAATAATGTATTGTGCTCACTCACGATCATCTAGTAGACATCTGTTTAAGGAGTTAGGCATTTCGGCTACTGCTTCTCACAATATTTATTTCCTCATGAAGTCCGTTGTAAATAATTACCTACAGTTTAAAAGGAATAATTGTCTAAATAATTACAATATCGGCAGAAAAAATGACGTTCTTTACTTCACATTAAGGTTATCTTCAGCACAAAAAGGAGTGCAAAATTTTTGATCACTTAGCCAACGATATAAAATGTCTGATAGAAAGAAAACTAAATTTGCAAACAAACTCAAAAAGTTTCTCCTTGACAAGTCCTATTCTGTAGAGGAATTTCTGTTATGATAATTTATGAAAGGTGATGAATAGAAATTTCTAACACACATCTGTATAGTTAAAAAAACAGCAAATGGTCAGCATGCAGCCATATTCAAAAAATAATTTTTGACGTGAATATAAAACGACTCGTTCTACTTCAGTACTATTTATTGTGCAAACGATCTATTGAACATGAAACCAACCAACTACCCGTGATTAAGCTAATTCAGTAACAGTAAGTACAGTTGGTTCATAAGCATGTTAATAAAATGAATTATTTGTTTTTCCTTTCACTTTCGAAGGAATATCGTTGTAGATACCGAATATATAGTGATCAACGAAGAAAATTTTCCAACGAAATAGGAAGTGTTGGCGTTTTTAGAGCAGAACCAGAACTACTTCGTAACTGAACTCATACCATGCTGTAAATGTTCAGTTCCATTACCATTAATTATGTTTTAAAACATAGAAATGCTACTGATACACTGCTGCTGTTTGCTGTCACACTGTGGCAGGTGCTCATTGAGTTTTATTTGTTAAAAACTGCAGTTATTTGATCATGAAGTAACATTTATTTGTTTAATATTTGAAGCTAATTCCTTAGAGCAAAGGATAATGGTTGGCGAATCTGTAGTTTACACAGAGTACAACTGAATTCTCATTACAGAGTTCCTGGTTCGTAGTGCTGCCCGAGTAATTCTCATTTTGAATGTGAACTTACATTCAGTAACGTATTGTTTTCGTGTACAAGAGAAATTGCTAAATGAAATAGCAGTAATAATTTACCGTGAATCTAGTAATTATTACATATGTAAAGACTTATTAACGAGGCAACACTTTAACACATAACTTGTGTAATGTAACTTTTCAGCTTTTTAGTTTCATATTAGTTGTAAGTTGTAAGTAGGCTGTTTAGGTTTTGATGTTGGTAACGCCACGTAGCACTCTGTATGAAAATTGTTGTGAATTGGCAGGAGCCAATTCACGAGCTTTGGAGGAAGCCGAAAGGCACGCGTTTAAGCTCACGCAGGCTGGCGTGAGGTCTGGAACAGGTCAGAGAAATAAGACTAGCAAAACAGGAGGTAACTGGTAGAATACTTAACTTTAATCCACAATTGGTGAACATCTCTCTTGACTGTACATGCTTCACAAGATAAATAGCAAAGGATATGGCGCCTTGCTAGGTCGTAGCAAATGACGTAGCTGAAGGCTATGCTAACTATCGTCTCGGCAAATGAGAGCGTAATTTGTGACTTCTGAAATTTTCCCGGCGTATTTCTTCTTCTAATAATTTCCGGAAATTATTAAAAGAGAGCGTAATTTGTCAGTGAACCATTGCTATGAACGTCGGCTGTACAACTGGGGCGAGTGCTAGGACGTCTCTCTAGACCTGCCGTGTGGCGGCGCTCGGTTTGCAATCACTGACAGTGGCGACACGCGGGTCCGACGTATACTAGCGGACCGCGGCCGATTTAAAGGCTACCACCTAGCAAGTGTGGTGTCTGACGGTGACACCACAAAAATCACTGACTGTGCTGTGTGCAGTCTGTGGCTGGTTTGCATTGTTGGAATATTTGCTATTGTAGTGTTGGGCAGTTGGATGTGTACAGCGCGTAGCGTTGAGCAGTTGGAGGTGAGCCGCCAGCAGAGGTGGATGTGGGGAGAGAGATGGCAGAATTTTGAGAGCGGACGATCTGGACGTTTGTCCATCAAAAAGAGTAAATTTGTAATACTGTATATCATGAACTGATATATATATATATGATGACTTTTGAATATTATTAAGGTAAATACATTGTTCGTTCTCTATCAAAATCTTTTATTTGCTAACTATGCCTATCAGTAGTTAGTGCCTTCAGTAGCTAGAATCTTTTATTTAACTGGCAGTATTGGCGCTCGCTGTATTGCAGTAGTTCGAGTAACGAAGATTTTTGTGAGATAAGTGATTTGTGAAACGTATAGGTTATTGTTAGTCAGGCCCATTCTTTTGTAGGGATTATTGAAAGTCATATTGCGTTGCGCTAAAAATATTGTGTGTCAGTTTATTGTTGATCAGAATAAGTAAAGAGAGAAATGTCTGAGTACGTTCAGTTCTGCTCAGCTGTTTGAAAATCAAATGACGTAAAAGTTTACCAGCACAGTAATTCATTAATTTTTCTAAGGGGAAGTTTCATAAGTTCAGCTTGCCATATTCCTCACCTGTTAATTTTATTTATGTTGTGTTGTATCTAGCCTAGATAGGAGTCCGAAATTCCGCTACAGATAATCATGATTATGGCATGAGAATCTTAAGGTCGCAGGCCAATACATGAAATACCTTTCTTTCGTTTCTGTGTGACTATTCTCTGTGAGTTTTATGTTAAAGGAGAAATGATGTTTGACCTGCGTTACTACGACTACATAAACAATCCTCTATTTTTTATTCGTCACCTACGGTGCGTTGTACGTAATATCGTTGGCTATTCGTCACAAAATAGGAAGTGCGCCATGAATATCATAACTGTGTCAGTTATTTGGTTCCGATGACATCCGTTTTTCATGGAGAGACCGAAGAACATGTGTGAACGATTCTACTCTTTAAAAGCCGGCTGTTGTGGCCGAGAGGTTCTAGGCGCTTCAGTCTGGAACCGCGCGACCGCTACAGCCGCAGGTTCGAATCCTGCCTCGGGCATGTATGTGTGTGATGTCCTTAGGTTTGTTATGTTTAAGTAGTTCTAAGCCTAGGGGACTGATGGCCTTAGATGTTAAGTCCCATAGTGCTGAGAGCCATATGAACCTACTCTAAAAACACCGGTCTGGGATTCACCCTTAGCCGTCATGTCGTGATACCAAATGTAACCTTTTACTAGGATTCATGGCGGAAGGTCGTGAAAAGAACATCATGGGCATAAATTGAATGCTTCTATTTCACAATTAGAAAATAGTCAACGGCTGTTGGGGTTGAGACACTAAAATTTCTTTCCTTTTCTTTGTTAATCTCTAGTCCTACTTTGTTATATCCCGCTTTAAGTTAGAAATTTTTACCTCTAAATCAATGCATCATAGCAGTATCCCACATAAATGAAGAATTTAATTTTAAAGAAAGAAAGAATAGGGTTTCACGCATTGCAGACAAATATATCTTTAGAGATGGAGTACAAGCTCCTGTTGGACGAATACGGTGTATTAACCGGCCGTGACCTTTTAAGGACAACCATTCCAGTATTCGCCTTACATGATTTAGGTTGGTTGGTTGGTTGGTTGTTTTTGGAGAAGGAGACCAGACAGCGAGGTCATCGGTCTCAGCGGATTAGGGAAGGACGGGGAAGTAAGTCGGCCGTGCCCTTTGAAAAGAACCATCCCGGCATTTGCCTGGAGCGATTTAGGGAAATCACGGAAAACCTAAATCAGGATGGCCGGACGCGGGATTGAACCGTCGTCCTCCCGAATGCGAGTCCAGTGTCTAACCACTGCGCCACCTCGCTCGGTCATGATTTAGGGAAACACATAATATCTGGATGACAAAAGAGGTATTCGAATTCTCTCCTTCTAAATTCGAATCCAGTCTGAATCACTGCCCCTCGCTCTGTGAACTTCATATAGGACCTTGTCCAAGATACGGGAAATTTGGAGGTCGAAATAACATGATGTATATTTTCCCACACCTGGTGTTGTGATTAGTATGAACTTGTTCACGTGCAGGATAGTCAATAAAATCGACAAGCAGATCTAAGCTCTGCTATGGTTACACACTATGGGTCGAGAAGCGTGAGGACGTCAAACTAAACACACTCGGTTACTTATTTGTTTGCGTTTATGTTACTACTGATACGATGCGTTAATGTTGTATACATGATTTGTTTAGAAAGAGCAAATGGAGAAGTAGGAGTAAGCGTAAATACTCAGTTACCGACATTATTTCATAATAAAGACTTTAGGAAGGGCACTAAATGCAATCATCGACCTGGTTTATTAATTATAACGAATTGATTTATTATTTTAAAAATTTTGGAAAACTTTAAAAAAAACGTTGTATTTAGTCCATATAATTCTTAAAAATATTGTAATTACTATTACGTAAACTGCAGGTGGCAAGAGAAGAAAGCAAAGGAAACGGAAGGATCTACATTGATGCAAACTGCATGGGACTTTATGCGGAATCTGTGGCGGCGAGCGAAAATATTGGCACGCTGAGATTCGAAGCCAAAATCTCCTGTTTACGAGGCAGTTGCGTTAACCTTTGCACCACCCAGACACAGTGTTTGTCACACTTGCGGGGATTATATCGGCACGTCCCTCGGCCGACCCACATTCTCACCTAGCTCCACCTATCCACAGTTCCATCCATGCCCTCCATGCTCCCTACTTTCATATTAACGCAGGAGGTCGAACGTAGTTGTGAATCCTCACGGAAGGTGATGGATTCATGGGCAATCGAGGTGAATCAATTATATGAATTCGTGACAATACAAATGGTACAATCACTGTGTCAATGATGGTATTTGCAGTTAACTGTAACTAATGTAAATAAAAAAAATACACAGTAATACGATACGATTTTATTCTTATTAATTCCTTAAGCTGGCTTCTCCGACCCCCTCTTACAGAAACACCCTGCATATAGTGCGCATAGCTGTTTTGGCTTTAGGCATGCCTATTGTTTAACATATCACAATACTTTCTCAAAGTATAAAATTTCTGTCACACTTGTGAATTTTTGTTCTGTAATGGGTCACAGGAATCAACTCAGTTGTATAGCCGATACTGCAGCTGGTCTAAGATGGCAGCGTCTATGCGCTCGTTAAATTCAGAATAGATTTGATATCTGTGATGTTCTGACTGCCAATGTTAAGACAATATGTTCAGTCTTTCACGTTTACCGGAATTAAGATGCAGTATTTTCACGACGCAAATGGTCCTTCTACAAGATTTGCCGTATTGTGGGAGGATTTATCTGACAGCGTTCAGTCTCGTTTTCTTTCCGTATTAGTACATCATCATTCTATTATTATTGCTTTACGTTTCACTGGCGTTATCCAACAATACGCAGCAAGGCAGTGCGATATGAAGCTCACATTATCCACAGCATCAGAAAGTAACTGATCAGTGCACTGAAATATGCTGTGACTTGAAATTAGTACGCAGTAGGAGACAGAATACCAACGCATTCGAAAGCCATAAAACATGAAATAAAACATTTCGCTGTTTGCCGCCTACGCTGCGATTATTTTACGAAGGAAGGGTGCTGAGAACGCTCACAAGCAGCCGGCACGGCCGGACTGAATGGGAGCTATACGAGTAATGACATCAGTCGATTGCGCAAGCGTGTGACGTCATTGATAAACCTGTATTCACTCGCTGCTTTTCTGACCAACCAAACGCTTATGACATCCCACCGACAAATATTTTAGCAATTATTCCTTTAAAAATGGCGGAATACTCATTTCGAATAGTGGCATGCATCAATGAAGCATTCGCTCTAAGATTAGGTTTCATTAAGGAACTCAGTATACTTGTCTACTTAAAATTAACTGGAGTTCACGGGAAGCGATTACCGTTGACTTACAAATAAACCAGTAAGCAAGTTGTCTATCTATTCCCATCACTCTGAAGTTGCAGGTTTTTTAGAGTTCAGTACCTCAATCGGTAAAAATGTATCTCTTATAGGACCTCTTTGTTGTCCGTCCGGCTATTAAGAACCGTTTTTCTCAGGAACGGTTAGAGGTCTCTAATTGAAATTTGTCAATACTATGGTCTACGGTCTCTTGGCAGTGTAAGGAACTTAAGGTTCTGTCGATGTGACCAAAAGATACGACCATTTATGCTACATATTTTGATACTCGCAAACTGTCACCAAAATCTGTAGGTTACTTCCATTTAACCTAGAATCACGAAACTTTGCAAGAAGCGGGGTTTCCAAGTACAAGTAAGGGAAAAAATCCTAAAATTGTTACTCTATAACTGTATCACATAAAAACATTTTTTTTTTTTGTACTCCTCTTTAGATATAGGTGGCCCTATCATGTCGATATCCACACAGCTCTCTTCTTCCAGAATTTCCCCCTCATTAGCAATATCTTCTCCTTCATATAGTTCCTTAATATACTCTTTCCTAGGCGAAAGATGGAAAGAGTATATTGAGGAACTATATGAAGAAGAAGATATTGCTAATGGGGGGGGGGGGGGAATTCTGGAAGAAGAGAGCAGTATGGATATCGACATGATAAAGCCATCTACATCTGAACAGGAATTCAACAGTGCCTTGAATGATCTAAGTAATTGCAAAGCGACAGGTACAGATAACATCCCAGCAGAAATACTGAAGGAAATTGGAGAATCAACAAATGAGTACTTATAATGGCTCTGAGCACTATGGGACTTAACATCTGAGGTCATCAGTCCCCTAGAACTTAGAACTACTTAAACCTAACTAACCTAAGGACATCACACACATCCATGCCAGAGGCAGGATTCGAACCTGCGACCGTAGCGGTCGCGCGGTTCCAGACTGAAGCGCCTAGAACCGCTCGGCCACACCGGCCGGCGAGTACTTATATAAACGTATTAAAGAGTACTATGAAGATGGAAAAGAACCACCTACAGATTTGCTTAACAGCCAAACAATAATAATACCAAAAAAAGGAAGTGCTCTGGACTGTGAGAACTATAGAACTCTCCCCTTACTATCCCACACTTCCAAAATAATGTTTAACATAATAAAAAATCGAATAAAAAAGAAAATTGAGGCAAACCTAGGAGAAGACCAGTTTGGTTTCAGATCCGGAAAAGGAACTAGAGAGGCAATACTAGCTCTTAGGATGGTATTAGAAAGACGAATTGGAGTTAATAGGAAAACCTACTTGACCTTTATAGATTTACAAAAAGCACTTGACGTGGTTAATTGGAAATTGTTATTCCGAACAGTGAAGGAAATAAATCTTGATTGGAGGGACAGAAGATTAATCTGGAACCTGTATAAAAGGCAGGAAGCAGAGACAGAAGTGAATGGTGCGAAGAAGAAAGCAAAAATAAGAAGGGGAGTAAGGCAAGGATGCCCATTATCACCATATTTGTTCAACTTATTTATTGAGAAAACCATTGAAAAATTGAAAAAAATAACCAAAGGAATTAAAACTGACGGGGAACGAATAACCTGTATTCGTTTTGCAGGTGACTCAGAAAAGGAAATGGAGTTTATGTTGCTAAAATTCGCCAAAATCCTAAGAGAATTTAATCTAAAAACAAATAAGAAGAAAATAAAAGCTATGGTAGTAGGGAAGACAAAAGAAAATGGGAAAGTTAATATTAAACTACAAGATGATGTTTTAGAGCTGGTTGAGAACTTCTGTTATTTGGGGAGCACAATCACTGACGACAATAAATGTATCACAGATATATAGAGAAGAATAGCCTTGGCAAAGCAAGCTTTCCAAAATAAAAGGAATTTACTAACAGACAATCATATAACCCTAGAAAGTAGGAAAAAGTTTGCCAAAACTTTTGTCTGGAGTGTCTTAACATACTGATGTGAAGCGTGGACTCTGGAAAAGGCAGAGAAAAAGAGACTGGGACCAATGGAAATGTGGATATGGAGAAGAATGACGAAAACAAGCTGGGTAGATAGAAAAAGTACTGAACAGGCGAATGAGAACAGAACGCTGCTAAATTATATAGGAAGAAGAAAATCAAAAATGATAGGGCACATAACAAGACAGAACCAGCTGCTAAAGAATGTATTTGAAGGAAAAGTATTAGGGAAAAAACCAAGAGGCAGGCCAAGAGCAACGTATTTTAATAACATCAAAGAAGATATGGGGATAAAATCGTTTGAAGAATTGAAGAGGATGACAATGGAGAGAGGGACGTGGCTAAATCGACAAGGTGTAGCCTTTTGTTTACGATGATGATGTTCGTCAGTCTGTTAACAGCCCTTTTTCTCAGGAACTGGTAAAATTATCAAGTCGAAATTTATGTTACATACTAAGGTCTACGATCCCCTGCCAGTATAAAAATGTAAGTTTGCAAGTCAACGCAATCAAAAGTTAGACCACTTATATCGCACATTTTTATACACGCAAACTCATTCATTAAAACCTACAGATAAACTACCTGTCTACATAATTAAGCTTATACGGAACCCCCAGAGCGCGAATCCTGCTCACACTTGGACAATTTTTTATACGCAATGCCAGGATTCGAAATGAAATTTCAAACAAAATTGGTAGAGAAAAAAGTACAATAATAATAATCGACACCATTCGTTGCTGTATACTACTGCTAACGACGCAGTGTAACGGTTAGCATTATCATGACCTTCTACTGGTGCGGAGAGTATCGCGGCCCGCATCTCGTGGTCGTGCGGTAGCGTTCTCGCTTCCCACGCCCGGGTTCCCGGGTTCGATTCCCGGCGGGGTCAGGGATTTTCTCTGCCTCGTGATGGCTGGGTGTTGTGTGCTGTCCTTAGGTTAGTTAGGTTTAAGTAGTTCTAAGTTCTAGGGGACTTATGACCACAGCAGTTGAGTCCCATAGTGCTCTGAGCCATTTGGAGAGTATCGGCGGTTTTCATCAAACCCGCAGATTCGTGCGTGTAAACAGTTTGAATCAGGAGCTGAAATATCTTCAGGGGTCTGTTGTCCTCACTGGGTCAGCAGTGTTTCACACAGCTCCTGAAGAGTACATGGTGTGTGATTTATGCTGCTAACACGACGACGGAGATGGTTCTGAAGAAGTTTAATTATTTTCCAGTACGAAAAGTTTTTGGGCTAGAGAAACACTTTTGATGTCTTGAATGAGCCCTTGCATCCATTTGCGGACACTACCGTCCGTGTGCCAACGCAGGTGATCTTGCTGAATGATCCAATCCTCGACATGAAATACGGTCAACATGGTCTCTCAGGATGTATTTACAATCACATCAGTTAGTAGCAACCTTCCCGTGTATTCGTTCCCCCCGATAACGCAACGGAAACATTTCCCAAGTCCTAACGCTATTCTTCTCCCAGTCTTGTTTCCTTCTAGCAGTGGTTGCAGAATGCATTTTCGCCAACTTTTCTGGACAGAGACAATCCGACGGCCATTTGTCATATGAGTGAGAAAACTTAACTCAGCGAAGAAGGTTACTTGTCTCTAATTAGGAGCATTCCAGTTTCGGTTCTGCGAAAATTAATGTTTCTTCCATCGATGCGCCGTTGTTAGATTGGATCCACTCGTCATCAGCTCCGGCAAGTAATGCGGAGCAGGGTTCGTTGAACTGGCATAATGGGCACGAGTCCGACAGACGATTGATTTATCTGTGCGCCTATAGTTTGGTCTCCTTAGACCACCCACAAAAAGTTTTCACATAAAAGGCTCCTAAACAGTACACAAACTTCGTTATTTGAAAAATATTGTCTCTGGCCGGAAAGCCAATGACATTTCTGTGGCAATCCCCCGCCAGCTGGGAGTGTCGAAAACACTAGTTCCTGCCTAGTTTTCCACTTAGTGAAGCCGTGATAAATGTCTCGTGCCTTGCCATTCGCGCCTGTATGAGCCTCTAAGCACAATACAGCATCGTTCCTGGTTTCGTGTCGCGTAGCCTGTTACTGCATAAGATAGTAGTATAATAAATCGTTGCAGATAGTGCGCATTTGTACTAGGATCGTGGGTAGTGACAGGCAACGATATCGTAAAATGTCTGAGATTCCTTATACCAGTTTATTACGACGTTTACGACTGGCTAAAAACATGTAACAACACATTCTGTCGTCTGGCATCCCGGTCGGACGGAAACAAGCAGGCCACCCGGCAACCACCACAAATGGAAGTATCGACTGAACAGTTATCGACTCTTGCATTACGAGCTTTACCAATGATGGTAGTGAGTACATGGACGGACCCACAACAACCAGACCCGCAGACAAGCGGCGAGCTGCAATTGGCGCCCACTTTGTCCTGAGACGGCTCCGAGTTCACATTATGCGAGCTACCTCTTCTACGCGTCTATTACAACTTTGGTAGCAACCCGGCCGCACGTTCTCACCGCACCATCGATACTGGCATCGTTACCCACGTACTTGTGGTGTAACACTCGCTGTACACTCAGTTCCTCGAGCCCTTTTCATTACAGGACGTTGGAATTTGTTTAACGACGACCCGGGCCAGGTTTTCAACTTCATCCAGTCGTCACCGTCTCTTTAGCCGTCTTCTCGCCGACTATGAAGCGATGATATTATTTGTACGTAGACAACGCCGTAGTATATTCCGCCACCGTTTTCCCTTGCACGGAAATATAAAGTTACGTGCATAGTTTTACAACCGGCTGTAAAATTTTTTCGCTCTCGAGGAGAGAAGTGTTCTATTTTGGGTTCCACAAATTTTCTCCGGCACCAGAACAATTTTTATTTAATTAGTAATTTTATGTTTATGCGATACATCTACATAAGGACATTGCAGCTACCGACACAGTATATTCAAACGAGAAATATACACTGATCAGTTAAAACATGACTATCGACCTATTATCGATATAAACTCGTCCATGCGATAGCAGCGTCACCTGACGAGGAATGACTACTAGTCGGACACACGAACGGTGCATATACACTCCTGGAAATGGAAAAAAGAACACATTGACACCGGTGTGTCAGACCCACCATACTTGCTCCGCACACTGCGAGAGCGCTGTACAAGCAAAGATCACACGCACGGCACAGCGGACACACCAGGAACCGCGGTGTTGGCCGTCCAATGGCGCTAGCTGCGCAGCATTTGTGCACCGCCGCCGTCAGTGTCAGCCAGTTTGCCGTGGCATACGGAGCTCCATCGCAGTCTTTAACACTGGTAGCATGCCGCGACAGCGTGGACGTGAACCGTATGTGCAGTTGACGGACTTTGAGCGAGGGCGTATAGTGGGCATGCGGGAGGCCGGGTGGACGTACCGCCGAATTGCTCAACACGTGGGGCGTGAGGTCTCCACAGTACATCGATGTTGTCGCCAGTGGTCGGCGGAAGGTGCACGTGCCCGTCGACCTGGGACCGGACCGCAGCGACGCACGGATGCACGCCAAGACCGTAGGATCCTACGCAGTGCCGTAGGGGACCGCACCGCCACTTCCCAGCAAATTAGGGACACTGTTGCTCCTGGGGTATCGGCGAGGACCATTCGCAACCGTCTCCATGAAGCTGGGCTACGGTCCCGCACACCGTTAGGCCGTCTTCCGCTCACGCCCCAACATCGTGCAGCCCGCCTCCAGTGGTGTCGCGACAGGAGTGAATGGAGGGACGAATGGAGACGTGTCGTCTTCAGCGATGAGAGTCGCTTCTGCCTTGGTGCCAATGATGGTTGTATGCGTGTTTGGCGCCGTGCAGGTGAGCGCCACAATCAGGACTGCATACAACCGAGGCACACAGGGCCAACACCCGGCATCATGGTGTGGGGAGCGATCTCCTACACTGGCCATACACCACTGGTGATCGTCGAGGGGACACTGAATAGTGCACGGTACATCCAAACCGTCATCGAACCCATCGTTCTACCATTCCTAGACCGGCAAGGGAACTTGCTGTTCCAACAGGATAATGCACGTCCGCATGTATCCCGTGCCACCCAACGTGCTCTAGAAGGTGTAAGTCAACTACCCTGGCCAGCAAGATCTCCGGATCTGTCCCCCATTGAGCATGTTTGGGACTGGATGAAACGTCGTCTCACGCGGTCTGCACGTCCAGCACGAACGCTGGTCCAACTGAGGCGCCAGGTGGAAATGGCATGGCAAGCCGTTCCACAGGACTACATCCAGCATCTCTACGATCGTCTCCATGGGAGAATAGGAGCCTGCATTGCTGCGAAAGGTGGATATACACTGTACTAGTGCCGACATTGTGCATTCTCTGTTGCCTGTGTCTATGTGCCTGTGGTTCTGTCAGTGTGATCATGTGATGTATCTGACCCCAGGAATGTGTCAATAAAGTTTCCCCTTCCTGGGACAATGAATTCACGGTGTTCTTATTTCAATTTCCAGGAGTGTAGTATCAGTGAGCGTGCTGCCTGCGTGTAGAATGGGGATGGTGCCCGATCTATCTAAGTTTGATAGAGGGAAGATTGTGATAACCCGGAGGCTCTGAACGAGCATTTCAGAAACTGCAAGACTTGTCGGGAGTTCGAGGAGTACTGTGGTGAGTGTCTTCAACACGTGGCGAAACTAAGGAGGTCAAACTACGTCCAGCACGTGGGGTTGGGCGGCCACCCATCATTACAGATGTCGGACGTCGTAGTTAGGGCAGACTGATAAAACAGGACAGACGGCGAACTGTGGCGGAACTAACATCAGAATTTAATGCTGGGCAGAGTAAAAGTGTGCCTGAAGATGCAGTGCACCGAACACTCCTAACGATGTGCCTCCGCAGCCGACGACCCATGTATGTGCCAATGTTAACGCCATGACATCGGCAATTACACCTGAAATGAGCACGTGACTATCGGCACTTGACGTTGGCGCCGTGGCAGAGCGTTGCATGGTCTGATGAATCCCGACGCCTTATTCATCATGCCGATGGGAGGGTGCGAATCCGTCGCCTTCCAGGAGCACAGCTCCTTGACCCCTGTACTGTGGGTCGGAGACAAGTTGGCAGCAATTCCATTATGCTCTGGGGTACATTCATGTGGGCATCCATAGGTCTAGTGGAGATCTTGCAAGGCACTGTGACGGTCAAGAAGCACAGCACATGGGTTGCAAACCACGTACACCCCTTCATAACGATCGTGTTTTCTGAAGGCAGTGGCATTTTTCAGTAAGATAACGCGCGATGTCACGAGGTCAGGAATGTGATGGAGTGGTCGAAGAAACACAGTGGCGAGTTCCAGTTGACGTGCTGGCCCCCAACGTCGGGCCCCTAACGTTGGGCCTCCGCAGCTGACGACCCATGTATGTGCCAATGTTAACACCATGACATCGGCAATTACACCTGAAATGGGCACGTGACTATCGGCACTTGACGTTGGTGCCGTGGCAGAGCGTTGCATGGTCTGATGAATCCCGACGCCTTTTTCATCATGCCGATGGGAGGGTGCGAATCCGTCGCCTTCCACGAGAACAGCTCCTTGACACCTGTACTGTGGGTCGCAGACAAGTTGGCAGCAGTTCCATTATGCTCTGGGGTACATTCATGTGGGCATCCATAGGTCTAGTGGAGATCTTGCAAGGCACTGTGACAGCCAAGAAGCACACCACATGGGTTGCAGACCACGTACACCCCTTCATAACGATCGTGTTTTCTGAAGGCAGTGGCATTTTTCAGTAAGATAACGCGCGATGTCACAAGGTCAGGAATGTGATGGAGTGGTCGAAGAAACAGAGTGGCGAGTTCCAGTTGACTTGCTGGCCCCCAACGTGCAAGGTTTGAACCCGATCGAACATATCTTGGATGTGTTTGAAAGTGGCGTCAGAGCTAGTCTCCCTTCTCCCCCGGAATTTACGAGAATTAGGTGACTTGTGTGTGCAGGTGTGGTGGAAACTCCCTACAGCGACCTACCAAGTCCTCATATCCTTCCATGCCACGAGTAGCCGCTGTTATCCGTGCCAAAGGTGAGCATATTGGCTATTATGTAGGTGGTTATAATGTTCCCGCTGATCAATGTAGAATATAATTTATGAAATATACGTACGCATGACCGAGTGTGATTCCACTTAGACCTAGGCGCTGTATCACTAAATTTCAAAGCCAGCTTTTAAATTATTGATATGTGGTACATATGACCGCGTTTGCTTATTTTCAGTAGCGGAACACAGTTTACAATTTTATTTTATTCTGTAAACAAAAACTTTAAGCAAATGCATTAAATAAGAGTCTCTGTTAGAAATCATCATACGGAAAGTTTTCGATTTATCAACGAATTTGTTACTCGCCGGCCGGTGTGGCCGAGCGGTTCTAGGCGCTTCAGTCTGGAACCGCGCGACCGCTACGGTCGCAGGTTCGAATCCTGCCTCGGGCATGGATGTGTGTGATGTCCTTCGGTTAGTTAGGTTTAAGTAGTTCTAAGTTCTAGGGAACTGATGACCTCAGATGTTAAGTCCCATAGTGCTCAGAGCCTTTTGAACCATTTTTTGTTACTGAATAAAACAACAAGTTTACTGTTACCATCACTGTTTTTTTTTGATATCCACAACGCGTTGCAAAGACTTAAACCTCCACCATCAGATGGATTTGTATGTGTTAACCGGGCGCGTGTGTTTGGGGTAGCCTGTGGCACTGTCTCCAGCGATCACAGCCTCCTTTCTCTGTTGTAATACATCACGTACAAGCTGCCATATTTGGCAAACAAAGCTGGTGTCTAGAAAACTGTCAGCTTAAATGTGATGTAGAGTGGCGTTCAACAAGCAATGCGACGCATTAATTTTTTCTGGTTGGTTTTATTCCGCATTCCAATACACCATATTATCCCCCACACTTTTGGCTACAAAACTCTATTTTTCAACATAATCTCCCTTCAATGCGTCGGCCTTACACTTCTTTACTGGGAGTGCCTGTATGCATACATGGTACCATTCTACTTGTCGACGTTGGAACCAGCGCCTCGCTGCATCAGTAACCTACCCCTCATCCACGTACTGCTTCCGGCGGAGTACATCCCTCATTGGGCCAAACGGATTGGAAGTCTGAAGGTGCGAGGTCCTGGCTTAGGGTGGATGAGGAAGAACAGTCCAGTGAAGTTTTATGAGCTCCTCTCGGGTGCGCAGAGTTGTGTGAGGCCTTGCGTCCTCATGGAGAAGAAGAAGTTCGTTTGCATTTTTGTGACGAAGAACACACTGAAGTCGTTTCTTCAGTTTCACCTCGAACGAGAGTGTCCGCACGTTACAGCATTGCAGGAATCACAACTGTCTGCGGCCAGACAGGTGCGCGCGACATCGTTGCGATGATGACAGATGCCTCGCAAAACCGCACCGCACTTTAATTCACTGTCAGGTCTCCGTATACATTCTGCAAGCGTCTATGCATACCTGCGATGCTCTGGTTTTCCGCCAAAAGAAACTCTGTGACAGCTCTCTGCGTGGTATGGACCGCCGCTACAGAAGGCATTTTCAAGGCTACGTATAGCGCTGCCACCTAGCGGAACTTCGTGAAACGGTAGGGGTTGGAGCGGGAATATTCCACGATGTCCCACAACAAATTACGCATTTTTTCATCCGAAACTGGCTGAGAAAAAATGTGATGCATTAGTTATCGAAGCCCCTCGTATTACGACGGAGAATGGACCCTGAGACGACTGGAGACAGTGCCAAAGCCTATCCCAAAGTCTTAACGCAGCACACACACGTCATACTAAGACATGTAAACTTATTTTATGATGGAGGTTCAAACCTTTAAGACGCGTTGTGCATATAAACAGTGACTGGTAGCAGTAGACTTGTTGTTTCATTCGATATCAATAACAGTCACGATGAAGCCTAACCTAAAATGTTCGCATTTAGCATTCTTTATTATTAATGTGGTGTCACCGCCAGACACCACACTTGCTAGGTGGTAGCTTTAAATCGGCCGCGGTCCATTAGTACATGTCGGACCCGCGTGTCGCCACTGTCAGTAATTGCAGACCGAGCGCCACCACACGGCAGGTCTAGAGAGACTTACTAGCACTCGCCCCAGTTGTACGACGACTTTGCTAGCGACTACACTGACGAAGCCTTTCTCTCATTTGCCGAGAGATAGTTAGAATAGCCTTCAGCTTAGTCCAGGGCTACGACCTAGCAAGGCGCCATTAACCATTTCTAGAGAGAGTCTCACTTGTATCATCAAGAATGCTGTATACAAATGATGGATTAAAGTTAAGTATTCCAGCAGCTACGTACTTTTCTTTATAGCATTCATTACGTATCCTGTTTCAGACTTAACGCAAGCCGGCGTGAGTTGACGCGTGCGCTTTCGGCTTCCTCGCCTTGTGTCTAGACTGTCTTGTCTAGACACAACAATTAACATTTTGGGTGTGGTGTGTAAATGTTTAGACGTTCCCGTTCTATACAGTGTGGAGTGTGTGCTTCTCAGGCAAGCGCTGTCACGAGATCGACAGCCCCATCTCTCTTCTGCTTGCAGGAAAGGTGTGTGGCGCCGTCAATTGCCCTTTTGTTTCCGGTTGGAAGTGATGAACCCGTGTTTCATAGCCTGTGACTAAGTTCGCCAAAAATTTTCAAGATTAGCTTCATAGCGCGCAAGCAATTTCTCACAGGAGGTTGTCTTTCACCACTGGAAATATCTTCCTCTACACGGTAAAATGAATTAATCAACTGTCGTCCACACTACGCAAACTAGTAACGAAAATGATTTATTTATGTGACCTGAGGCACAATCAAGTTGTAGCACGTTTTTCATTGGCAGGTTTCAGTCAAAAAGTTGAAATTTGGAAAAGAAAAAGATAGAAGGAAGCCGTAGGTTCAATCCCTAATCGTGGGTAGCTGGAGTTACCTGTTTCCCTTAATGAAAAACCCCGTGACCATCTTAGAAATAAAAAAAGAAGAAACAGCAAATACAAGGCACGTCAACCGTTACATCACACTTTAAAAATGGACGAGTCTTCATTACGCCAGCAAAAGGAAATTTTCACTGTCAGTTATAGGAAGATATTTCAAAAATATGTTCACATTCTCATATGAAAGAGTAATTTTTTAATAAAATAGAGGGAACTCTTCTACTTGAAGCATATGAAATTATGCAACAATAGTGAGCCACTTAAGACCGATGTATCACTTGACAATTAGCACAACTGGAAAGTGGTGGAGAAAATAAACAGAAAACAATTGCAACCTTGATGGAATTATTATATCTTTTGTGTAACTGGAGATCTGTACTATACGATGACATGTCCGCCTGACTGTGGGCTTTCACCGTCAGTATTGATTCTGGTATAATTCCAATGGGCGTATGATCGCGTTTAAACGTAAATAAAACTAGCAACGTTTCAGCTACTGTTACAGACCGTCCGAGTCACCGTCATGTTGACTGCCTGCAACACTAGCTGAGATGTTGCTTCCTTTTTACGTTATGAGAGGTTACACACCAAAAAATAATATTCCTGATACTTTATTTCTGTTTAATTATGTCAAGTGTTTTCCGTAACGGTAATTTATGAGGCTAAAACAAAAGCATTTGTTACGCACCCTTATAATCGTAGTACGCCATCAAGCGAACACACTGAGTATCAGTGGAAGGTAAAGCATTTATTTCTTCCGTTTCAGGGAAGAAAAGTAGAAGAATTCTACAAAATTCAGATAATGCGAAACTATAAACCAAAATAAAAAAGACATTCTAGAAACTCATTACTGAAAATTTGTTTGCACTATATATGATTTTCTACATTTGAGGTTGAAATCTGCAAAGGAATATCTTTTTCTAAATTCTTACATTATAACGTGTGACACTTTTTACAAACATTTGATATTTGGTGATGCTTAATGTTCTTTTGTACATCGTAAGTTACTAACTATTTTTTGATAGGTGGCAAACACTGTTGTGCATAACTTAAGGGCGAAAATATTTCGCGTGATGTGTCACTGCCAAGTAACATAGCTAGATGAAACTTGGACCATGCACAGAAAGAACTGCTACAGTATAGTAGCTTACATAAAGTAATTGGAAGAAATACGCTATGAGACGAACAGAAATGGCACTTTTAATCAAAGACAATGATTACAGTGAAGTCACCGCGATTTATGTCCGCCCCGATAGCTGAGTGGTCAGCGTGACGGATTGCCGTCCTAAGGGTCTGGGTTCGATTTCGATTGCCGGCTGGGTCGGGGATTTTCTCCGCTCAGGGAGTGGGCCAATGACGCCAAATGACGCTAAATGCTCATTTCCATTACCGCAATTTATGATGGTTCCCTGGACATTAAAAAAGGCGAGGCATGGTTCTTAATAGTGTGTGTGATTACCACGGATGGTAATGAAAACTGTGCGACATTTTGCCATGCTGGCAAGAGTTCTTGTGGTAGGGTGTTCGATTCCTTCATCAGCGTGGTTGACAACTGTTGGATGGTCCATGATACACTCCTGGAAATGGAAAAAAGAACACATTGACACCGGTGTGTCAGACCCACCATACTTGCTCCGCACACTGCGAGAGGGCTGTACAAGCAATGATCACACGCACGGCACAGCGGACACACCAGGAACCGCGGTGTTGGCCGTCCAATGGCGCTAGCTGCGCAGCATTTGTGCACCGCCGCCGTCAGTGTCAGCCAGTTTGCCGTGGCATACGGAGCTCCATCGCAGTCTTTAACACTGGTAGCATGCCGCGACAGCGTGGACGTGAACCGTATGTGCAGTTGACGGACTTTGAGCGAGGGCGTATAGCGGGCATGCGGGAGGCCGGGTGGACGTACCGCCGAATTGCTCAACACGTGGGGCGTGAGGTCTCCACAGTACATCGATGTTGTCGCCAGTGGTCGGCGGAAGGTGCACGTGCCTGTCGACCTGGGACCGGACCGCAGCGACGCACGGATGCACGCCAAGACCGTAGGATCCTACGCAGTGCCGTAGGGGACCGCACCGCCACTTCCCAGCAAATTAGGGACACTGTTGCTCCTGGGGTATCGGCGAGGACCATTCGCAACCGTCTCCATGAAGCTGGGCTACGGTCCCGCACACCGTTAGGCCGTCTTCCGCTCACGCCCCAACATCGTGCAGCCCGCCTCCAGTGGTGTCGCGACAGGCGTGAATGGAGGGACGAATGGAGACGTGTCGTCTTCAGCGATGAGAGTCGCTTCTGCCTTGGTGCCAATGATGGTCGTATGCGTGTTTGGCGCCGTGCAGGTGAGCGCCACAATCAGGACTGCATACGACCGAGGCACACAGGGCCAACACCCGGCATCATGGTGTGGGGAGCGATCTCCTACACTGGCCGTACACCACTGGTGATCGTCGAGGGGACACTGAATAGTGCACGGTACATCCAAACCGTCATCGAACCCATCGTTCTACCATTCTTAGACCGGCAAGGGAACTTGCTGTTCCAACAGGACAATGCACGTCCGCATGTATCCCGTGCCACCCAACGTGCTCTAGAAGGTGTAGGTCAACTACCCTGGCCAGCAAGATCTCCGGATCTGTCCCCCATTGAGCATGTTTGGGACTGGATGAAGCGTCGTCTCACGCGGTCTGCACGTCCAGCACGAACGCTGGTCCAACTGAGGCGCCAGGTGGAAATGGCATGGCAAGCCGTTCCACAGGACTACATCCAGCATCTCTACGATCGTCTCCATGGGAGAATAGCAGCCTGCATTGCTGCGAAAGGTGGATATACACTGTACTAGTGCCGACATTGTGCATGCTCTGTTGCCTGTGTCTATGTGCCTGTGGTTCTGTCAGTGTGATCATGTGATGTATCTGACCCCAGGAATGTGTCAATAAAGTTTCCCCTTCCTGGGACAATGAATTCACGGTGTTCTTATTTCAATTTCCAGGAGTGTACATCTGGACTTGCTGCAGGAAGTTTCTCCAACATATCCCATACATGCTCGATGGGTTTTAAGGTGTGGGAACGGACAGGCCAGTAAATTCTCCGAATATTCTCTCGCTCGAAGAGTTCCTCCACCAGCACTGTTCATACTGTCGCCAATTGTCATCCAGAAATATGAAGTCAGGGTCGAACGGACCCATGAAAACACTCACGTGGGGAAGGAGTACAGTGTCATAATAACGTTAGGCGGTGAGTGTATTGTGTTCAAAGATTTACATGTCAGTGCGCCCCCGCAGTATTATACCTCCCCACACCATAGCTCGTGGAGTAAAAGAACGTGTTCGACGATGTTCCTGTGTACATTATATATTCTCAAGTGGAGAGTGGTGGGAGTACATAATGAACTCCGGAACACTGATGAACATATTCGTTTTGGTGGTTCAGATGTTTTGGCGTGGGGAAGCCTAATGTTGCGTGGTTGCACTGACCTCCAAATCTTTGAACACGGTACTCTTTACCGGTGAACGTTATTGACTCTGTACTCTTTCCCCATGTGCGTTTTTTCAGGTGAGCATTCGGCCCTGGCCTCATTTTCCTGGATGACAATGCGCGACCGCATCGAACTGCGTAGGTGGAGGAACTCTTGGGACGGGAGGATATCCGGAGAATGGACTAGCCTGTCCGTTCCCCCGACTTAAATCCCATCGAGCACGAATGGAATGCGGCGGGGGGACGTACTGCAGCAAGTTTTCTAACAGACAGGGAGCAGTATGTCGTCCTGAATGGGGTGACTTCAACAGAAACAAGCGTAACTTCAGGTGTGCCCCAGGGTAGCGTAATAGGTCCTCTGCTTTTTACGATTTACATAAACGATCTGGTTGATGGTACTGACAGCGGCCTTAGACTGTTTGCCGATGATGCTGCAGTCTACAGGAAAGTAGTATCACACGAAAGTTGTGAACAAACCAATGAGTATTTGCAGAAAATAAATGCGTGGTGTAATGACTGGCAGTTATCTCTCAATATTAGTAAGTGTAACGTACTGCGTGTAACAAGGTGAAATTCCCCATTAATGTACGATTACAAAATAAATGCCCAGTCTTTGGAAGCGGTAACGTCCGTCAAGTATCAGGGTGTGACAATTCGAAATGATCTCAAATGGAATGATCAGGTTACACAAATAACGGGTATTTCGAACTCTAGATTGCGGTTTATTGGTAGAATCCTGAAGCGATGCAGTCCTTCAACAAAGGAAATAGTTTACAATACGTTAGTTCGTCCAGTCTTGGAGGATTGTTCGTCTGAATGGGACCCTTACCAGTTGGATCTGATTCAAGAGATTGAGAAGGTCCAAAGAAGAGCGGTAAGATTCGAGACTGGTACATTTAGCCATCGCGAGAGCGTTACAAATCTCATAGAAAGTTTGAAGTGGGACACACTTGCAGATAGACGGTGCGCTGAACAGAAGGGTCTGCTCACTAAATGCCGAAATCCGACCTTCACCGAGGATGTGGAGCATATATTATTACCACCAACTTTCAAATCGCGCAATGAACACCATTCAAAGGCTGGCCGGAGTGGCCGAGTGGTTTTGGGCGCTAACTTCTGAGGTCATCAGTCCCCTAGAACTTAGAACTTAGAACTACTTAAACCTAACTAACCTAAGGACATCACACACATCCATGCCCGAGGCAGGGTTCGAACCTGCGACCGTAGCGGTAGCGCGGTTCCGGACTGAAGCGCCTAGAATCGCTCGGCCGCAGCTGCCGGCAGTATTTGATATCCTTTGTATGTCTGTGCATCCCACTTAAGTTTCGTGTTTGCTAGGTGATCGCTCGTTCATTTTCGACATGTGAACCAATTTTGGAATTGCCTAGCGTTTACTGTCTTATAATATTTCTCTAAACGGTTGAGACTTCTGTTAGAATGGTTGCTTTCAAAAGGCTACGGTGGATCACTGCCTGGCTGATTTTGTGCTTATATCTAACGACCACACACTAGATAACACCTTAAATTATAATATTACTTGTTTTGTTGTGTTGCTTACTCGTGTGTTTGCTAGCTTTGTATAGAAAATCTACTTTGTCTCGGACGTAATTGTACCACAGCAAAAGTGTTCTACTTGGCTGTCACATCCGTTGTGGTTTTCAGCGAGACATAGTGGCCACCACAAGTTCAGCTGTGACAAGAGCAGTTACAGGAAACTGGCTAACGGGACAAAGGCTAAAGATATTTCCATTATTGTAATAGGGTTAATGGAGCTTGCAGTCGTCCTAGAATAGGCGAAAGACGTAGAAAAACTAGTTTTCTGTGTTCTATGGTACATGTGTGATTATTATGAAGAAGAGAGGGAGTAATTGTAATACTCATTACTAATTAAATGACTTGATCGAAAGAAGAAGACGTACACTACACCACTTACTTTCATTCTGAGGAAACATACAGGCTATTAATTAAAAGAGAAACGAAATACAGTATAAAGGATACTACCACGGATATTTAAGCAAGAAACGTCTGTATTGTTCTTCATATACACTGCCTAACAAAAGTGAAGCACCCAGGAGACATGGTGAGATGTCAACGTAATTTCGTACATGTCCACATCGTTGAGGGGTTGCATGATACTTGCTTTCCGCAAAGCCTTGGCAGGCACCCTCAACTTGAAAATGGCACCTTTATCTTCTGTGAAAGACGCCTACAACCGTTTGCATGAGCAAATATCACTGTAAAATTTCAGATTTTTGGTGTACTTTAAGTTGAAAGTTTGAATAACTTACCTGGAATGGTAACGGAAATAAGACGTTGCTGTGAGACAAAGAATTTTATATAACAACAACATTGTATTTAATAAAATCATGAAGATAACTCCTTGATGACTCACTTTCCTTAATGGTACGGTTATGTGGAATGCTGTCATCAGTGATACAAAAAAAAATAGCAATTTATGCAACCCGACTGTATGTCCTAACTAAGATGACTATAGGAGCCATCACGCAGAGCGTCTATACTCACCAGAGTCTCAGCAGGGAACGTCTAACCGTCTCCCCTCTTCCGGGGTCCACACACGGTGACTGGAAGGGCTCAGAGAGTCTGCACAGCGGCTATTTGCCAACCTAATGGGACCTGCTAACGCGCGGGGAACTTATGGTTCTCCGGTCAAGTGCAGTCGCACTCTACTTGATACAATAGTTGGCTAAACTGCATCTCCACGTTCAGAGAACCCACAGCAGACAGCTCACGCATACGGCAGCAGAAGACCCGCATTCACATTTGCAGACTATACTAAGAGTGATAATATAATTCCGGATTAAAATTCCCGAGTGTTAGAAGGGCACCCAGGTGTGTTTTGAGCATGTGATTTTTGTAACAATACATGAAGCGGCTCACATGGAGGCGTCACAGGATAAATGATTAGAGTTGCAATTCCCACGTTACAATCAGGACGCCCAGCAGAGTGTATTACTGTCGTTCTGTTCCCAGGCCTGTATATAAGGGGGGTGAACAGCTTCATATGTTGAGTGGTCTCTGTGAAGGACACAGAGATTCTGTATACTTGTGTGAGACAGCGTTATCAGCACTTGACAGTTTGAAAGGATCCTCATTGTGGGTCTCCATTTGGCCGACTGCTGGTATCGTGCAATATACAGACTTCTAGGGATTTCAGACGTGACAGTGGTACGATGTTGGACTGCATGTGAATGTGTGGGCAGGCATTTCGTGGTCGTTGCTCCGATCGACGACGTCTGACCACCACAGGAGCATAGCCGTACTGCGCACCAAGTGCGCCGTAACCGTTTCACATCTGTCAGTATCATCCAAGAACAGGTAACGGACTCCCTCCAACATTCTGTATCATCCCGTACCGTTGGCCGGAGACTATCAGCAGCCGGGCAAGCGAATTACCGTCCTATGCGTAGGCTGCCGCTACCGCAACACTCCATTTGAAGTGTTGTCGGGTTCTGCAGTTCCGCGGATGACTATCGTCGGCGACTGTGGCGACTGCCTGAGGAGTAGTCCCATTCTTCCAATGTTTAGGATAGGCTCAGCAGTGTTATAGTGGGGGGAGCCATCACGGCTGTTAGTGATTGAGGGAACTCTGACGGCACAATGGTATGTTGCGGTCGTGGTGCGTTCTTATATGTTACGTTTCATGAAACAGTGTTCAACAGGACAATGGTCGTCCACGCATGCCACTTGGGTCTATACAATGTCCGCGTAATGTTGAGGTGCTCGAATGGCCAGCAAGATCTCCAGACCTTGGCGACCTTGTTAGCTATCGGTGACCTACGCCTTGTTCATTGAATCTCCTTCCCTACAATATTTCTCGCTTTAGCAGTTGGTCTATTTGACTCTTACAAAAAAAAATTCGTCCACTAGTTCGTGATTTGAAATTGAACTTAAGCTCGAACATATTAGTCACATAAGAACACACTAACCGCTATAGAACGTTGTAAATGGTGTGAAACGTGTACTAGGTTATCATGTGACCCGCCACTGCTGGCCTAAATTGTGGCAGTCAAGTAGACTTGTCTTCATACAGTAGTATAGATTAATACTATATGCACTGAAATGAAAACCAGTACATAATTCGTTGTAAATAAATAAATATTATTAAATTTTCTATTCCTGAAAACGTTTAAATTAAAAAAAAGTCTCCTATAACCACCAACAATAAGCGGTAGATATATCATTTCTTCAAGACGTTGATCAATATCCTGAACATCATTTGTGACAAGTAACCTGTTTCCTATGCACCTAATAACACCACAGTTCCTGTGAAATTCTGTGTCGATTAAGTGAAAAAACTGACCCCTATTCTAGAAGCTAGCAATTTGCCATAGATTTCTGAACAACGGAGCGTCCTATGTAATTAGAAAAATACTTAAGTTGTTTAGTTTTTAAAAAAGGGCCAGAAACGAACGCGCAGAAACACAACTCTACATTACTGACGTCTGGTTATTTTACGAATATAGTGAATGTGTTATAATGACATTTGATATTACTGAGACCGAACAGCTACTCAGTACCCCACAAGTACACACCGTGTGACACCTGGCTCAGTTGAACATTGTCCACTAACAACAGGAAAGGAAGAAAAGACGCAAGGACAAAAATGGAAAAACAGAAACAAGCACTCTAGTATATGGCCAGTCTTATACACAAAAATCTATAGAGGCTGAACCGGACCGTTCGCAACAATGTCAGGGAGCGGGGAAGGTGCTATTTCCAATATTGCGGCTTTACTGCGACTGTCATAAAATCGACGGAGGAAATGCGATTGGACATTTCCTGGTCAGCGGCAAAACCGCACTAAAGCGTTGTCTCCAGAAGAGGTTAACATCATGCCTTCTTGCAGCCAGAAGTGTAAGGATACAGGAGACACGCTTATGTGTTTATTTGCTATTTACATATATTATGCTATTTACTGGGTAATGTGCGTCGTATTGCCCATAAATGATACAAGAAAATAATTTTTTCTTCTCAAAAAATATTTCAGTAATGTTTATGTGTTTATAACATTTAAAGAAGGTAAGATACGCAACTGTACTGTTTAAAACTGCTCTGATACTGCTCCTACACGGTACATATGATACAGAAGAAAAATGAATATGCTGTCTTCTGCAATTAGTATGTCCACTGCTTAAATTTCTCATTACGACTGAATATTCTTATTTGGTTCTTGTCCCATCTCCAGTACTTACTAATGCCAATTTTTTTCCCGACGTCTTCTCTTTCACCGGCATATTATTTGTCAAATTTTTCTTGATCGCTGGGCTCCCTAGCTTTGAATCGCTTCACGTAGGTATACTTCAGATTGCCGTTGTTTTATGTTTTACCACTGACAGCCTTACATATCCAGAAACAGAAATACTGTGTACGATATTAAAATAGCCATTATGTAGTTAATGTTGCGATTTTTGTTTAGAAATGAATAATGAAGTACCTGCCGACCAATCGTGGGCCCTGCCTACGTCTCCCGAGAAAAGGTGGTTAAATACCTGAGCCGCTCCCACTTTCATGTATGCTTTGTACAAAGTACACGTGTAACCCCTCCACTGCTTGAAGATGGTGTCCTCCTCTGCGACGGTCATTGTACTAGGCTGTGCCAAAGCCTTTTATACAAATTGTCCAGCGAAGAGGTCCATGATTTCCAAATTAAATATCTCTAAAACTAACATCGATAGACGAGTGCAACAAAAAGTATGTTTATTGTGAAAGCTGTAAGAATTTTATACACAAGTTATACAGAAGTTTCAGAATAGTTCGAAAAGTTGCTAACAGATGGCACTCTACGCTGTGCAGTTCATACAGTATCAGCGTGGATAATTAAACTGCTGCTCTCCTAGCAATCTTTGCAATCACATCACAATCTTTCCGAAATACCACCACTCCCAGCACGGAGGTGACACAAATGAAAAATGAAATTTGCCATCACATCCTGCGGTGTCTGAAACGAAATGGATCCTGATGCCACACAGATCGCCGATTCCAGCTAGTCCAGCGTGGTGGGGTGGGGTTCTGGTAGACAGTGCCTTTCATTGTGCCCCACAAAAAAGTAGTCACAAGAAGTCAGATAGGGCGAATACGGAGGCCAATCCATCCCTGCACCAGTAAAGTTGCAATTATCCAATACAATATCTATATTCCCAAAGTATCCACCAAGGAAGCAAAACACCTTTTAGGGGGGATGTAACCTGGTCCCATCTTGTATGAACCACTCGGTGCCGGTCGATCCTCCAAAGCCAGCTGTGTGGCGACGAACTGTTCCAAAATTACAACTTAACATTCAGTCGTGGTGGTTTCTCATATGAAAAAAGATCCAATAATGCATCCGGAGCACAAACAGTAACTTTGGGAGGATACAGTGGTTTCACTACACACAAATGGGGATTTTCGGAACCCCAAGATCGCCAGTTTCGTTTATTCACGGCCCCATTCAGGTGCAAGTGCGCTTCATCTGTGAACCAAGTGCAGCTAACATTAAATCCTTCATTATCAGTCGTTTTGAGGATCTGACTCCAAAGTTGGTCTTCTGCCGCACAGCTCTTACAGGTACTTGGTGGTGGCTTGGATTTTGAATGGAGACGTGTAAGCTATGTCTCAGTATCCTCTGCATGCTGGAACACTTGAAACTGGTCTCTGCTACAATTCTTCAGACAGATTTCCGTGGATTTTGCTGAATAATTCCAGAAACCATGGCGACATTTCCAGGCGTACCCACAGGCCAACTAGGGCCAACACTCCCTGTTACATCATCAGCCACACTACCTGCCTGTTGGAATTTGGCGAAGAGCTTGGGCCTGTGGTATTCCAGTACTAGAAGCAGAACAGCACGATGTTCAATGTAATGTTTGATTTCAGCTTCTTCCTTTGGTATGCTAACCTTCTTTCACCTTTCAACCGTGGAACTGGTTACTCTGGTTACTCTGAGATGCGGCGCGCTATTTATATATGTTACAGTCAAAACCCGTTTTTAGTTAGATCGCGTTCTTACTAGTTAAAACTAGTTTTTACTGAGCTACTTCATCAAAACGCGTTTTGCCTAGTTAAAACTAGTTTTAACTAACTTTCGCTTTTGACCAGCAGTAAATTCTAGTTGTAACTAAGGCTATCAGTAACGAGTTTCAACTAGTAAGAACGCGTTCTAACTAAACTAATTTTCACTAATTTATTTAGGGGCAAATATTGAAATTAAGAGCAACTACGTGTTGATTGAAATTAAAAAAACAACATTTTTGTATCGTGCAATGCAATATTTATTGGAATATTGATCATACATCCAAACACATTCCAGATAGTGAAAACAATAAGGGGCCGACACGAAAATGGCGAGTGTTGCTGCAAACTGGAGGACAACGGGAAAAACATAAGAAGAGAAACGCGTGTTGTACGAGGTGCATTCAAGTTCTAAGGCCTCCGATTTTTTTTCTAATTAACTACTCACCCGAAATCTATGAAACTGGCATTACTTCTCGACGTAATAGCCCTGCAGACGTACACATTTTTCACGACGCTGACGCCATGATTCCATGGCAGCGGCGAAGGCTACTTTACGAGTCTGTTTTGACCACTGGAAAATCGCTGAGGCAATAGCAGCACGGCTGGTGAATGAGCGGCCACGGAGAGTGTCTTTCATTGTTGGAAAAAGCCAAAAGTCACTAGGAGCCAGGTCAGGTGAGTAGGGAGCATGAGGAATCACTTCAAAGTTGTTATCACGAAGAAACTGTTGCGTAACGTTAGCTCGATGTGCGGGAGCGTTGTCTTGGTGAAACAGCACACACGCAGCCCTTCCCGGACGTATTTGTTGCAGTTCAGGAAGGAATTTGTTCTTCAAAACATTTTCGTAGGATGCACCTGTTACCGTAGTGCCCTTTGGAACGCAATGGGTAAGGATTACGCCCTCGCTGTCCCAGAACATGGACACCATCATTTTTTCAGCACTGGCGGTTACCCGAAATTTTTTTGGTGGCGGTGAATCTGTGTGCTTCCATTGAGCTGACTGGCGCTTTGTTTCTGGATTGAAAAATGGCATCCACGTCTCATCCATTGTCACAACCGACGAAAAGAAAGCCCCATTCATGCTGTCGTTGCGCGTCAACATTGCTTGGCAACATGCTACACGGGCAGCCGTGTGGTCGTCCGTCAGCATTCGTGGCACCCACCTGGATGACACTTTTCGCATTTTCAGGTCGTCATGCAGGATTGTGTGCACAGAACCCACAGAAATGCCAACTCTGGAGGCGATCTGTTCAAAGTCATTCGGCGATCCCCCAAAACAATTGTCTCCACTTTCTCGATCATGTCGTCAGACCGGCTTGTGCGAGCCCGAAGTTGTTTCGGTTTGTTGTCACACGATGTTCTGCCTTCATTAAACTGTCGCACACACGAACGCACTTTCGGCACATCCATAACTCCATCACCACATGTCTCCTTCAACTGTCGATGAATTTCAGTTGGTTTCACACCACGCAAATTCAGAAAACGAATGATTGCACGCTGTTCAAGTAAGGAAAACGTCGCCATTTTAAGTATTTAAAACAGTTCTCATTCCAGCCGCTTGTGGTAAAATTCCATCTGCCGTTCGGTGCTGCCATATCTGGGACGTATTGACAATGAACGCTGCCTCATTTTAAAACAATGCGCATGTTTCTATCTCTTTCCAGTCCGGAGAAAAAAAATCGGAGGCCTTAGAACTTGAATACACCTCGTATTGTGAAGATTGCGATGTTGGATTGTGTGCAATACAATGCTTTGGGCTATACCATACAAACAGTCATTTCTAATAAATATTCTTCAAGAAATTGTGTTTCCTTTAGATCTACTACTAAAACCCTTTCTCATTACATAAAAGTTAATAATAAATAATTTTTAATTCTGCAACAGCGTTACTACTGTGAAAACCTTCGAATTGTTAGGTATTCAGTTGTTAGATAATCACTTGCCCCCACAGCAGTCGCACATAAGCGTGTCAAATACGCGCCGCTACTATAAGCGCTATAGGCGCGGTAAGAATTACACGCGCGGGATCATTTCTAGGCGCTAAAACTCCCCGCCTGAGCAGCGCCTCAGCGGCCGACAATAGCCCGCCCCTGGGCGCTTTTCTCCACAACAAACAACACGGTCGAGGGGTTAAGCAGATCAGCTTGTACGTATTTATCATGGCAGATCTAAATCAAGAAAGGCGATGGAAAGAAGAATTTGTGAGAAGGATGTTACAGATTGAAGAACACGACAAAAGAGGAAACCACTATAATGTTATGACAAAAGAATCTTACCGTAAATTAGTGGACGAAATTGAAGAAGCACAATCAGCTGAGAAAAAGACACAGAAGCAGTACAAAAGATTACATCGATTCAGGGTCATTAATATTTGTGGGACCAGGAAGTTAGTGACAAGAAAAGAGCCTGTGAAGCACTACTTATGTGTCGAAGAAATTTTTGACATTATTGAAGTAGCTCATCAGGCCGTTGGTCATGGGGGCCGAGACAGATTAGAGGTTGAAGCTTCAATAAAATATGCAAATATAACAGTGGAGATGATAAACATTTATCTGTCTGTGTGTGAAACTTGTCAGCGCAAAAGGAGCATTAAGAAAAGGGGGCATGTTTCGAAACCTATACTTCATTCAGAAATGAACAGTCGTTGCCAAGTTGATCTGATCGGCATGCAAACTCAAGAAGATCGTGGATTTAAGTATATAATGGTGTATCAGGACCACTTGAGAAAATTTGTTTTGTTACGTGCACTGCAAAGCAAGAGGGCAGAGGAAGTGGCACACCATTTAGCGGATATATTTTTGACATTTGGTGCTCCTTATGTTTTACACTCTGACAACGGAAGAGAATTTGTTAATTCTGTCATAAACGAGCTAGCTGTATTTTGACCTGAGTGTAAACTGGTTCACGGAAAACCGAAGCACAGCCAAAGCCAAGGTTCTGTTGAACGCGCCAACCAAGACGTTGAAAAAATATTGGCTTCATAGATATTCCCACCAACCGGTCAAACGGTCTTCGCTTTCTACAGTTTATGAAAAATATGACATATCATTCTCGTATCAAGGAAACACCTTACAAACTATGTTTGGGGCAGATCCACGAGTAGGGCTTATGACTTCGAATTTGTCTCTAGATGTTATTAAGGAGATATAAGATGAAGATGATCTTAAAGAGGCTTTAAATAAAATTGATGCGCTAGACGCAATAAATGAGACACCTGATGAACTGGAACTATCACACGACCCAGAGGAGATAGCGGTTATGGCTAGTAGCAGTGGACGGATTACAGCTGCAGCCAGACAAGAAGATGCAGAAGCTTTGCCCAGTACAAGCGTACAGTCTCCAACAACAGCAGCAGCCAATCAAGAGGACCCAGAAGCCGTAGCTAGTACGAGTGCAGAGCCTCAAATAACTCCAGCTCGTCACGAAGATCCAGAAGCTGAAGCTATTACGAGACGACGATCTCAAATACGAACAGCTAGAGAAAACGCTCATGAAAACCTGACGAAACAGGCCAGAAGAATGAAGATGGCTTCAGATTCAATACACGCCACTGTAGAAATCAGTGACAATATAATTATACCGATTCCTGTTATCGACAGAACAAAAGCAGATCTCCCCAATATTACTGGAGTTGTTCTTCAGAAAGATGAACAGGGCTTGCACAATATTGGAACGAAATATGGGATACTCGACAAATTATATTGCGGGTGTGTATTTCTGAATTGATTTCAATAATTGAGGGCAAATGTCAGACATATTCATTACTTCATTGATTTAATGCTCTGAAAGTGTTGCTAACTTTTCATATAATTAATTAATATTTTAAGTTTTATTACTTATATTGTAATATATTTTATAATATGTATTAAGTACCTAATCGCCTTTCAATCAAGCTGATTAAAAGTTCTCTTCCAGATCCGAATTCGACGTGTCAAAAGAGAAATTATTGCTGCTGGAAGACGTGCCAGAGACAAAGGTAACATTAAGAACTGCTGCTAAGATGGCAGCCTTAGGATCAGGACAAGGATTTGTACGCTGTGTGTGTAAGAAGGCATGTATTACAAAAAGGTGCTTTTGTAGGAAAAAAGTAACCTTCGTAACTCAAAATGTCACGACAGATTGGCTTGCAATAACAAATAATCAAAATTTAATTGTTAAATTTGTTGGTACATTTCTCTTCTACCAAGACTGTAGCAACTTTTGTCAAATGTATGAGTAACTAATATAATTTTACCGTATGATTATTTTGATTCCACTTTCGTTAACTAATACTGTTAATATGGCTCTGTAATGTTCCTTCAAATGTTTCTTCAGTGTATGGTTATTTTTGTATTGCTGTAGTTAATTTAAATGACATAAATGTATGATCAATATTCTCAATAAATATTGCATTGCACAATACAATAATGCTCTTTTTTATTTCAATCAACACATAATTGCTCTTAATTTTAATATTTTCCCCTAAATAAATTTAGTGAAAACTAGTTCTGTCTAGTTTAGTTAAGACGCGTTCTAACTGGCTGAAACTAGTTGATACTGATAGCCTTAGTTACAACTAGAATTTACTACTGGTCAAAAGCGAAAGTCAGTTAAAACTAGTTTTAACTAGGCAAAACTCGTTTTGACGAAGTGGCTCAGTATAAACTAGTTTTAACTAGTAAGAACGCGTTCTAACTAAAAACGTGTTTTGACTGTAACATATACACTACGTATCGCAATTACAGCGCCATCTATTAGCAGATTTTCGAACTATTTCTAAACTTCTGTTTGAAATTCTTAGAACTTTCACAATAAACTTACCGTTTATTGTACTTGTCTATCGCTCTTAGTAATTTTTAAATCAGGGACCCCTTCGCCCGACACCCTGTATTTGCCATTATAAAATGTTCGACACAAAAAAAACTACCCCTCTTCCCCTTACTTTTTGTGATAGAGATAGTTTGGGACTAATCCCAGAGACAATTTGTATCACTCATGCACCGTCATTTGCTTAAGTCGTCCATGATGTGTCTTTCCGATGCATTTGGAAGCAATGTTAAACTTTCTCCATGTGTTAACTTTATTCCATACACATTGCGATTTCAGTGTTAGATGCTTCCTAATATCGGTTTTAGACCTGAAGGCTCATTAATTAGCTCATACACTCTCATATTTCATTTCGTTAATTAATAACACACCGACTTCTTCCACGTGTATTCCTGTAGGGTAGAAGCAGACTCCAGTAGATTTAGTAAACGAAATCACAAAGAAATGATAACTCAAAAAGTTACGTGCTACGTATGATGAAACTTATCAAAAGATAGATTACATGGCACTGGATATAAGATTCCATGTTAGAATGTTGAAACCGTCTGGAAAGCACAAAAGGGGTGTGTCATTTTGGTGTATCACGAGGAAAGTCGCTTCTCAAAATGGGCGCCAGCAGAAGGCATAGAGCGACGTATGATATTGTGAACGATGTGTCTATGTGCTTTGTAGGGTACGAATGGTATTCGTGTTGTAGACAAGCGCACGTCATAGCAAGAGTTAAGAGAGGAAGACTGCTAGCAACAACACACCCCCGACAGCTTCCCAAACATCCTATATTTCATTCACGACAGAAAATGAAGCTCACCACTTCATTTACTAAAGTGTTAGCTGATGAACATACGTGTACGGGAGACGAGGTATACATCGTCAAACGTTTTTGTGCTATAAAATCACTTACTAACTGTAAACGAGCTACACATGAATCGAGACACTTATATCTATGGACTTACTAACTAATACTTCCATGCGCAAAGACGTGATTACAAGAGGATACATATAATTGTATACCACACCGAAAACGCAAGTGCGGCCTTATCCGGAAGCAAAGCTTTCACTGATGTTTGTCTGGTGATAAAAGGTTTCAACTTCCTCCACGCAAAAATAAGGATGTTGCAATTTTACAAGTTAAGCGCGAACCAATTGCAAACGCTTTCTTGTCCGAAGAGCGCTGAGCTATGTACTCTCTTACACATGAGACCTTCACGAAACAACCTGTGCTTAGTGTTCGATGATATCTTTCATATGGCGTCTGCATTAAGAGCAGACAGTGGCTGGTATGGGGAGGGGGGGTTCATATTTATTCAAGTGCATAACAACGAAGCTCGGTCATTGACTTGCATAGCAGGCCTTGGTGGTCATTGGATGCATCTTTTAGACCCCGAAAATTTTATTAGAATTTTTTATCATTGTTTTTAAAACGAGAGAACAAATATTTAATCAGATGTTCATCTCTGTCTGATTTTGACCTATCTCCAATCTCTCACACGTTGTCCATCACAGAGTAAATGATATCGCTACGCTACTCGACGTTAGTCCCTAATTCTGGAAACGAGTGTATTACAGGTAGTGCTTCACTTTGCACCTTTATGTGCGCCTATACAGATTCGTCACGTGTTCCACGTTTTTGAACTTGTGCGCACATCTCCTAGTTCCTTAAGTTCCAATAGTCGAAGTATGGTATCGTCGTATCCTTTAATAGCCTCACCATTTACCACAAATACGAAGTACTTGTCGAAATTCTTAACTACATTATCGTTAAAATATTTTTTCTTATTTTTTAACGTTGGATACCCATTATTACCTTAACTTACTGCTCGCTGTTCTTGTTGACTGTTCCTTCGCAGCATGATGCACATCGTGTTTTGATCCGTTGCTTCTCTTTTTCATTAATGCACTACTTACGAGATTTAGGACAATACTATTGTTATCTTCTTATTTGATATTTTAAGCTCCTGTTTTCAACATTAATTAATTAGTCTGTTATTGGAGCTCTTAGTTCTGTTCTTTCCAATAAAATCTCTATTCCTATATCGTAGAAAGTAGGCTCACATTTAGAACCTCGCAAACATCCATACGTTAGCCGCACCTGTATGTTAGTACAGTAGTCAAACTATTCTCTGTCTGATCATTTTCGTCTTTTATGAAGGTGTAACGAAGACATTTTCCAATTTGTTTTCCGCCAAACTGCGCAGAAAGAGCTGGAGACCACAAGTTATCAAACGCTCCCATAACGTCAATCACTGCAGCAGTCGCATGTTTTTGAGCTACGTTGTTTACAGCTTCCTGGATACTCTTTATCAAATATTCCATTAATCTTCTCTTCGTGAAGCGGGCCAGTTAATTCCTTGTATTCTCTTGGGCATGGGTTTAATAACTTTTCTCGGACGTTTCATAGTGTATTCAGTAAACATAAGGGTCGGTAAGATTTATGTGAGCGAGGGGCTGGAGATTATATGTTCTTTCACTTCTTAAGGACCCCAGCTTCCACGTTTCTCTAGATCCACGTAAGAAAGAGCACCTAGTCTGCAGCGATGAAAGCTTTAGTTTTTAGGAAACATTTTTGTGCTGTTCTGACAGTAATTCCACAAGTTTTCCGGTGGAACAGTTACTACCTTCCGTTCTACAATTCCCAAGAGGTAAAAATTGCTGTTTTGGAACTTTTAGTTAGCCGAAATTAGCACTGAAATGTAAGGCGCGACATCACATTTACAATTCTTCTGGAATCGTTCTCAAAATTATATACGAGGGTTGGAACTTTAATAGTGGCAACTATTTATTTACAGCTCGTACAAAATAGATACGTGTTTCAAAGTTTTACTGACCTTCAAAGTAGTCACCAACTTTGTGTATAACCCTTTGCCAGCGATGTGGAAGTCGTACGATACTCTTAGCAGTGCCAGTTGTGTTAACAGTTCGGGCGGCGCGGTCTATTGTCCGACGAATTTGTAGCAGTTCTGAAGCGAATGCCGTGAAGTGTTTCTTTCAATTTCGAAATAGAGTTGAACTCTCGAGAGCTGAAGTCAGGGGAGTGCAGTAGGTGGTATAGCACTTAGCAGCCCCATCCGTCAAACAAATCAGTAACAGCTTGCACTGTACGTGCTTGAGCTTGTCCTGCAAAATGATGGTCAGGTCCTGCAGAAAGTGTCATTACTTCTGTCTCTAAGCTGGTCGTAGGTTGTATTCAAAAAATGAACAGCTTAGAGACAGAAGTGATGACCCTTTCTGCAGGACCTGGCGATCATTTTGCAGGACAATGCTCAAGCACGTACAGTGCAAGCTGTTACTGATTTGTTTGACTGATGGGGCTGCTAAGTGCTATACCACCTACTGCACTCCCCTGACTTCAATTCTGAAATAGACATTCTGAATCCGTCGGAACAAATCGACGAGACGGCTGTTCTATCAAGTCCAAGACAAGAAATATTTCACGTTCGGCGATAAAATGTGATTATTACATAGGTACAAGAGAGCCACAAATGAACCAGTCGCTATGCAGTACTTTAGAAAGCAGCCTGGTGTGCGAAAGTAGCTTTCGCGTGATGGGTCACCGACAAGTAACATAGCTCGATGAAACTTGGACCATACATAGAAAGAACTGCTATCGTATAGCAACCTACATAAGATAACTGAAAAAACACGTAATGAGACGAACAGAAATAACACTTATTAAAAGACAATAATTACACTGAAGTGACCGCTATTTATGATGGTCTCGTGGACATTACAAAGTGAAGACACTTTTTTAATAGAGTGTGAGATCACCACGGACGACAGTGTATGCTCTGCAAAGTGTTCCAACGCTCCCACAAGGTTGGTAACGTGCTCTTGTGGTCACGTGCTCGATGGGATTTAAGTTGTAGGAACGGCCAGTCCACCCCATCCGCCCTGTTTCCTCTCGTTCCAAGAGCTCTTCCACCTTCGCAGTTCGAAGCGGTGGCGCATTGTCATCAATAAAAATGAAGTCAGAGCCGAATGCATCTCTGAAAATACGCACATGGGGAAGGAGTGCAGCGTCACAATGACCAGAGAGTGTGCTGTGTTCAAGGATATGGAGGTCAGTAAGCCCACGCAAAATTATTCCTCCCTACACATAACTCCTGGACCATCAAAATGATAATGTTCAACAACGCTGGACGTAACTTCATATGGCGAGAGGTGGGAACAAGAAAGGCAGGCCTTACCACGAGACGTCCTTACCAACCTTGTGTCCAGCATGAATCATGGGAGCATGTAAGGGTTGTAGGAGGGAAGCGAGTGGTCGACTTTGGTTTATTGGGAGAATTTTAGGAAAGTGTGGTTCATCTGTAAATGAGACCACATTGAGAATATTAGTGCGACCCATTCTTGAGTACTGCTCGAATGTTTGGGATCCGTTCCGGGTTGGATTAAAGGAGGCATGGAATCAATTCAGAGGTGGGCTACTAGATTTGATACTAGTGGATTCGAACAACCAGCAAGTATTACGGAGACGCTTCGGGAACTCAAATGGGAATCCCCGGAGGAAAGGAGACGTTCTTTTCGAGAAACACTGTTGAGAATATTTAGAGAACCGACATTTAAAGCTGTATGGAGAACAATTTCGCAGCCGCAACGTACGTTTCCCGTAAGGACCACGAAAATATGATGAGAGAAATTAGGGCTCGTATGAAGTAATATAGACAATGGTTTTCCCCGAGCTTTATTTGCGAGTGAAACAGGAAAGGAATTGGCTAGAAAGTGTTCAGGATAACCTCCGCCGTGCACCGTATGGCGGCCTGCGGAATATGTATGCAGACGTAAATGTAAATGCAGGAAGTAAGCCGGCTGGCGAAAGTGCGTTCGAAGATTCAGGGATAAACTAGCAAGATTGGAAATCAGAATACTCGTATGAATATTACCACAAACTAATAGAAGCATGCAATGTACAGCTGAAGTAAATATTCAGACTAAAACAATGCAGAGTGGGTATGTAATAAATCACACCACACAGCCGTAACTCAATAAAAGGGAAACCGAGACTGTCCCATAGATTTAACATAGCAAATGACGAATCGCGTGAAACCCCATGGTGCTGGAAAAAATCTGGTGAGCTTTCAAAAACATCGCTGGGATGAAACAGTAATCTACTGCAGTGACTGTGGTTTCTGGTGCTATTATCACTACAAACAGCAAATAGAATATGCAGGTCTCTCGTGACATCTTAGAAATCGTGTATAGATACCCGACTAAAGTTGTGTTTCATAGCGAACACAAGGGAATGATAAATAGAGAAACTGATGCAACTATAGTCACATGAGGGGCTAATGAAATTAATCAAAGAGATTGACAGTACAGAAATATTGTAAACCATCACCTCACGGAATAAAACGATGAACCTAGAAGTGACCAAAGAACACCTCTACAAAGCGCCAAAAATCACTCTGCCCTACTCTACCGAATCTCTTCAACGTTCGGTTCGAATTAGGGACTTTTTCACATATACACTCTGGTAAGATTGCTTCGCAATACGGCAAACTGGTCAACAAAATGAAAGAAAGGAGTGAATATTAGGCTTTAACGTCCCGTCGATGACAGCATTAGAAAAAAATGGTTCAAATGGCTCTGAGCACTATGGGACTTAACATCTGAGGTTATCAGTCCCTTAGAACTTAGAAGTACTTAAACCGAACTAACCTAAGGACATCACACACATCCATGCCCGAGGCAGGATTCGAACCTGCGACCGTAGCGGTCACACGGTTCCGGACTGAAGCGCCCAGAACCGCACGGCCACACAGGCCGGCGACAGCATTAGAAATGGAGCACAAGTTCAGATGGCTCTGAGCACTATTTGACTTAACATATGAGGTCATCAGTCCCCTAGAACTTAGAGCTACTTAAAGCTAGCTAACCTAAGGACATCACACACATCCATGCCAGAGGCAGGATTCGAACCTGCGACCGTAGCAGTCGCGTGGCCACCGCGGCCGGCGAGCACAAGTTCGACTTAGTTATGAATGAGGAATGAAATCAGTCGCACCCATAGAAAGTAACCATCCTGGAATTCGCTGTAAACGATTTTGGGAAATGACGGAGAATCTATATCTCGATCGCCGGAAGAAGATTTCAACCGCCGTCCCCACGAGTACGAAGACAACAGACGTCTACAAGTAAATTTCACCGATTTCTTCGATCGAAAACCTTTCGAGTCGCTAATCAATAGCAGGGCGCCGCAAAACGCCGAAAAATGGGGAATTTCAATAAAAAAGGATATTTTCTGACAAGAACATAAAGAACAGATCCAATCCTGGTGCTTACAAGCAGAATTATATATGACCTATTCAATGAAGCATCTGATCTTGAACTGTTCCTAGATATGTAGCGTGTTGTCTTCAAAATTTGAGTTTTGTTTCCAGATTGTTTTACACAGATTATTGATCTGACAAGCAGTATACTCACAATGAGAACCACACTGCCGTTCTAGAAGATAGAGTTTCGGGTATATTCTTACGTGAAACTAGCATCTTTAACGCACAGATCTGCCCCTTACCTTATGCAATATATGTCCATAGCATATCCAATGAACAACCAAACTGAACGAAAATATCACATATATGCTGATAATACTATGTATTGCTCATTTGCAACCTCATTTATAGAAGTTATTCGAACTATCGCCGATTAACGAAAATAGAGAACTGGATGCAAAAATGAAGGGTTCAGTCTAATCTAAGAAAAAGCAGAAAAATGTAAACTTCTTACGTCGACACAAAACCCAAGGGGAAACATCTGAAACTAAAGTGTTGCTAATCCTATAAGAACAGTCAATAACACTAACGGTAACGACTAAAGAACACTTGACGAAAGCACATCGTGGAAGCCATACACCACCAGCACCATAGCGAAAGCCTGTGGCCGCGCGGAATGGCCGCGCAGTTTCAGGCGCCATGTCACGGATTGCGGGCCCCTCCAGCTGGAGGTTCGAGTTCTCCCTCGGATATGGGTGTGTGTGTTGTTCTTATCATAAGTTAGTTTAAGTAGTTTGTAAGTATAGGGACCGATGACCTCAGCAGTTTGATCCCTTAGGAATTCACACACATTTGAACATTTGAAAGCCTGAGGAAGAGTAACTTTAGGAAATATGACGAAATCACAACTACGGTAAATTGATGAACTTTTAGTCGTAAAAACTTTCATGGCTTCAGAAGTCGAACATGGGTTCAGTGCGCGCATGATGATCGAGCACACGCGGAGAGCATTACAGCCAATGACGGGGGAATCTGAAATTAGCAGTGAAATTGCATATACAAACGGACAAAGAGACAGTTTACGAAAAAAACTAATAAAAGGTAATAGAAGTTTTTTGGGTTTATCGTTCTGTCGACGACAAAGTCACTCGTGACGGGGCTGTAGAAAGATGCGAATCCATGGAAGCAGGACACCACTACGAAGGTAGTACTGCAAGATCGATCACCAAGACACTACCAAAAAATCTCAACTATAAATTTACTATAGCGATCACAGCCCTCACCGTTTAAAAGTACATTACAGAATAGCTGTAAAACACAGATGACTAGTGGCGGCAGCTGTGGCCGAGCGGTTATAGGTGCTACAGTCTGGAACCGCGCGACTGCTACGGTCGCAGGTTCGAATCCTGCCTCTGGCATAGGTGTGTGTGATGTCCTTAGGTTAGTTAGGTTTAAGTAGTTCTAAGTTCTAGGGGATTGATGACCTCCGAAGTTAAGTCCTATAGTGCTCAGAGCCATTTTTGAACAAATGACTAGTTACGACATTTAGACTAATAAAAGTAGAATGAAATGAAACTACTTCAACAGATATTATTGAATGATTTCTTGGCGATTTTCTGCAGCCGTAAGATGAATATCGCGGTAAGGCCATCACCATCAACTAAATGTGCAAAAGATGTCAGTAAGGACCTAAGCAAGAGGAGTTACATTCCCAAGAAACTATAAGCAAACAATAGTAATCCATCTTCGACTTCTAGGTATGAAAAGGGGTAAAAACCTAACCACCACCAAAAAAAAAAGCACTAATTGCAACTATCGGTAGAAGTCAATGTCCCTGTACTAAGCGGGTGTAATCAGTTTAATGTTCTTGAAAGATTATAATCAACGTTTTCTAGGACGCAAAATGGATTTAGTTATTGATTACCTTGGAAAGGGGAAAACGGTAATTATTGGAAACTACGAATGACTGATCGACCAAACGGTTGGGAAAATACTTGAGTAGTAACCTGGATTATAAAAGAAAGAAACTTCTTTATCAGGATTATGTATCTGCCCAGAAAGGTATTTTGTGAATGGGAAAATCTGAAGTTTAGATTGTTGGAACAACTATAGTTTTGGCATCCTGGGGCTTTCACCTATTTCCACATCTAAAAAAGTATGTGACTGTATATCGTTTAGAGCGCAATGGAATAGCTACTGCAACTGTAGACGCGTATTTTGCAGACATTCGGGAATCACACTTGACGGTTGGAAATAAAGTTGGACAAAATACATTGGCCTAAAAGGCAACTACGTCGTTAAATACGATCATTTTTACCTTCAGAACACTGTTTGGTACTGTTAAGATGAGTGATACTCATTTCCTACGCGACTAACCTTAAACGGAAGTTAAACTACTCCAGATACAACTCGTATACATTTTTCACTTTGGTAAACTCAACGCATGAGTAGATGCGACGTAAAACATTGCGTGTACGAAGTCACTCTTATTGTACAGTATCTTCATATCGCGATCTGTAGGAAATATTTGAAAAGCATAAATTACTCCAATTTATTTGTTTATGACGATAATCTTTCTACGTGAAAATGTTTACTATAAAGATATTGTCCTGAAAATGATTAACGTACCTCAGTAAAAATGTGTGCACGGTAATATCATGCCATAAACCATTACCTTTAGTCCCAAGACAGCAACAAAAACAGATGAACGACTAATCTTGTACCCGTACTAACTATGTTTGAAACCTTCACATGAGTCTTGGCAGTAGATGCTACAACACGTGAAATAAAAATTTCTTACACTAAAGTTAAAAAATTGGTATGTATCAGTCTGTGCTCCAAAGTGAGATTCAGTATTTAAGGATTGGTGAGCAATTGTTCACATCGTCGAGGGGCAATCCCCCGTCATCACGGGTGCACTGCTAGGAAAGATGGACACAGAATTATTCTAAAATTGAAGGCAAGCCACCTTCCTTGGTCTCAGGATAGAAATGCTCTCTCTAAAGCGGAGGCTGGGGCCTGGAGTCTCACAATGGGCTTTGATGTGGCTACTGAAGTTGTTGGATGCTCGCTGACCACATGATGTGGGGCCTATGTAGCCGAACTGAGGGTTACGTCTTTCAGGTGATCGCTGTGTGAGAGACGAGAAGCTTTTAGTCGATGACATGCGCTGGCTGACTCACTTGATTCACGATGCAATGTCTGAAGCTTCAGTATCGTCCATGGAGGCAGGACAGTATCAGACGGCGCATCTCCGTCAATCGGCCAGTTCGTTGCGCAAATAGCATCCTGGATAATCGGTATGATGTCTAAATTGTATGTTACGTTCCCCGTAGGTATGATGTGTCGTTTCCTTGATCAACAGCAGCGCTTGACTTTACCAACTTCCGACGACTGCCTGCGAGTCGTCAACAGACATGACACCACTTGTGAGAGTGTTCATTTGCTCCTACACCACGCCGGACTCGAAATCAGGGCGCCAACATACCACGCTAAGACCGCACACCATGCTGTCATACGCCTGGACATTCATCACTGGAACTAGACGCTCCAGAATACAACGACCGCTCTATTCCTATTAGGTTCATCGAAACTTTATCGAGGAGTTTGACGAGCAGCGGCCTTGCTCTCTTGTTTTACAGACTGCTCCGGCAGTGAGCTAAGCTGACTTTGTGATGACCTGGGTTTCACTCGTAACTTTACTAGGGTGGTTACCACAATAGCGTGTAAGATGTGAACAACTGTGCTTGTAAGGCAGGTAGACTCTGAACTCACCCGAAAACACTACACGCCAACGACTGCGATCACGAGCCAGTTGCAGCCTGAGTCGTTTGTGATTTCTAGACAATGGAAACTGACGCAATGTCATTTGGAATCACACAATTAAGACATACAAATACCTGCGTATAGAAGTTTGTAGGTATATGAAATGAACACACAGGCTCAGTCGTGAGTAAATGGGATGGTAGACTTAGATTCATTGATAAGATATTGAGAAAATACCAGCAGGATACTAAGTAAATAGCTTACGAAACACTCGAGTGTCTGGGACCCATAACAAACAGGGCTAATAAAGCATATTGAATGTATACAAAGAAGGGCAGCACGAATGGTCACAGGTCTGACTGACCCACGCTGAGATCACCGTTGCCGCATTTCGATCGATACGGGAACAAATAAAACCTCTGTGAGATGCGACAAGGTACGTTTAAGCGTCTCTGAGCTCACAAACAGTTTGAGGGTGGTTTGATTTCGAGTGCCTACCAACAAGGCAGTCGTTCAAGTGGAACTACAGATGTGTTATGTCGGAGGAAGTATTTGAAAGAGAGAAACGTGGTGTGCTGAATTTTACAAAAAAAAAAAAAAAAAACAAAAAAAATCAGGGGCGCAGCACGTGTTTCCGAGGGATGCTATGGCGGACGCGGCTTATGGATAGAAAATCCAGCAACACTAAGTGTGGCTTCTTAGGGGGAATATGGAACTGTGTACCCAGTAAAAGATAGCGATGACTGGCCACACAGGGCTGATCAGTTGGGCGAGTGTATCCTATGTGAGGACATCACACTTCTAGAGGGGCCACACTTCTCTCCAAGCTTAAAACACGTATCTATCTCTAGACGAGAGATGGCCAAGATTTCGGCTCGCGGACAATGCCCGGACTTAAGTACCAATGCACTCAGCCTCGCATCACATTTCCCTGATTGCCACACCGCCAGGAAGAGGGAAAACAGTGAATACCTTAATATTTATTGTATGTTCATCGTTACATTCTACACTGAAGAGCCAAACAAACTGGTACACATATCGTGTAGTTCCCCAGCGAGGACGCAGAGGTGCGCAACACGACGTGGCATGGACTCGACTAAAGTATGAGGTAGTGCTGGAGGGAACTGACATCATGAATGCTGCAGGGCTGTCCATAAATCCTTAAGAGCAACAGGAGGTGGAGATGTCTTCTGAACAGCACGTTGCAAGGCATCCCAGATATACTCAATAATGTTCATGTCTGGGGAGTTTGGTGTCCAGCGGAAGTGTTTAAAGTCAGAAGAGTGTTCCTGTAGCCACTCTATAGCAATTCTGGACTTGTGGGATGTCACATTGTCCTGCTGGAATTGCCCAAGTGCGTCGGAGTTCACAATGGACATGAACGAATGCAAGTAATCAGACAGGATGCTTACGTACGTGACTCCTGTCACAGTCGCATCTAGACGTATCAGGGGTCCCATATCACTCCAACTACGCACACCACACCATTACAGAGCCTCCACCAGCCAGAACAGTCCCCAGCTGACATATAGGGTCCATAGATTGTGTCAATACCCGTACACATCCATCGACACAATTTGAAACGAGACTCGTCCGACCAGGCAACATGTTTCCAGTCCTCAACAGTCCAATGTCGGTGTTGACGGGCCCAGGCGAGGCGTAAAGCTTTGTGTCGTGCGGTCATCAACGGTACACGAGTGGACCTTCGGCTCCGAAAGCCATATCGATGATGTTTCGTCGAACAGTCCGCACGCTGACACTTGATGATAGCCAGCATTGAAATCTGCAGCCATTTGTGGAAGGTTTGCACTCCTGTAACGTTGAACGAGGCTCTTAAGTCGTCGTTGGTCTCGTTCTTGCAGCTTTTTTTTCCGGCCGCAGCGATGTCGGAGATTTGATGTTTTACCGGGTTCATGACATTCGCCGTGAAATGGTAGTACGGAAAATCCCCACTTCATCGCTACCTCGGAGATTCTGTGTATCATCGCTCGTGCGCCGACTATAACGCCACGTTCAAACTCACTTAAATCTTGATAACCTGTCATTGTAGCAGCAGTAACCCATCTAGCAATTGTTTATGTATCTCTGTATTCGAATACGCATGCTTATACCAGTTTCTTTGGCGCTTCTGTGTATTTGCTATTAAAACCAGCGAAAGTTTAAGTTAGTATGCACTATATTATCAAATGTATCAAGATATGTCTATGTAATTAGTAACTGACCACTAGATGACACGAGCGGAGGATCCGCCAGTATAAAAGGAGTCAGCAGAGAAGCGGTGACAGCACAATGGGTCGGTCAGGAGATTTTTACTTATTTATTTCTTAAGTGAAGACCTGCTGCCTGTTATTATATAGCAGGTCGTACATTGTGTGACTGGGCAGGAGAGCTCAGTGATTTCGAACATGGAGTAGTCGTCGTATGTCACCTGAGTAACAAATTTATCAGGCGCATTCCAACTCTCCTGACGCTGGCCAAGTCGACTTTTGATGTTACTGAGAAGTGGAAATGCGAAGGAACAACCACAGTTAAACCGAGACCAGGCAAACCTCATGTACAGACGGATTGGGACCGTCTAGCATTGCAGAAGGTGGCTGTAAAAAATCGTATGAAATCAGCGGAAGGAATCCCTCGCAAGTTAGAAAGTGTTACCAAAACTCCAGATGGTATAACGACTATGCATAGGGAGTTAAAAAGAATGGGGTACAAGGATCAAGCAGCTGCTCATAAGCCACACATTTCTGTAGTCAATGCTAAGCGACGCCTGAAGTTGCGCAAAGAGTGACGTCCGTGGATAGTGGACGATTGGAAAATGCGATTTCGAGCGATGAATCGCGCTACACCTCGTTCGAAGTGATGATGATGTTTTGTTTTGTGAGGCGCTCAACCGCTTAGCCTCAATTTTTACACAGTCCTATTTTTACACAATCCAATCTAACCACTGTCACGAATGATGAGGATGATTATGAAATGATGAGGACAACACGAACACTCAATCTCCTGGCAGAGGAAATCCCCAACCCCGGGCCGAGCGGGCTCTGGCGTCTTATCACGGTCCGCGCGGCTCCCCTTGTCGGAGGTTCGAGTCCTCCATCGGGCATGCGTGTGTGTGTTGTCCCTAGCGTAGTTTCAGATATATTAAGTAGTGTTTAAGCTTAGGAATCGATGACCTAAGCAGATTGATCCCATAAGATCTTAAAAACAAATTCCCAAATTTTCCCAGCTCGGCCGGGAATCGAATCTGGGACCCCGTGATCCAGAGGCAGCAACGCTAGCCACTAGACCACGAGCCGCGGACTCCGTTGGAAGCGATTGGGTTTTGGGATTGCCTGGATAACTTATTTGCCATCATGTCTAACGTCAACAGTGAAACACGGATGTTGCTTACAAAACAATGGTGAATTGTAATCACCTGAAAGAAATTCTGAGAAATGTAGATACTCATCCTGAAACTCTTTTTATGTTCTAAATTTGCTTTATGACTACCTGTAAGTAGTGTGCTACTCTTATACAGGTCGCGCGGGCTAGACATGCGGTCTGAGGCGCCTTGCCACGGTTCGCGAGGCTCCCCCCGTAGATGACGACTGTTTCATCAACATGACAAGTCACCCTGTCATGAAGCAGCATCTGTGAGACAATGGTGTGTGGACAGTAACAAACGTGAAGTGGACAGGCCTGATCAGAGACCCGAGCTGACCCCAATGGGACGCCTTTAGGATGAGTTAGAACAATGGTAGCCAGACGGGTCCCTACTGCCCACTAGTGCGCGTTCCAGCCTTGACGGTGGGCGGTAGGCGGTAGGGGTTTAAAACATTTTCACTGGGCTTTCCTAAAATCCTGAGATAAAGTGTTTCGTAATTAATTATTATTATTCTATGCTTTACCTTGCTGTAAGTCTGCTTTATAAATTTTATAAAGTAAAGTTATTTCCTTACTTTGTAAATCACCAGTACTGTGGAATTGGTGGGCCTCCACAGCCATTTAGATACCTCACTGGAAGTATTCCCAGCAAAGTACATAAAGGCGACTGGCGACACACCCACAATTAGTCCACTAATAGGTGCACAGGTGCTTTTGATCAGAGAGTGTATTTCAATTTATCTTCCGTGAACTACGTTACAGCTGTGATGAGCAAACGTGGGGAATGAATCCATCCCGGAAAACGTGCGTGAGGATAGTGCAGCAGGCCTGTTAACTTTCTGCTGAATATCACTTCGCATGGTGATAAAATATTGTGTTACAATTTCCTTTTTGTGTCAAATTAAAACTATATATGGAAATTTGGAAATTTGTGGTCAGTACCTATGGGACCAAACTGCTGAGGTCATCGGTCATTAGGCTTACACACTACTTAATCTGACTTAAACTGACTTACGCTAAAGAGAATACACACACCCATGCCCAAAGGAAGACTCGAACGAACCTCCGACGGGGGCAGCCTCGCGAACCGTGGCAAGGTGCCATAGACCGCACGGCTAGCCCGCGCGGCCTGTATTAGAGTAGCATGCTACTTACAGGTAGTCATAAAGCAAATTTAGAATACAAAAAGTGTTGCAGATTGAGTATCTACACTTCTCAGAATTTCTTTCAGGTGATCACAATTCGCCATTGTTTTGTAAGCAACATCCCATTAACAGGAATTTTATTTTGTACGAAGATTCAACACATTATTAACCATAGCAAGGAGAGAGATTTGGTATCGACTGAAGGTAGCTTGTACCATTATTAATACCATGTGCCGCTACTTCAGAGTGTGCCAAGCGGTATACATTGCAGAGTAGTGCCTGGACTGCGCCTACACTTCACCATTCTGCCTTACGAGTACTGTACTGTACAAAAAAAAAAAAAAAAAAAAAAAAAGGTTCAAATGGCTCTAAGCACTAACGGACTTAACATATGAGGCCATCAGTCCCCTAGACTTAGAACTACTTAAACCTGACTAACCTAAGGACAGCACACACATCCATGCCCGAGGCAGGATTCGAACCTGCGACCGTAGCAGCAGCGCGGTTCGGCACGGAAGCGCCTAGAACCGCTCAGCCACAGCGGCCAGCACCAGTTCAATACATCGAATTAAGAAGATAGTCCACACAACTAGATTTATTTCGGCTTAAAATGTTTTCTGAGATCTCTACTTTATTGCAGTGTTCATCACTAGTTCGCCAGAAACTGCGTTGTCGGGATACAAGGCAATGTGTGTCCGAAAGCCTTTCTCAGCGTGAGAAAAAAAATCAACATCGCGGCCAGTGTGGCAGCATGTAATTACGACGTGGCCTAACAGGCTCTAACTTGCTATCGGATCGGCCTGTTAAAACTTATGCACACAAAAGCGGACGAAAAGCGTATGGAGCAGACCAGTGGATGACAGCAGCTGCCAACGAGGCCAGCAAGAACACCATGTCCACGAAGAAGGTGGAGAAGGACCTCCTTTTGGATCTGGCAGAATTTCCGGGAAACATAACTCTAGAACATTCCATACAATTTTGATCTGAATCTGATATCAGCATTCTAAATGGAATTCTCTGTCAGCATACGTAGCCGTTTTGGAATATCTTCGAAAGTCTAATTTCTGCGCACGCCTTTGTCTCGATTGTTTGAGGGTGTTGTTGAGATAATTCTTATTGGAAGACCCTGCCCATTTATTCATTCCCTCAATTTATTTCTGAAAACGTACACTGTCGCTGCCGAACTCATCAGTGAGGCTTCTCCCATCTCCTTCATGACAAATACAACTGTTTTCAGTATTCATATTACAGTGGAGTATTTGTGAATTGATATGTCCAGCCTGTACGTATACACGTGTTTATGCATTGTCACAAATCTGCTTCACCTGCTTCTTCTCCATTGTTCTCGTTACTGCAAAAGAAAAGATTAACGCTCACTTCCTGTTCAAGTGCTGGAACGCTACACGCTTGGCAAAGAGGATTTTTCCGAGCAAGAGACTCATTATGACATAGATCTGGCACCATAAGCTGAATCTGTATATAAAATTATGGGCGTATGCCGCTAATGACGTAAACACATTCCTTCTTTCAGGCTGAAGAATCTCTTATCGTTCCAATGTTAGTCGACTTCATTTCTAACTCTTTCTCAGCTGAAGTGTTGAATGAGACGGCTTACGTGTCTGATCTTTATTCTGCGATCCTTACATGAATGGTGTACATTTATTATTGCTACCTGTTGGGAACAGGTTGTCTGAATTGTGTGACTACTCTGCTTCGAGAATTTAACACTTCCTAGGATGACATGCGTTTCGGGCACGAATAGTAGTACCATTTTTTGTTCGATATTTGCTATTATCTCTTATAATTGGAGACTGATCTCTAACATAAAAAGCACAACTCTGCTTGTAAACAATTTTCCTCGAATTTCACATGGTCTGAAATATTTTGCAGCGATAATTTACTGACACAGCTGGAACTGCTCTCCAACCTTTCATGTCCTCATTAAACGTCGATAAAAATTTCCTACCTTTAGTGGGTGGCTACACTTAGTACATCTCTATCTTAAAATATAGTTACCATAAACAACTCCAAACTACCACACTTAAAAATCGAAACGGTTATTATAGTAATCTTCTTGTAATAAGTTCGATACAGCCTTGAGTTTCTTTTCTTCATTTTATAAGTAGTTAGAAATGGATGAAACCGTGAAATTAGATAGTAATCTATAACGTAAAAAGTTACAAAAAATTTTCCTGTAACTACTAATGAGCAATCTTGAGGTAGTTTACAATCGTACAACTTAGGATACCTTTAAACTGATAGTTCATCAGTATGAGTGTTCCACATGAACAGAACTTTTGTAACACTATTGGTGAGCGATCGAGATGATTATTGTTACCAGATCACGGCCAGTTATTTCTCATATTGTAGTACAATGAAGAAATGATCTCGGGTCAACGTCAGTAGAACTGTCGAAACACTAAGCGTCTTGACATTTGGTAAATGCAGGTACTAAGTTCATATCTAGAGATCGTACACGTTATCTGGTTTTGTGACTATCAAATGCTCTCCGAAAAATATCTACAAGTGGGAGGTAGTGATATAAACGAAGTATTTTTTTACAGGGAAACTTTGTGAATGAATAATGACCACTATGGCTGTTTTCCAAAGAGCAGGGACTCTTCCTTGTTACAAAGCGTCGTTTAGCATGATCCTTAGAAAGGGGGTGATATGTGTGACAGTACTTTTAAGCGTTTCCTAATGTAATCCATCCAGGCCGGCCATCGTGATTTAGGTTTTCCGTGATTTCCCTAAATCGTTTCCGGCAAATTCTGCCAGGGCACGGCCGACTTTTCTGTTTGCTTCCCCCCCCCCCCCCCCCCCCCCCCAACCAACCAACCATCCAGGCCGGGCATCTTTCTATTTTTAAGTCTACAGACTACAGATAACACCATCCCCTGCCCAAATATTGTTCATTTGGTCATGTAAGTTCGTATGGTGTTGCTGTTCATGTGTTTGCTCATCAGGGAGAAACTTACTCAGCCCTGTGTCGTCGTAACTTCTGCAAGTTTTAATGTTGACAGAACTGTTAGGGTCTTAATTCGTCGTGTCTGTAACTAAAATGGTTCTCCACATACGTTGTTCTCCAATTGTGTTTTAACAATGTTGTCTCAATGGTCTTGTCTTACTGTGTTTAGTTCTTTTTTGTATTTTCATTTCATGTTACGGTATAGTTCAAGTATAAGCTGTCGTTCTTGTCCTGTCTTGGCTCTTTTTTAGTATCTTCTGTTGTCACGTGAGTGGTGGCTTTTTTGTCACGTGGCTAAACAGCAGCCGTTCTATCAAGCTCGACATCCGACTCAGTATAACAATGCTTACGGTCGGAGGCTACCTGAAAGCTACATCAGCTCAATAGCTGCCAAATGCAAGCCGTACCTTTAAACCTGTACTCAGGAGGTAGGAAGCTACAACTATAAGAAGATACTGCACGACTCCGAGCTTCCCAGTCATGGCCATACCCTAAGTGCTACATCTGTCAGGCTAATATCAAGACAACCAGCGACAAAAACTGCTGTTGAACTTCTTGATGAAGGATTATTATTACACAACAAAGGATAGCCAAAAAGGCTCCGGCATACAGTACCATTAGTATAAATCGACCTAAAGACTCACGTTAAACTCGCAAGCTTCAATTTGCCTCGACCCACGTGGAAGACATCTAACAGAATCCGTGCAAATCAAGGAGCACGCAACAACTTTCTTTTCAATTGAAAGAAAGTGCCCGAATCATATTGCTCACCGTCCAACACACAGAGCAGCAATCTGCCACAATACAATGTCCAGTCACATTAATGTGACTACCTGTCAAAAGCCTTTTGCGGACCGCTGCAAGAAGGGCAGGAAGAAAGTCAGTAAGGTCCCAGAAGGTACTAACAGGGATGTGGAGCCACTGGGTTTAAATCTGGGAGTTTCGTGGCCAGGAGAGTAAGGTAAGCTCCTGGTGCTCTTTGACTTACGCACTTATAATAAGATCTGTGCGACACGTTGCCTTGTCCTGCTGGTAGATGCCATCGTGCCGAAGAAAAGTAAACTGCAGGTAGGGGTGTACATGCTTCCCAAGGATGGATGCATACTGGCGTTGATCCATTGTGTCTTCCAGAATGACCTAGAGAAATCCACGGAAACATTCCCCAGTCTGTTACGCATGCAGAGTGTTTACTTACAGACATTTCACGCCGTACACGCCAACAACCATCTGTCCGGTTGAGCCTACAACGTGGTTCATCTGGAAAGGTCACCTGTCGCCAGTCAGTGGCTGTCTAGTTGCCGTACTGGCGTGCAAACTCCAGGTTTCGCCACCAATGAACAGCAGTCAGCATGGGTGCATGAACCGCGCGCCTGCTGCGGAAGCCCATACGCAGCTACCTTTGCTGAACGGTCGTTTAGGAGAAACTGTTGGTAGGCCCATGGTTTAATTGGGCGGTTAGCTGCTCAACAATTACACGTCTATTCGCCCGCAGGCATCTCCGCCGCCGTCGTTAAGCCCTGTCATCTAGGGCCCATGTTGCCACATAGTTGCCTCGGCGCAGCACGCGAGCTGTTTACAAACTTAGTCGTTTTGGAAATCCTTCCACCCTTGGCCCGAAAGCCAATGATCATACACTTTTAAACATCAGATACATTGCTCCGTTTACGCACTACGACAACGCCTGCACTGTTATCCGCTCTCTCCGACACACTTTATATACTCTCCACTGATAGTGCTTCCAACTGCCGTCTGTGAGTGTTAATCACTCGTTGACGTCGAAACCGGGCCGTGGTCACATGAGGGTAGCTCATGTATCCTATTCAGGAAATGCGCGTCCACATCTCGTGGTCGTGCGGTAGCGTTCTCGCTTCCCACGCCTGGGTTCCCGGGTTCGATTCCCGGCGGGGTCAGGGATTTTCTCTGCCTCGTGATGGCTGGGTGTTGTGTGCTGTCCTTAGGTTAGTTAGGTTTAAGTAGTTCTAAGTTCTAGGGGACTGATGACCATAGATGTTAAGTCCCATAGTGCTCAGAGCCAGGAAATGCGAAGGACTTGCCGACACTGACCCCAGATGCAGTTGATTGAATTGAGATGTTAAATGTGATGTTAAAATTGTCTCTATTAAATTATTGTATCACATATGTGACATATTTCCACTTATCTGTTTTTCCATTGGTACTATTAAAACTGTTCATATGGTATTATTGGCGGGGAGACGCCATCTGGGTTGTTTGGCCACCAGCTGCAAATCCTTCTATTTGAAATGACTTCGGCGAATAGCACGTCGATGAAGATGAGAAGAAATGATTGGGCCAACACAGTACCTCATCCTCGAGCGAAGAAAATCTTCGACCCGGGGAATCGAATACAGAACTCCGAGATGTAGAGGCAGCGATGACAAACAGTAGACCATAAGCTGTAGACATTAATACCATTGTCGTGCATCTATAACGTAATGTATAATAATGCCATAAGTTTTGACAGACACGAAATAAATAAATTGTCACATTTACCTAGTTATATAGCTTTTACTGGGTTCAAATGGCTCTGAGCACTATGGGACGTAACTTCTAAGGTCATCAGTCCCATAGAACTTATAACTACTTAAACCTAATTAACCTAAGGACATCACACACATCCATGCCCGAGGCGGGATTCGAACCTGCGACCATAGAGGTCTCGTGGTTCCAGACTGTAGCGCCTAGAACCGCACGGCCACCCCGGCCGGCTATAGCTTTTACTTTTATCAAGAAAACCCTGATGATAAAAGACAGTGTACAAAAAGAAACATGTGTCTTTGTGACAAGATTTATGCTTACTAAACGCAGATTTTGTGTTTAGCAACAGGCGGGTGAGTTAACTGAACAACTGCATTAGCGATGCAAATAGGCACAAGTGACTGTCAGTTTACTATAACCTTTGGAGAACGTACTGTGAAACTTGCTATAGAAAGTGCTAGAGAAATAACTAAGTACTGACACTTACATTTACTTTTTTTCCTTGCCATGTTGGCCAGTCTTGTTCACAGATTGATAAGTGGAAAATGAAAACCGCGACGATGGAAAAACGTATCGACTGTGACTTCGTTCAAGAAAATAGTTATGTCAACTTTTTTATACAGCAACAATGGCGCGGGAAGGAGGAGGGGCAGACAGCAGAGGATCCTCACTAGTACTGAAACAGAATTCGAAAGTAGAAGTATGCGTTGGGGGATAGGTTCCACAGTTATTGGAACGCATGCACGCACCAAAGCTGCTACTTATTTGCGATCTTAAGGAGTATGCAGCAGTCTTATACAACGGGAAAATCTATATTCACAGCAAGGATTGGAGGGTTTACGGCCAGCTTATTACGACAAATCTTTAAATTTAGCTTCACACAAAGGAGCTAATGAGTCAAGTTTGTAGGAGCATTTATCGTGTTAATTATCCTTCAGATGCGTGTAATTGGGCTGCAAACGTTATAAGAAGCTACCATTTATCAGTATCAGAGAGGGAAGCTGCCAAAAATACGTTGTTGGCCCGCTATTCGAAATAAAAGGCTTTATTTTAGAACGAAATGTCATTATACAGGGTGATTCAAAAAGAATGCCACAACTTTAAAAATGTGTATTTAATGAAAGAAACATAATATAACCTTCTGTTATACATCATTACAAAGAGTATTTAAAAAGTTTTTTTTTCACTCAAAAACAAGTTCAGAGATGTTCAATATGGCCCCCTCCAGACACTCGAGCAATATCAACCCGATACTCCAACTCGTTCTACACTCTCTGTAGCATAGCAGGCGTAACAGTTTGGATAGCTGCTGTTATTTCTCGTTTCAAACCATCAATGGTGGCTGAGAGAGGTGGCCAAAACACCATATCCTTAACATACCCCCATAAGAAAAAATCGCAGGGGGTAAGATCAGGGCTTCTTGGAGGCCAGTGATGAAGTGCTCTGTCACGGGCTGCTTGGCGGCCGATCCAGAACTTTTCCCTTTGCACAAACACCCATTCTCTGTAAACTGTTTATACCAACGTTTAATACACCACCTATCAGGAGGTTTAACACCATACTTCGTTCGGAATGCACGCTGAACAACTGTCGTCGATTCACTTCTGCCGTACTCAATAACACAAAAAACTTTCTGTTGAGCGGTCGCCATCTTAGCATCAACTGACGCTGACGCCTAGTCAACAGCGCCTCAAGCGAACAAATGTACAACTAAATGAAACTTTATAGCTCCCTTAATTCGCCGACAGATAGTGCTTAGCTCTGCCTTCTGTCGTTGCAGAGTTTTAAATTCCTAAAGTTGTGGTATTCTTTTTGAATCACCCTGTATTTACTCCTTGAATAGTACTTACTGATATAGATACTTTAATAGGAAAGAAACTGAGTGATATACTTACACACATACATTTTAGAGTTCAAATATATGTTAACTGTTAGATTCAGTTAATGCTGTAGAGATAATCAGTAACCATAATGCTGTTACTGCTCCAATAACTAAGATTGTAGTAATAAATCTTACGAAATGTCGTCGGTCATTTCACATAGTTCGCTGTACTGAATCGAGAATATATCCACACCGTGTAATGGCCTACCATGAGGCAAAAACTGGTTGTACGGTTGACAAAAAATTGATTGTAATTGAAGCAGTCGTGGTAGTCATTAATAGACGATGGTTCTGGATCAACTCGTAATTTCCTTTCATGAAGAAACTGATAGAGGTAAGTGATTTCTGAATTTACAGTCAACTAAAACCCCTCAACAGAGGAGAGGCCGCTGAACGTGAAAGGCTACCTGTCGGATATTAAGTAATTAATCAAAATAAATATGTGCCACTCACCAGGGTAGCCGAGCGCGCTAACGCGCTGCTTCCTGGACTCAGGTAGGCGCGCCAGCCCCGGATCGAATCCGCCCAGCGGACTAACGACGAGGGCCGGTGTGCTGGCCAGCCTGGATATGGCTTTTAGGCGGTTTTCCACATTCCGTTAGGTGAATACTGGGCTGGTCCCCACGTTCCCCCTCAGTTACACGACTCGCAGACATTGGAAACGCGTTCGCACTATTCCATGGCTGACACTAGACACAGACAGCTGCGGTACACTGATTTCTTCTCAGGGGGTATGGGGTGGCGACAGGAAGGGCATCTGACCAGCCCTTAACAGTAATATGTCACGTCCATTTAAGCATAACTGTAGACCCCGAAATTCGGGATTAATGCTTGAAAAGAAAGAATCAAAAGAAATATGTGCCATTCTAGCTGCCGTTTGCCGTAGGTCGTTGGAGCAAAGAAGCACTTCAAGCGATTCGAAAAGACGGCATCTAATTCCCTTTGTCAAACACGGTCGTCCGACATATGCCTGTAACTACAGCCCGACATCACGGACGTAAATCGGTTTTAAAATTTTGGATCCTATTTATGGTCCCATGTAATGAACTTTCTATACTCCGGAGGTCTCCATTGCAGGGATCATGTGGAACTCACTCTGTTGGTCCGTGGAACTCAAGAGAGATTAAATAGCGGCGCTAGACTGACACAGTGTTCCGTTATACTCGCGTGGTATTCTATATGGTTTCGCACTATCGCTCATGAACAAGAACAGTGTGTCGGATTGTCATTATGGCAAGATTGCGAACTTCTCAGCAAATAGACTGAATATATCATTCTCAATAGAGAAAAAGACTACCATGTATAAGTAGCTTTTGTTATACCCCATGGGGAAATTGAGTGGGAGGCAAGAGGCGTGTGCCATAGGAGCGTTATTCTTCACAATATATTTTGGCGTGCTGTATGTCATCCGCCACGGTGTAGCTGGCATTCGATGTGGGGTGACTGGTCCGGTTGACGACTCTTGCAGTTATGGATCATTTAATATTTGTAGTTCGCGGACCATACGTACGAAATAATGAATTTACTAGAACATTCTATGAACGTATAAATAGGAATATTCTAGGCTGAGGCAGGCAGTTCAGCTCCGTCTGTGCTTCCGTGTCTGCTGAACAAACGTACTCTCTGTATGAAACGTTAATTATTGTTGAAGGGCCTGCTGTCATAAGTGGTTTTACATTCCGGATTCTAAGTGAAAATAGACCAAAAAAGCACCAGACGAAGAACGGATTATAATCTCAGAAAAGATGGATAATATACTAAGGAGAAAGAGCTGCACAAATTGAAGAACTGAATGACGCGTTGGTGTTCACCTCTGGCACCTATGTAAGCAATTATTCGGCTTGGCGTTGACTGGCGGAGTTGTTGTACGAGGTGCATTCAAGTTCTAAGGCCTCCGATTTTTTTTCTAATTAACTACTCACCCGAAATCGATGAAACTGGCGTTACTTCTCGACGTAATCGCCCTGCAGACGTGCACATTTTTCACAACGCTGACGTCATGATTCCATGGCAGCGGCGAAGGCTTCTTTAGGAGTCTGTTTTGACCACTGGAAAATCGTTGAGGCAATAGCAGCACGGCTGGTGAATGTGCGGCCACGGAGAGTGTCTTTCATTGTTGTAAAAAGCCAAAAGTCACTAGGAGCCAGGTCAGGTGAGTAGGGAGTATGAGGAATCACTTCAAAGTTGTTATCACGAAGAAAGTGTTGCGTAACGTTAGCTCGATGTGCGGGTGCGTTGTCTTGGTGAAACAGCACACGCGCAGCCCTTCCCGGACGTTTTTGTTGCAGTGCAGGAAGGAATTTGTTCTTCAAAAGATTTTCGTAGGATGCACCTGTTACCGCAGTGCCCTTTGGAACGCAATGGGTAAGGATTACGCCCTCGCTGTCCCAGAGCATGGACACCATCATTTTTTCAGCACTGGCGGTTACCCGAAATTTTTTTGGTGGCGGTGAATCTGTGTGCTTCCATTGAGCTGACTGGCGCTTTGTTTCTGGATTGAAAAATGGCATCCACGTCTCATCCATTGTCACAACCGACGAAAAGAAAGTCCCATTCATTCTGTCTTTGTGCGTCAACATTGCTTGGCAACATGCCACACAGGCAGCCATGTGGTCGTCCGTCAGCATTCGTGGCACCCACCTGGATGACACTTTTCGCATTTTCAGGTCGTCATGCAGGATTGTGTGCACAGAACCCACAGAAACGCCAACTCTGGAGGCTATCTGTTCAACAGTCATTCGGCGATCCCCCAAAACAATTCTCTCCACTTTCTCGATCATGTCGTCAGACCGGCTTGTGCGAGCCCGAGGTTGTTTCGGTTTGTTGTCACACAATGTTCTGCCTTCATTAAACTGTCGCACCCACGAACGCACTTTCGACACATCCATAACTCCATCACCACATGTCTGCTTCAACTGTCGATGAATTTCAATTGGTTTCACACCACGCAAATTCAGAAAACGAATGATAGCACGCTGTTCAAGTAAGGAAAACGTCGCCATTTTAAGTATTTAAAACAGTTCTCATTCTCGCCGCTGGCGGTAAAATTCCATCTGCCGTACGGTGCTGCCATCTCTGGGACGTATTGACAATGAACGCGGCCTCATTTTAAAACAATGCGCGTGTTTCTATCTCTTTCAAGTCTGGAGAAAAAAAATCGGAGGCCTTAGAACTTGAATGCACCTCGTATGTTTTCTTGTAGGATTTAGTACCAAATTCTGCCCAGTCGGCGTGTCAGATCGTCAAAATCCCGAGCTGTTTGGGGGGCTGCCCACAATTCTCCAAACGTTCTCAATTAGAGAGATCCGGCGACCTTTCTGGCCAAGGTAGGATTTGGCAAGCACTAAGATTAGCAGCAGAAACTCTCGCCGTTTGCGGGCCTGCATTATCTTTCTGAAATGTCAGACCAGGATGGCTTGCCACGAAGGGAAACTAAGCGGGGAGTAGAATATCGTCAACGTACCTCTGTGCTGTCAGGGTGTCGCGGATGACAACCGAAGAGGTCCCGCTATGGAAGTAAGTGATGCCCCACACCATCACTCCTGGTCTTCCGGCCGTATGCGGGCGACTGTTAAGGTTGGTATCCCACCGCTGTCTGTGGCGTTTGCAGACACGTCTTCGCTAATCGTCATGCCTCAATTCAATTGCGGGGCTCATTACTGACGACAGTTATACTCCAGTCAACGAGATTCCAGGCCGAAGACGTGTTTGGATATGCCCTGGACAGCGGTGTCAACCAGGAGTGATGGTATGGGGTGCCATTTATTTTCACTGCAAGACGCCTTTGATTTTCATACGTGGCACCATTACCGCACAGCATTACGTCGATGATATTCTACGCCAGATTTTGTTGCCCTTCTTGGTATGCAATCCTGGGCTTACATTTCCTGCCCGCCCGCACACGGAGAGAGCTTCTACTGTTTATCTTCGTGCTTGCCAAAACCTACCTTGGTCAGCAAGGTCCTCGGATCTCTCCCTAATTGTTAACGTTTGGAGCAGTATGGGTAAGGACCTCCGACAATTTCGGTATTTTGACGATCTGACGCACCAATTGGACAAAATCTGGCACGATACCCCTCAGGAGGCCGTCCAGCAACTCCATCAATAAGTGCCAAGCCGAATAACTGCTTGCATAAGGGCCAGAGGTGGACTAACACGTTATTGACTTGCTTAATTTGTGAAGCTCTTTCTCTTGAATAAATCATCCAATTTTTCTGAAACTGTAATCATTTGTTTGTCTGTACGTGTAGACACATCTACCAATTTTCATCATATTCGGATACTTCTTTATGGTGTGTCTTTTTTTTTTTTGTCTTAGAGTTTATATAACTGAGTTGGTGTGTAGTATTGGAAGCTCCTAGGGACCATTCGAACACAATCGAAGCTTGGAGTAATACTGACAACGACCATCAAAATAGCCGGCAGGTGTGGCCGTGCGGTTAAAGGCGCTTCAGTCTGGAACCGCGTGACCGCTACGGTCGCAGGTTCGAATCCTGCCTCGGGCATGGATGTGTGTGATGTCCTTAGGTTAGTTAGGTTTAATTAGTTCTAAGTTCTAGGCGACTGATGACCTCAGAAGTTGAGTCGCATAGTGCTCAGAGCCATTTGAACCATTTGAACCATTTGACCATCAAAATAAATAAATTATATACGTATTTTTTTGTAAATAGGCTGAAAGATACATTATTTTTTGATAATGCCTATGACGATTAGTCACTTAAACGCGTCTCAAACGTTAAATATTCATTGGTATATGTTTGGAGCGATTTCAGATGGATCAGTCAAATAAAACTATTTTACAGGAGAAGCAGGCACCAGAATCACGTTAACTGGTAGATTTCTAAGGAAATGTAATTCGCCTATAATTAAGTTTACATGAAAAGTTGTCGGTAGATCTATACGAGAGATTTTCAGGTCAATACGGCACCTTTGCGCGTATGATTAATACAGAAGTAAGAAAAAATTCAAAGAAGAGGTACACGATCTTCACGTGTCTATGTCGTCAGTGCGAGAAAGTCGTGGAGATGCACATACAACAGAAATGGCAGGTGTTGCAGAGGAGGCGCAGTGCTTCATGGAGAAGATAAAACTAAATATACTAATTCCTCGCAAAAATATCTTGCAAAATGACCAGAAACATTCAGACAAAATAATTTGGGCGTATACGGAGGATTACCGACAAGCATCCTTCCCACGCCCAAAAAAATGTAGAGACCAGGAAGAGGGAAGACGGCCACAAGCAATATAATATCTGAGCATACTTCGAAGGAACATGGAAGTATGTAGCCAACAAAAAGAGAAATAATGCTGGTCACTTATACACACTGCTATAATGATCATGCTAGTGAACCCACACATGAGGTCCCGCCTCAGTTTTTGTATTCTATTAGCAGATTTTCGGACTAAAAATAGACTTTCTAGAATTTGATTTATAAGAAGTACTATATCTTTCGAAGAGACAAATATTACAATTAAATTGCATATATGCCTACAAAGTAAAACAAATTATGCCGAGTACAATCAATAATATCATTATATCTATAACAAATAATAATAATAATATTAACTGAGTCGCAGCTGAGTGCACGCGGAGAGAATATCAAGCTCAGTAGCAATGTGGACAGTGTGTGGAGCGGAACAGTATGACAAGGATTCGATAAAATTCAGTACACATTTTGGAACAAAATCGCGTATCACAATCGAGAAATCGCATTTTGTTTCGTATTATTATTATTATTGTGCGATTTCTCGATCGTGATATGCGATTTTGTTGCAAAATGTGTGCTGAATTTTATCGAATCCTTGTCATACTGTTCCGCTCCACACACTGTCCACATCGCTACTGAGCTTGACATTCTCACCGCGTGCACTCAGCTGCGACTCAGTTAATATTATTCTTGTGTTTGATGTTATTCATGTATACTCTCACGATTATCATTTCTTATTTCTGTTCGTTTGCTGTTGTGTGCATCTCCCTTTCACTTTCTCTTTGTTTCAATATTACGTCGTGTGTACACATATCGAAAAGGAAGTCAGCGTATAAAATATAAGGATAACCACATTGTCAGCGACTCCAATCCGTCAGCAGAACTATCGTAGATGACCGAAGTTTTAGAGCTTATTTTTGACGTTCTGTTTTATCTCTGAACAGCCGACCACTGTAAGTAGCTCTGTGAGGTATTATACACTGTTTGAGCCAAAGTATCCGGAGACCCCAATGTAATGTGGAACTGACCACTAGATGTCACGAGACACGGACTCGCGCGTATAAAAGGCTGAGTATTGAGTGGTCAGTGCATGGAGTGCAAATAGCGCTCTGTGTCGACGACACGACCTGGCAGATTAAAACTGGAAGGTAGGAGACGAGGTACTGGCGGAAGTAAAGCTGTGAGGAAGGGGCGTGAGTCGTGCTTGGGTAACTGGTTCAAATGGCTCTGAGCACTATGGGACTTAACATCTATGGTCATCAGTCCCCTAGAACTTAGAACTACTTAAACCTAACTAACCTAAGGACATCACACAACACCCAGTCATCACGAGGCAGAGAAAATCCCTGACCCCGCCGGGAATCGAACCCGGGAACCCGGGCGCGGGAAGCGAGAACGCTACCGCACGACCACGAGCTGCGGACGCTTGGGTAACTCAGTTGGTGGAGCACTTGCCCGTGAAAGCAAAGGTCCCGAGTTCGAGTCTCGGTCCGGCACACAGTTGTAATCTGCCAGGAAGTTTCATATCAGCGCACACTCCGCTGCAGAGTGAAAATTTCATTCTGGATGTTTTATTTAAGTTCGCCCAAGAATTGTAGCGATGTCTAATATGTTTTTATTTTGTGTTTCTTTTCTAAGTTTACCCTTTTTTTTAAGAAAATTGAGTTTTCTAGTGCTATATGATATATCTATTTTTTTTAAATTCTTACTACAGAGTCCCTCTGTTTCACATTACGAAACAACCATTTTCGAGTAGAATCCGAATTAAACATTTACCATTTAAATTTAGCTGTAAATACTGTTTACCTTTAAGTAACAGACAGGAAGGTAGCTAGGTAGAACAAAAATGTTCTGTAGCCTACGCAGCCCTTTATATAATCACACTCAGTTTTTAGACTATCCACTTTTTGAGGTTCCTAAGGAAATCTGGTAAGATACTGATCGCATACGCAAACAAAGGGATCGAAATGAGTTAACGCCCAATAGATATGCAACACACCTTATGTACCGGTAACGCGGTTATGATCTTAACTGACCAAGGCTACTAGGAAACTACCGTACTCTACACTTACTTATGATAGTCTGTCGTAGCCTATGGTAGTGTTTTACAACTCTACATGTAATACATAGTCATGAGCAATGTGAGTTGAATTTTATGCGATATGGTCAAACCCAAGCTGATATATATGCAGAAGATAATTACTTTCCAGACTGGTCACTATGTTTGAAATAAGAATTTGTTCTAGAATTCCGCTACAACTTCGTGGATCAGTTTTGCTATGTTTTTTTTTAAGGGAGGGGAGGGGGGTAATTAAAGGCTGATTTAGAGCTCAGGAACCATGCCAGTGGTTACCTCGAATGATATCTTGAAACCATATACAGCCTACATCTGTATATTCGCAATGAGATTTGAACCCTGATCCTCTGGATTTAATTTGAGGCCAGCACAAAATACTATCGGAGAAGTACTGTCATCCGCGCCATCAGTGAAATAGATTAACCATTCTAACACTCTTGGTGTCAGAAAAAACAATTTTTCAAGCTCAATCACGTCATGAACGATGCTTGATGTAATATCTTCGCATAATAAATAGGAAACTTGAAAATTAACGTCACCAATTACAGTAAATAAAGAAGGTTTATCATAAGTTGTACCTTTGATTAACTGCTAGTAATTGGTTATGAATACCATGGGAAATTTGAATGACATGGAGACATCGAATCGTGAACTGATAGTCTTCACACTGCTTATATTCCTTTCACTATGATATCGCAGATGCGAACACGATACTGTCTTTCATCCACGATTATTCTCTTTCCATGCTCATATTAGTTCGCAACGAAGAAAGCTGCTGAACCTCTTGTGCGGCAGCAGATATAGAAGACTTTCATGTTAGTACGAATCTGAGGTATTTACAGATTTTGCTTATGTGTATACCCTTTATGTGGCTGGTGACACTGGCAATTTGATGACCTTCCCCTCGGGCTCTTAAGTATCAAACAATAGCAGATGCAACAGTAGTTCAAAAAGTGGCATCTTTTTGTAAGGAGAAAACTCTTGTTTTCTTCGTACAAGACATAGTTATTCGTTGCCGTATCCACAGAAGATATCAGTTGCCTCTGCTACTCAACAGAAAGTTCAATTTGTTGTCAACAATCTGTAGGAAGCTGAAGTGCCCTTTGTCTTCTGGCCTATCTACTTAATAAGGGATTCCTTTTGAATTACTCAAGCTACGTCGAGTTATTATATTTCTGGAACGCACATGATTTCTACTCAATATGAAGAAGTTTGAGATATCTTTCTCTCTTTCTCTGTCTTTCTTTTCTGGAGTTATTCCCGCTTGGAGGTCGAATTGCGTGACTGGATCACGCACCGTGAATCAGGCATTTGTTTCTGTGGTCCAGTGTGTTCTTTCTTGGCACAGCATTTCTTCAACAAATTGGGAGAAATTCCTATCGCCGTTAGTCTTTTCTCATGTCAATGACCTTCTCAGTGATTATCTTACATTAACCTGTGGCGTGTTGTTTTACCTGAGCAGTCAGCGAGCAACCAGTAAGAACTTCGCGTAAAAGGGTATGGATAGCAGTTTATTAGCGACATTCAGGATTTAGTTATCAAATAAATGGTCGTTCATTCGAGGAAGGGGTGTAGAATTTTGTTTGTTTCCTTGGCCGGGAAACTAGGTCCTACTTATTTTAGCTATTTTATTCGGATTGAACATATAGCGGCTTCACTTAAAAAGAAAGAACGTACATCGTTTCATTATAGGAATTATTGCTTTAATACCTTCTAAGATGAAGAGTTATCGAGAGTTAATCGTACAGTAAAATAGATGATTTTTTTAGGTTTTCTCGCCGGATCTGTTGCAGTTTGTCGATTCCAAGAGCGGCAATTACGCATGCGTGGAGAAGCATTCATAGTTGGAAGGAAGTAGCACTCTTAGCGGCCGCAGCTGGGAGCCGAAGAGAGGCCTTCCGCGCGCGTGCAGTGGCCTATGACTGTGCTGACGAACGTTGCTGCGGTTAAAAGTTCAATTAACTCTCTGCTAACCCCAGAAGTATAATTACCAGTGAAATACCTTGGGTACAATCATTTGCCGAAACACTCATTCCTATATGTTGAACTGTTTGTGACATTTGTTCACGTTACATGGGACACATAGTATTTTGAAAGCAGCACTGTTCTGTTGTTTTTGGTAGTATGTGAAACGTTCAGAGCTGGTGGGTTGATCGACTTCAGACTCTTCCAGTTTCAAAGTTCTCGCCGAAAATAATTACAGATTAGCAATCAGGCACACAAGATGTAAGTAGGCTGTTTATGTTTTCTTATTGGCAACGTTACATAGCGCTCTGTATGAAAATCACTGGCTGTGCTGTGTGCAGTCTGTGGCTAGTTTGCATTGTTGTCTGCCATTGTAGTGTTGGGCACCTGGATGTGAACAGCGCGTAGCGTTGCGCAGTTGGAGGTGAGCCGCCAGCAGTGGTGGATGTGGGAAATGAGATGGCGGATTTTTGAGTACAGAATGGATGTCATGAACTGCTATGTATATTATGACTATTAAGGTAAATATATTGTTTGTTCTCTATTAAAATCTTTCATTTGCTAACTATGCCTATCAGTAGTTAGTGCCTTCCGTAGTTTGAATCTTTTATTTCGCTGGTAGTAGTGGCGCTCGCTGTATTGCAGTAGTTCGAGTAACGAAGATTTTTGTGAGGTAAGTGATTTGTGAAAGGTATAGGTTAATGTTAGTCAGGGCCATTGTTTTGTAGGGATTATTGAAAGTCAGATTGCGTTGCGCTAAAAATATTGTGTGTCAGTTTATGCACAGTCTTGTATAATTTATCAAAGGGGACGTTTCAAAGAATTTGTCAGTACGAGAATGTCTCCAAGGTTTTGCTAGATGCTTCAAAAGATTCATCTGATTTCACAAGACTGTATCTAATGTATTGACTAAGATACACGGTCCAATCACATAACTTTCGGGCCAAAAGTGTTAGCATTCCCGAAACAGCTCAGTTTGTAAACTACTCGAGTGCCGCTGTTAAAATATACCGTGCGTGGTAAAATGGCGCTGTCCAAAACTGGCACCGAGGCAATTGTGGTGTCACGGGCCATACGTGACGGGGTGAACGATGGCTGCGGAGATGTATACGGGCGAACTGACGAGCAATTGTTGAGCAACTCATCGGCCAGATGAACCTAGGGGCTGCCAACAGCGTCTCCTCAACAACCGTTCGGCGAAAGTTGTGTATGCGCCTTCGCAGCAGGTACGTCATTCATGCACCTATGCTGGGTCCTGTTCATCGGCAACGAAGGCTGGAACTGGTACGCCAGTACCACAACTGCACGTCCACTGAGTGGTGACTGGTGGCCTTTTCAGATGAATCCCGTTTTATGCCCCGTCGAAAGGATGGCCGCTGGCGTGTACGGCATGAAACGTCTGAGAGCAAACATCCTGCAACAATCGTCGAAGCGTTATGATCTGGGGAATGTTTTCGTGGCATTCCTTGAGTGACCTCGTAATTCTGGAAGGCACAATGGATCAACACAAGTATGCATCTCTTCTTGCGGACAATTTCAACCCCTACATGCAGTTTGATTTTCCTCGGCATGATGACATCTACTAGCAGGACAGTGCAATGTGCCACGCTGCTTACAGTGTACGTGTTTGGTTCGGAGAGCACCAGGGTGAGTTGACCGCAGTCCCCTGGCCGCCAAACTGCCCCACTTTAAACCCAGTCTAGAACTGTGGGACCATCTCGATTGGGCTATTCTCGCCCTGGATCCTCACCCGAGAAGTCTAGCGCAGCTGGCCACAGCACTGTAGTCAGCACTGCTCCACATCCCTGACGGTACCTTTCAGAACCTCACTGAGTCTCTTCCTGCACGTCTCGCAGCGAGTGTTATTCATGCTTTTGACAGGTGGTCACCTTAATGTAACTGGGCCGTGCAGAATATTGGGGTGAATTTTAAATTACGCTTTAGAAATAAAAGTTAACTGAGGCACCAGTTGGACGTTCTTGATTCATGTCGTCACTTGCTCTTTCATTATGCAACGTACATCGAGTCGAGATGGCTCTTACACAGCAAAAAAGGCACTTTCGTTCACCGTTTCACCGACTGCAGTTCAGTTACAAAAGTACGACGTGATTGTGGTCAGAAGCACGGCACTGCACGTCCTACAACTCAAAGCATTCGACGATCATACCAGTAGTTTCCAGACAGTGGTTATCTATGTAAGGGAAAATGAGAGGTGCTCATTCAAAACGTAGAGCACAAATGGTTGAAATGGCTCTAAGCACTATGAGACTTAACATCTGAGGTCATCAGTCCCCTAGACTAAGAACTACTTAAACCTAACTAACCTAAGGACACCACACACATCCACGCCCTAGGCAGGATTCGAACCTGCGACCGTAGAAGCAGCGCGGTTCCGGACTGAAACACCTGGAACCGCTCGGTCACAGCGGCCCGATTTTCGAATTGCAGTTGGTACGTGGACTTTATCTGATCCTCCACAATCATGCTGTATGAGAGCTGGAACTTGCACCCTTACCTATCAGAGACAGTTTCTCTACTTACTGTGCTATACACATGTGATTTACAGCCGTTACTCTGTAGGTAAGCGATTTTTTAACATTTCCTTTCCCTCTGGGATGCCAATCCAGCGTTACTAGGGCGTGCTAAAAAGTAACTTCTCTGAATTTTTAATACGAAAACGCTAACTTTTTACACTACTAGCCATTAAAATTGTTACACCACGAAGATGAAGTGCTACAGACGCGAAAATTAACCGAGAGGAAGAAGATGCTGTGGTATGCAAATGATTAGCTTTTCACGGCATTCACACAAGGTTGGCGCCGGTGGAGACACCTACAACGTGCTGACATGAGGAAAGTTTCCAACCGATTTCTCATACACAAACAGCAGTTGACCAGCGTTGCCGGGGGAAACGTTGTGATGCCTCGTGTAAGGAGGAGAAATGCGTACCATCACGTTTCAAAGTTTGATAAAAGCCGGATTGTAACCTATCGCGATTGCGGCTTATCGTATCACGACATTGCTGCTCGCGTTGGTCGATATCCAATGAATGTTAGCGGAATATGGAATCTGTGGGTTCAGGAGGGTAATACGGAACGCCGTGCTGGATCCCAACGGCCTCGTGTCACTAGCAGTCGAGATGACAGGCATCTTATCCGCATGGCTGTAACGGATCGTGCAGCTACGTCTCGATCCCTGAGTCAACAGATGGGGACGTTTGCAAGACAACAACCATCTGCACGTACAGTTCGACGACGTTTGCAGCAACATGGACTATCAGCTCGGAGACCATGGCAGCGGTTACCTTTGACGCTGCATCACAGACAGGAGCGCCTGCGATGGTGTACTCAACGACGAATCTGGGTGCACGAATGGCAAAACGTCATTTTTTGGGATGAATCCAGGTTCTGTTTAGAGCATCGTGATGGTCGCGTCGGTGTTTGACGACATCGCGGTGAACGCACATTGGAAGCGTGTATTCGTCATCGCCGTACTGGCGTATCACCCGGCGTGATGGCATGGGGTGCCATTTTTTTTACACGTCTCGGTCATCTCTTGTTCGCATTGACGTCGCTTTGAACAGTGGACGTTATATTTCAGATGTGTCACGACCCGTGGCTCTATCCTTCATTCGATCCCTGCGAAACCCTACATTTCAGCAGGATAATGTACGACCGCATGTTGCAGGTCCTGTACGGGCCTTTCTGGATACAGAAAATGTTCGACTGTTGCCCTGGCCAGCACGTTCTCCAGATCTCTTGCCAATTGAAAACGTCTGGTCAATGGTGGCCGAGCAACTGGCTCGTCACAATACGCCAGTCAGTACTCTTGATGAACTGTGGAATCGTGTTGAAGCTGCATGGGCAGCTGTCGCTGTACACTCCATCCAAGCTCTGTTTGACTCAATGCCCAGGCGTATCAAGGCCGTTATTACGGCCAGAGGTGGTTGTTCTGGATAATGATTTCTCAGGATCTATGCACCCAAATTGCGTGAAAATGTAATCACATGTCAGTTCTAGTATAATATATTTGTCCAATGAATACCCGTTTATCATCTGCATTTCTTCTTGGTGTAGCAATTTTAATGGACAGTAGTGTAAATAAAACAATTATTAACATTCTACATCTTTATTCATCATACTTACGTATTTGCAGCTCACTACCGCTAGAGGGCTCAGAATTGTAGCGTGTAACATAATGGTGTGTAACGTAACTATGTCGGTGTGTGAGAAACAGGGTACCGTACTCGATTTTTGATTCGAAGAGTTCGTCCACACATGGAGCGTCCTCTACATCATGACAATGCCACACCACAGCGCTTAGACACCTGCAATAATCCGATGCCTTAGGTTCACTGTCTTCGATTCCGATTCTGACGTCTGTAACTGAGGCGCCAAAAGGAGGAATGAAATGTGGTTAACTTTGGGCGTCACGACTTCTCCAGCGTGTGACACGTTCATAGTGACGTCGGGCGGAATTGTGGTGAAATATAGTGACTATGTGACGACATTAATCCACCCTACATCTCCCATAAACTTCTGAGCTCTGGTCTTCTTTTTCCGCGTGTGTCGACACCTTCCTGTTTGAACAGTCGCCGAGCTCTAGAGTGACGTCACAGGGTGCCACATTTTTGTAATAGAGGAATGTTGTAGGTGCCTTTGAACCAAATCGCAAACTTGTGCGTAGCAGTGGGAGACAATTACAGGGTTTCGAAAAAGTGACCTTTTACAGGTGTTGTGTGTGGTGTCACCGCCAGACACCACACTTGCTAGGTGGTAGCCTTTAAATCGGCCGCGGTCCGCTAGTATACGTTGGACCCGCGTGTCGCCACTGTCAGTGATTGCAGACCGAGCGCCGCCACACGGCAGGTCTAGAGAGACGTCCTAGCACTCGCCCCAGTTGTACGGACGACTTTGCTAGCGAAGCTACACTGACAAATACGCTTTCATTTGCCGAGACGATAGTTAGCATAGCCTTCAGCTACGTCATTTGCTACGACCTAGCAAGGCGCCATTTATCCTTTGCTATGTATCTAATGAAGCATGAACCATCAGACCGATGTACACCAATTATGGATTAAAGTTAAGTATTACATCAACTACGTACTTTATTTAGTAGACTCATCTCCTTTAACTGTTCCAGACCTCACGCCATCCTGCGTGAGCTTATAGCGTGCATTTCGGCCTCCTCTAGCAACATGGTATTGGCTCTTCTGCCAACACTACATTGTGCATTATAAAACTTCATGGCAGATTAAAACTGTGTGCCGGACCGAGACTCGAACTCGGGTTGTGCAGTATAGCTTTGGACATTCTTCGTTCCTGTCAGATCAGAACAACGAAAGAGGTGGAGAAGTTGAACCCAACAATATGGAGCATTCAGGAGAAGTCGGCGTCCAATTCACATCCAGCCATCTACATTTAGGTTCCCTGTTGCTTCCTTAAATACCAAATGAAGCTATTTCTATCGACAGTTGCTTCCCTCATAATACCGTCCCTTGCGGACGAAATATTCCTTAACTTGCTTAAGGTATAGGCCAGGAAGGTTGTTCATAAAAAGACAGCCGATTTCATTGACCATGCTTGTCTAATTCGAGTTCGTGCTGAATCTATATGGTCTTGTCATTGAAGGAAGGTTAAATACTAATCTTCCTTTTGCTATGAGAAAGTCCAAAGATGTGCGGAAGTTTCAATGTACTTGTTAAGTAACCACGTTAGTGGTGCACAGTGTGAGGTAACGGGCGAGTTGTGGCGGCCTGAAAATATTCTAAGTTCGGAGTTGGCGCGACCGCGTGGGCCGCTCGGCAGGCCGACCGCGTGGTGCCGGACCAGAGGGGTAGCCCCAGTACGTGGTCCAGCGACCGCGTGGCTGGGAATTCCATGGTGACGCTGTGTCAATGAAGGAGACGTGCCGGGGAGTGCCAAAGATGGTGGAATTTGTGAAACCTTAATGGCAGACATTTCACAGTTCGTATAGAAATTAATACACTCCTGGAAATGGAAAAAAGAACACATTGACACCGGTGTGTCAGACCCACCATACTTGCTCCGGACACTGCGAGAGGGCTGTACAAGCAATGATCACACGCACGGCACAGCGGACACACCAGGAACCGCGGTGTTGGCCGTCGAATGGCGCTAGCTGCGCAGCATTTGTGCACCGCCGCCGTCAGTGTCAGCCAGTTTGCCGTGGCATACGGAGCTCCATCGCAGTCTTTAACACTGGTAGCATGCCGCGACAGCGTGGACGTGAACCGTATGTGCAGTTGACGGACTTTGAGCGAGGGCGTATAGTGGGCATGCGGGAGGCCGGGTGGACGTACCGCCGAATTGCTCAACACGTGGGGCGTGAGGTCTCCACAGTACATCGATGTTGTCGCCAGTGGTCGGCGGAAGGTGCACGTGCCCGTCGACCTGGGACCGAACCGCAGCGACGCACGGATGCACGCCGAGACCGTAGGATCCTACGCAGTGCCGTAGGGGACCGCACCGCCACTTCCCAGCAAATTAGGGACACTGTTGCTCCTGGGGTATCGGCGAGGACCATTCGCAACCGTCTCCATGAAGCTGGGCTACGGTCCCGCACACCGTTAGGCCGTCTTCCGCTCACGCCCCAACATCGTGCAGCCCGCCTCCAGTGGTGTCGCGACAGGCGTGAATGGAGGGACGAATGGAGACGTGTCGTCTTCAGCGATGAGAGTCGCTTCTGCCTTGGTGCCAATAATGGTCGTATGCGTGTTTGGCGCCGTGCAAGTGAGCGCCACAATCAGGACTGCATACGACCGAGGCACACAGGGCCAACACCCGGCATCATGGTGTGGGGAGCGATCTCCTACACTGGCCGTACACCACTGGTGATCGTCGAGGGGACACTGAATAGTGCACGGTACATCCAAACCGTCATCGAACCCATCGTTCTACCATTCCTAGACCGGCAAGGGAACTTGCTGTTCCAACAGGACAATGCACGTCCGCATGTATCCCGTGCCACCCAACGTGCTCTAGAAGGTGTAAGTCAACTACCCTGGCCAGCAAGATCTCCGGATCTGTCCCCCATTGAGCATGTTTGGGACTGGATGAAGCGTCGTCTCACGCGGTCTGCACGTCCAGCACGAACGCTGGTCCAACTGAGGCGCCAGGTGGAAATGGCATGGCAAGCCGTTCCACAGGACTACATCCAGCATCTCTACGATCGTCTCCATGGGAGAATAGCAGCCTGCATTGCTGCGAAAGGTGGATATACACTGTACTAGTGCCGACATTGTGCATGCTCTGTTGCCTGTGTCTATGTGCCTGTGGTTCTGTCAGTGTGATCATGTGATGTATCTGACCCCAGGAATGTGTCAATAAAGTTTCCCCTTCCTGGGACAATGAATTCACGGTGTTCTTATTTCAATTTCCAGGAGTGTAGTAGCCAGATGAATCATGATACCTCAAAAAGAAACATGTACATTACCATTATTTGCACGACGATTCTGACGGTGTAATCAGATTTTCAAAATCTTTATTAGTTTAAAGTTTAGTATCTGACGATAAATTATACAAGTAACACCCAGCAACGAATTTCCAAAATCTATTACAAAATCTAAACGGTTCATCCGATTTTGTCGATCAACGTGTCTTTAGAAAGCTATTAGTGTAAACCAGAGACATTAGGCTACTGGCTTACTTCTGTTCTATTCCCTTGATATACGTTTATTTAATGTGTATATGTATTTAATAATGTGTGTTAGAGCATGTTTATGGTCCAGCCATTGGAATATTTATTTAATTTCAAGTTATGTAAATGTAAATCCAGTATTTCGAATGTGTTTCATTATGTTTGTGAGTGTGCTTTGGCTTGGAGACAGGGCAGGAGCGCTCTAGCCAATCACGGCGATGGTTCCAAAAAGGACACGTGGAGAGACTGTATGGAAGGAAGGGCGGCGCGAGGGACAGTAAGGCAGAGGACACGAGAGAGTCCTGGACAGTACGGCGCAACAGACGCACAGTGGCGGGAAAGACTTGGAGAGAGGAGCAGTTTGCGTGTGGTCGCGGGAGGTAGAAATATTTAGTAGTGCCGACTTGTGCAGACGCAGTATGCGTTTGGAAGTGAATATCTCGCGAACTATGTTGTTGTTCATAACTAATTACGTGAAGTAGGAATCTATTGTTTACCTGTTATTTAACTTATAATTTATTTAATTGCTGTACCATCGACACCAATAAGTGTTTTACAGTAATAAAGGGTATTCTTAAAGGTACTTCTGCTATCGCACCCATCATTTAAAGTCGTTAAAATAGTACCTATAGAATTTACTTAATTGCAATCTTTCATTTATAAATTTCTATATAACATTCAAAATTCGCAATTGCCGAGTGATAGGAACCTTCGACGATTCGATTCATGTATATATTAATGTTGTATACTGTAGACTTAGCAGTATTTAGCGTGTAATGCGGCAACTATGTATCCTTGCTCCTACACAACGAAACCAGACAAAACTTGTAATATTTCAACTCTGAGTCTGTTGGTACGTAATTGAAGGCCACACCATCACATCATTTATTATTGAAAGCCCGCAACAGGTATTCGCCAAATAGACCAGATATACTCGAAACATCGAAAGAAGTCTATCCTGAGAAGGTTAATTTAAAGTTACTTCAGATGAAGAGAATCACTGTGGTGAAGTTACAGAAATAAAAATTCCTTATCCTTCCTTATGTGAATGAAGTGTTGATTAAATAGTACTGTGGTTTGCGAAGTATTGGTATGAATGTGCAGAAACATAGGGGTCAATTTTGCTGAACGTCAGGTTTCGTATATTGTGGTTGTATGTTCGAGAATTTTCGAGTCATTTTCTAATTTTCATTAACTGTCTGGTTCTGGGCTGGCATCCACACCAGCTATCGGATGTAGCTCAGGGAATATGGAAAGGTAGAGGTTTGCGCGGTTATCAGACATTGTTCCCGCTGAAAATATATCTCAGGTTTAATATACATTAAACTCACACATTCACTTGTACAGTATGTTTAATATTGCTTCCTTGGTGAGTACATACGGCTCGGGTCTGCTGGGCTCAGCTGCGCGGGGTTAGCCGAGCCGTCAGACGCGCTGCAGTCATGGACTGTGCGGCTCGTCCCGGCGGAGGTTCGAGTTCTCCCTCGGGCATGGGTGTGTGTGTTTGTCCTTAGGATAATTTAGGTTAAGTAGTGTGTAAGCTTAGGGACTGATGACCTTAGCAGTTACGTCCCATAAGATTTCACACACATTTTTTTCTGCTGGGCTCATGCGTAAGATAATTTGGTGCAAATATGGTGCGAAAAGCAACAGCAATGATAATCGAGACCATTATGGACGAGAACCTTCAACTATACTACGTACATAACTGTCTTCACTGTTGAGACATGGGACCAGTTTTTCTACCTCTACAACGGAGAAAATGTCAGTCTGTGTCGATATTTTATTTTTAATTTATTTACACTACATTAGAGTCTGTTTCCAAATATTCTACTATATTCCGTATGTTATGCTTACAGCTATATTTTTACATTGATTTAAAGTTAAATAATGACCCTGCGGTGGGAAGCACAGAAAAAAATTATTACTACTTCTGTTACAATTACTGCTGCTGCCACCATCATCACTACTTATGTTATTTACACTACACATACGTATGCCTATTTACCTAAATAATTTTTTATTTATACTGCTATTATGATGTATTAACAGAGGAACCCGTCTGTCTGACAGTTTTTGAATGGGAGATTGCTCACAGTCACTCAGTGGAACCTCGATCCTTTGTTTCGCTGTCGGCGTCGTGGGCACTGCAGAGGACATTCTGCATGAATCTGAATTATTAGTCCATTTCAGTTTAGATATAAGACTTTGTCTGCAAACTTTTCGTTTATTCTCCTTGATACCAAGAGATAATCTCCTGATACTAGAACGTGCTGTGGTATTTAATGTCGACCGTGATCGGATGACGTGACGCGTCACCCCGAGCCCTTGGCTTCCATGGGCGCCCAGAGAAGTACATAGTACTTATAATTAAACTTTCGCCCCCATAAAAAACGAGTGATCGTAGGACAGTGAAACTGTGTGGGAACATTTGTAAGGACATGCGCAACAGAAGTAATGGACAAAACATCTAAAGAAATAGATTTTCATTTCCACGTGGCAGGGTAACATTTGTTAATTGCATACCATGTTTACGTTCCAGGTTACAAATGTTGCTCAATGTGACGACCATATGCACGCACGATCGCCTGGAACCGCACTGGAGATCTTATTTCACAATTGTTCTCAGCACTTTTCGAACAGTGGACCCTGGAATGTTCTGCCGTCATGGCACAGCTCGTACACTGCTTGAAGATCGCACAGCCCATCCAACATTCTAAGCCACGGCACCAATAATTTCTTCAACAATTCGTGGCGCAATTGGCCGTCGGCTTCTCCTAGGAGTAATTCCCAAATCGCCAGCTAATTCAAACTTTTGAATCATGTTCTTTAGCCCCCGGGCAGAAAGGTGACTTCTTTGTATTCCTTTAACGCACCGACACTCGCGAAGAGCAACAACGCTGTTGCCGCACCAGTACCGGCGCCTAACGGCAAGTCGTAACACTAATACCTCAAAAAACGCAAATCCTGCAGCGCACGGTAGAACATCATTCGTATAGAGTTGGATACCAATACGGTAAACAGTTTTCCGTCTCCACTGGCTCAACTACAGAAAGTTTAATTATAATCATCCTGTACTTCAACGGCTCTGCAGTTCTAATAGCACAGCGGCAGAGTTTTGGTTCAGATGATGATGACCCTCACAGGTCCCTTTGAGCACTGAAAAGAGGATCTGCCAGGCTGATTCCTGACGCACAATCTCCTTAACGTCTGATATTCCATGTGAGTTAATATCTTCCGCCTTGCGCTATTCACGCCCGGAGGGAATTTCCAGATATTGTGTTCTGGACTTCCTCCTGTTCCGCAGAGAAACTCTTGCCTCTTTCTTTCTGATTCAGTATACACACGAGGCATATGGACCAAGCCCGTCAGAAATTTCTCCCTTGAAGGATGCAGATTTCGTAATTAGACTTTATTTGATGTTTAGGAAGAAGTTCGTCTGCCTTTTTCGGCGTCCTCACGGCGTTCGTATTAGAGGGAGGTTAGATTTCGTACTTGGTTTTCGCCAGTGACTTTCACCTCAATAAGGTCCTGATGTTCTTGGTAGTAATTTCCCTATAATAGAAGCTTACTTCTGAATTTGTAGCTCAAATGGCGATATTGCAAACATTACTTGAAGTGCCTGCACAGGCACGGTGCCAAAGCTCCAGACAGCCTGACGAGTACTCATCGTTGTATTCTATTGAAAATTGAAAAATTAGATACTAACATCAACAAGGTACATAAAAATATAAAATTCACAATTCAAAGAGAACATAATAACCAAATTAACTTTCTGGATACAACAACCAAACACCAAAACAGTAGGCATGTATTTGAAATTTACTGTAAACCCACAGCAACTGACATCCTTATTCCCTAATCCCCGAACAACCCACACTCACAAAAGCAAGCAACATTTCGACGCATGCTCCATGGACTCAACACAGAGCCACTCAACAAAGAAAACTACCAAAAACAACTTGACATAATAATGCAGACAGCCAAAAACAATGGTTACAATAGTAACATAGTTACAAAACCAAACAACAAAATTAAAAGTAAAATAAATGCAGAAAATACAAAACCACAGACAACACAACAGAACCAAACACAATCACAAACATTCAGTACCATAACAACTACATGGAATGATCAGGAAAACAAAAAAAAACACAAGATGGTACACAATGACACACAAACACAAACTCACACGTAAAACCACCAACATTTTTAAAAGACAAGGAATAAACATAGCATAAACAAGAGGCAGTTCTGTCCAAAAATACACACCAAAACTGACAAAAGACCTAGATATATACCATAAAGCAGGTATATATCAATTACAGTGTAACACCTGTGATTGCAGATGTATGGGACAAAGAGGCAGAACATTTGATGGCAGACACAAAGAACAAATCAAATGGTTCAAATGGCTCTGCGAACTATGGGACTTAACTGCTGTGGTCATAAGTCCCCTAGAACTTAAAACTACTTAAACCTAATTAACCTAAGGACATCACACACATCCATGCCCGAGGCAGAATTCGAACCTGCGATCTTAGCGGTCACGCGGTTCCAGACTGTAGCGCCTAGAACCGCACGGCCACTCCGGCCGGCACACAAAGAACACATGAAAGTCTGGAAATATGGGACAGACCACTCCACATTCGCAGAAAACCTATGAGAACACGATGACAAACCAGCTTCTAGAAAAGCGGACGTAAAAAGAATTAGAATCAACAATATAGAACACCTGCTAACCGTGCAAGAAAATTACCACATTCAGAAAACCAAAGCAGAAAGGAAACCTCGTTGAATGATCAAGAACACATGACAAACAACTCCTTATTTACACTAACAATAAAACAATAGAATAACACTCCAACACAGAATTATTGTCATAATAATAGTACCATCCAACCCCTTTTCACTCACTTGTCCATGAACTCCTCCACAGAACATTTAAACCAAAATTCAAATCAGCCGAACACCAAAACTTTCAACCACTCTCTGACAGCTATTAAATTCGTATTCAACTTTCTGCAACTCGACCTAAATAACCCCCCCCCCCCCCCCACACACACACACACATGCATACAGACGCAGAGAGAGAGAGAGAGAGAGAGAGACAGACAGACAGAACGAAAACGAGTAGACGTTAGTTTTATGCATATACTGCGTTGGGTTGGAACTGTATATGCAAACAAACCAAACAGGATGAGACATAAAGTGAACAAATAGCAGTTACGACTCACAGTTATCGATGAAATATCTACAACTAGTCACAGAAGATTAATAGTGCTTCATAGCAATAAGCGCAAACAATATGAAAATCGCGAAGGAAAAAATTCGTAACGTGGAAACGTGCTTAAGATTCGTAAGTGAACTTATAGTGCGACCTCCACCATGTGACCAGATGAGACGAAACGCAGATGCCAACCAAATACGTGAAGAACTGTAAGTAATTACTTATTTACGTAAAAAAAGAGACGTGTCGTGTTTTATAATCTACAAATATCGCATATCAAAACAAAACTGTACCGTTCTAGATTCCACTGAAGATGTCTTAAAGTAAAAGGCGAAACCCGTCTGGAGGAAATAAAGTACATTGCAACAAGTACACTCCTGGAAATTGAAATAAGAACACCGTGAATTCATTGTCCCAGGAAGGGGAAACTTTATTGACACATTCCTGGGGTCAGATACATCACATGATCACACTGACAGAGCCACAGGCACATAGACACAGGCAACAGAGCATGCACAATGTCGGCACTAGTACAGTGTATATCCACCTTTCGCAGCAATGCAGGCTGCTATTCTCCCATGGAGACGATCGTAGAGATGCTGGATGTAGTCCTGTGGAACGGCTTGCCATGCCATTTCCACCTGGCGCCTCAGTTGGACCAGCGTTCGTGCTGGACGTGCTGACCGCGTGAGACGACGCTTCATCCAGTCCCAAACATGCTCAATGGGGGACAGATCCGGAGATCTTGCTGGCCAGGGTAGTTGACTTACACCTTCTAGAGCACGTTGGGTGGCACGGGATACATGCGGACGTGCATTGTCCTGTTGGAACAGCAAGTTCCCTTGCCGGTCTAGGAATGGTAGAACGATGGGTTCGATGACGGTTTGGATGTACCGTGCACTATTCAGTGTCCCCTCGACGATCACCAGTGGTGTACGGCCAGTGTAGGAGATCGCTCCCCACACCATGATGCCGGGTGTTGGCCCTGTGTGCCTCGGTCGTATGCAGTCCTGATTGTGGCGCTCACCTGCACGGCGCCAAACACGCATACGACCATCATTGGCACCAAGGCAGAAGCGACTCTCATCGCTGAAGACGACACGTCTCCATTCGTCCCTCCATTCACGCCTGTCGCGACACCACTGGAGGCGGGCTGCACGATGTTGGGGCGTGAGCGGAAGACGGCCTAACGGTGTGCGGGACCGTAGCCCAGCTTCATGGAGACGGTTGCGAATGGTCCTCGCCGATACCCCAGGAGCAACAGTGTCCCTAATTTGCTGGGAAGTGGCGGTGCGGTCCCCTACGGCACTGCGTAGGATCCTACGGTCTTGGCGTGCATCCGTGCGTCGCTGCGGTCCGGTCCCAGGTCGACGGGCACGTGCACCTTCCGCCGACCACTGGCGACAACATCGATGTACTGTGGAGACCTCACGCCCCACGTGTTGAGCAATTCGGCGGTACGTCCACCCGGCCTCTCGCATGCCCACTATACGCCCTCGCTCAAAGTCCGTCAACTGCACATACGGTTCACGTCCACGCTGTCGCGGCATGCTACCAGTGTTAAAGACTGCGATGGAGCTCCGTATGCCACGGCAAACTGGCTGACACTGACGGCGGCGGTGCACAAATGCTGCGCAGCTAGCGCCATTCGACGGCCAACACCGCGGTTCCTGGTGTGTCCGCTGTGCCGTGCGTGTGATCATTGCTTGTACAGCCCTCTCGCAGTGTCCGGAGCAAGTATGGTGGGTCTGACACACCGGTGTCAATGTGTTCTTTTTTCCATTTCCAGGAGTGTATTAACAAAATGAATACTGTATTTCAGTACTTGCTGCGGATCATGGTCACTCAAATAAACTTGTTCCTGTGAAATGCATCTTCTGCGAAGATACTTCTCAATGTAGTAGATATTAGTGAGTCTTCTCGTTCCGTTCCCATATGGAGCGCGGAAAGAATGACTGCGTAAACGTCTCCGTGCGCAGTCATTAGTCGAATCTTGCATTCTCAATCCCTATGGGAGCGATACGCAGGGGGTTGTAGTATATTCACGGATTCCTCATATAAACTGGTTCTTAGAACTTTGTAAGTGAACTTTCGCGGGATTGTTCGCGTCTGTCTTCCAGTTCAGGATATCCAGCATCTGTGTGACGTTCTCCAGTAGGTCAAACAAACCTGTGACCATTCGTGCTGACCTTATTTGTATGTGTTTCATATCCTGTGTTATTCCTATTTGGTACAGATCCCACACAATTGAGTAATATGCTAGACTGGGTTGCACTAATGTTTTGTTAGTAATCTACTTTGTAGGCTGCCTGTATTTTCTCAATATCGTATCAATGAACCAAAGTCTGCCAACTCATTTATTCACGACTTAGCCAATCGGACCCTTCAATTTCATTTCCGTACAAATTGTTACACCCAGAGATTTTTTTTATTAGTTTACTGATTTCAAACGTAACTCACTGACATTATAGTCGTAGGTTACTACGTTACTTCGTTTTGTGTAGTAAAGAATTTTACTTTTCTGAACATCTGAAGCAAGTTGCCTGTCTTTGCACCACTTTGAAATTTTGTCAAGATCTAACTGGATATTTGTACAACTTTCTTCAGACAGTACTTCATTACTGGTAACTGCATCATACGCAAATTTGAGGTTACTATTTCTATTGTCATTGATGTACAACATGAACAGCAAGCGTCCCGACACGCTTCCTTGTATACGCCTGAACTTACTTTTACATCTGTCATTCACTCTCCATCGAAGTTAATATGCTGCTTTCTCCCTACCAAGATATCCTCAAACCAGAGACAAATTTAGCTTCATACTCCATATTGTCGTACTTTAAAAAATAACCGTAGATGTTGTACTGGGTCAAATTTATTTATTTATTTTTTTTGATTCGTGGCTTTCAGAAAATTACGTGTGAAAAGCGGTGATCTTAGAATTGTATTAGAATCTATGCTGGCTGGCATGGAGGAGGTCCTTCTACTAAAGATCGCCTGTTTCATTACATTTGAGCACATAATATGTTCTAAGGTTCAACGATACATGGACGCCACTAATATTGGACGGTAGCTTTAAGGATCACTTCTGCTACCTTTTTTTGAGATGGGTATTGGTGTGTTGGCAGAAGAGCCAACACCGTGTTGCTAAAGGAGGCCGAAATGCACGCGCTTAAGCTCACGCAGACTGGCGTGAGGTCTGGAACAATTAAAGGAGTTGAGTCTAATAAATAAAGTACGTAGTTGATGTAATACTTAACTTTAATCCATAATTGGTATACATCGCTCTTGACGGTACATGTTTTACCATCTCAGTATAAACTGGTAATGGCGCCTTGCTAGGTCGTAGCAAATGACGTAGCTGAAGGGTATGCTAACTATCGTCTCGGCAAATGAGAGCGTATTTGTCAGTGTAGCATCGCTAGCAAAGTCGGCTGTACAACTGGGGCGAGTGCTATGAAGTTTCTCTAGACCTGCCGTGTGGCGGCGCTCGGTCTGCAATCACTGACAGTGGCGACACGCGGGTCCGTCGTATACTAGCGGAACGCGGCCGATTTAAAGGCTACCACCTAGCAAGTGTGGTGTCTGGCGGTGACACCACAGGTATGACCTATGCTTTCTTCCAAATACTGGGGACGGTTTTTTGTTCGAAGTATATTATGGTTGAAAGAGAGGTTAATTCAGTTTCAAATTCTGTATAGAATCTGCTAAGGATTTCATCAGGCACACAAACGCGCTTCATTTAGCACTTTTTTTATAGACAACCCAATGCTTTGTTTTACGTCTATTGTGTAGTAGTCGCTGCTTCCTAGAAGATTCTTCACAGGGACTGTACAGGGAGTGTCAAACAGTAACGGGAATGTTATAATTTCTCTTGTTGTGTTAGCCTTGTTTTCGTGATTTTTCCGTTTTTGTGTTGGTAAACATGTCTGAAAAGTGTCTGTACGCTGTTAGCAACATCGGATATTTCTTCTTGTATTTGAATACTGAAAATTGAAACCGATAGCTGTATTGTAATTCAAACGCCGTTCATTCAAAACATGCTACCTGTTTTGACGCGAAAAATGGTCATCTTCAGGGCCCCTACATGGAAACATACATAACATGATACTAAAGTATAACGAGAGTACTGACAACGAAAATCACAGTTTGTGACGAAAATAGGGAAATTGCATCATAAAATTAAATAATAAAAATATACTCTTGGTAACCATACATAATAAAATTCAGCATCTAATTTATACGATGTCAGCATTTCGAAGAAGACCGTGAAGACGATGAAGATGACGAGTGTCCTGGAACATCATTAATCGATGAAATCGTGGAAAAAGTGGAATAAATTATTGCAAACGATCGCCAAATCAAAATCAGAGCAGTTTTTGATGTTACTAAAATATCAGATAGCTCAAGTCATGGACTGTTTTTCTGATTATTTTGGTATGAAATGTACGACATACAAATTTGTCCCAAAATTGTTGAATGTAGAAGGAAAACTACGTCCAATGCAAGTTTCTCAGGGGTCTCTAGATGAAGTCAACAACGATGCAGAACTACTGATACGTGTCATAATAGGCGATAAAACATGGGCTTACGGATATGATGCCGAAAATATGACTCAGTCATACAAGTACAAGTATTCTGTATCGCCAAGATCGAACAAAGCTTGACAACTGCGGTCAAATCTGAAGGTTATGCTCACTTACTATTTTAAACGCACAGTGCGCCATGAGCCCTTGCCACAACGTCGAACGACCACTAAGGAGTACTCCTCACAAGTTCAACATCGTTTGACTGAGTCACTCCGAAAAAGAAACAAAAACGCTCCTGAGTTTGTAGCAAAACGATTTGTGGGTTTTGCAGGACGATAAAGCAACTGTTCGCACTTTATTGATTCCTAGTGAATTTATGGCCAAAATCAATACTGTAATGATGCCCCAGCCACCAAATCGCCAGAGACGGCCCCACGCGTCTCCTCCGATGATAACAAAGTGTTGAGGGACATACGTGCCAGCGAACTGAGCTTTTCCCTAATGATTTCTTTTAAATCTGGGGTAAGTTTAGTGGTCGATAGATAGATCCAATTATGAATTGATGCCCACGCTTAATGCTGAGTCTTGCCCAAATAATCTAGTATAAGCTTCAATTCCTGTCTTGGTGGAGTTAACTTACTTGTCTATTGCGACAAATACATCACCCCCATTTCCAATTAGCCTGCCCTTTCGATATACACTTAGATTTATCTCAGGTATGTCACTGCTATCCAGCCACAATTTCTGTACCTAGTATTATTTGAGCTCCACAGCTGTTTGCAAGTAATTCAACCTCTGACACTTTGTTGCGAATTATTCGGCAGTTGATAGGTTGGATTTTTATGCTCTCGTCCGGAGTGGGGGATTGGGGGGGGGGGGGGCGTTTCTGTGGATTTTACGTTAATACTTCGGGGTCTGCTACAGGTATCATTATAGGGACTCGATGGAGAGCTGCCAAATATAAAAAAAAACCTTTTTCGTAATCTACACACCGTCGGCTACCTGGGTAGCAGACTCTTATGGGTAGAACTAATCTGACTACATAGAGTTTTCTTCGAAAATGTAAATTTAATTATGTTCTATAATTTGTTGCGTACATGTTGCCCTGAATTAGTAAAAGTTATGGAAAATATTCGAAAATTTAACTCATGCTGGATATAAATACAAGTTTTAAAAATATGTTCAAGAAACAGACTAAAATGTTTGATGAAAGCGTATCAGTCTGCATACTACCTAGTGATACACTTAATACCAGAAAGAGGAATGGGTGTGTTTTTGAGTTGGAAACTCTTGACAACAGGCAAAATATTAAGTAAGACATCTTATTTTTTCAGTAATGGAGTATATACTAAGTACAGGGTAACAATTATTGAACTACCGGCCGGATTGGCCGAGGGTTCTAGGCGCTACAGTCTGGCACCGTGCGACCGCTACGGTCGCAGGTTCGAATCCTGCCTCGGGCATGGATGTGTGTGATGCCTTAGGTTAGTTAGGTTTAAGTAGTTCTAAGTTCTACGGGACTGATGGCCACAGCAGTTAAATCCCATAGTGCTCAGACCCATTTGAATTATTGAAATATATAAAAAAACGTAAATTAGTTATAAACTATGGTGTGCACACGCTTTATTCAACATCTAAACGTCACTGTAGATATTCGAATTTAGGTTATGATATGTTCGATATGCCTGCCATTATTGGCAATGACGTGGCGCAGACGAATAGCGAAATTCTGCATGACCCGCTGAAATGACGGTACATCGGTGCTGACGATGATCTCCTGAATGACTGTTATCAGTTCAGCAATGGCTTTGGGGTTATTGCTGTATGTCTTGTCTTTAATATATCCCCACAAAAAGGAGTCACATTGTTGAGATCCAGAGAATATGGCGGCCGGTAGAAGCCCATGCCAGTGGCCTCTGGGTATCCCAGAGCCAGAATGGGATCCGAAAAGTGCTCCTCCACGACATCAAACACTCTCCTGCTTCGATGGGGTCGAGTTCCGTCTTGCATAAACCTCATATTGTCGAAATCAGGAAAACTTTGGTTAATGGGGATAAAATCATCTTCCAAAACCTTCACGTAGCGTTCGGTAGTCACCGTGCCATTGAGGAATACCGATTATTCCGTGACTGGACATTGAACACCAGACAGTCGAGGGTGGAGACTTCTCGACCGCAAAATGCGGATTCTCAGTCCCCCAAATGCGTCAGTTTTACTTATTGACAAACCCACACAAATGAAAGTGGGCTTCGTCGCTAAACCAAACAGTATTCACATCAAAGTCCTGTTCGTCAATTCTGTGGATACCACTGTGTCGGCGAAAAACAACCGCTGTTTCATGGCCCTGAGACTTAATGGCTGATGGGTTTGAATTTTATATGGGAAGAGTTGCAGGTCTTCAACAACAGCTTGTCGCAGTGTCTCCCAGTTGACTCCCACCTACTGTGCAGCTCGTCTGATCGATTTCCTGGGGCTGGTTTGAAACACAGCGCTTGTCTTCTCGATGTTTTTAGTCGTTTTCATCCTTTTTGGAGGACCGAAATTGCAAACACTGTCGTCACGAACGCTAGCTATTCTCTTAAACTGGCGACTGAAATTCTTGAATGTTAGCACACTTGACCTCATTGTCTGCAGCTTGAACTCGATCATAAACTTCCTTTGAGCCGCAGCAGGGCTATTATTGCTCGCATAGTAGGTCTTCACAGGCGCTATACGCTCAGGCACGCTATACTGTGACATCTTCACGTGGAAATGGCAGTCAACAACAAGGCGTGTGTTCATGCGCGTACTAATTCCCATCATGCCCCGCGGACAACCGTGCAGTTTGAATGTCCTAAAGCAAATCGTTCAGACGTTATGACGATGTTATTTCATATAGTTCAATAATTATCACCTTGTAAGAACATAATGACATTTCTGGAAGAAACGAAAATCCTCTCAGAGAACCACTACGCGTTCAGGAATCAATTGTGTGAACTACAGTCCACTTTTTCACATGTGATGTCTTGAAAAAGTTAGACGTTGGTAAACAGGTGAATTCCATCTTCCTAGATTTACGACAAGCATTCGACACTGTGGCGCACTATAGTCTGTCAACTACGCATTAAATCATACGTGGTATCTATAATAAGTATGTGACTGGCTCGAAGAATTTGGGATTTACGGAACACAATTCGTTATCATGGACAGAAAATATTCAACAAAAACGAAACTAATATCGGGTGTTGTCCAAGGAAACTTAACAGAACTGCTAATATCACTATATCTGAACGTTTCATCAGCAGGGGCAGTGCTACTCACAGACTATTCACTCACGATGCAGTGTTATATAAGGAAGTATCATCGGTAGATGGATGCAAGGAAATAGAAAACAGTTTAGTTAATATTTCCACTTAGCGTGTAACTGCCGAATAATGCCGGTAAACAAGGGAAGAACCCGATAAGAAAAATTAGAAATACACTATGTGATCAAAAGTATCAGGACACCTGGCTGAAAATGACTTACAAGTTCGTGGCACCATCTATCGGTAATGCAGGAATTCAGTATGGTGTTGGCCCACCCTTAGTCTTGATGACAGCTTCCACTCTCGCAGGGACATGTTCAATCAAGTGCTGGAAGTTATCTTGGGGAATGGCAGCCCATTCTTCACGGAGTGCGGCACTGAGGAGAGGTATCGATGTCGCTCGGTGAGGCCTGACACGAAGTCGGCGTTCCAAAACACCCCAAAGGTGTTCTATAGGATTCAGGTCAAGACTCTGTGCACGCCAGTCTTTTACAAGAATGTTATTGTCGTATAATCACTCCGCCACAGGCCGTGTATCATGAACAGGTGCTCGATCGTGTTGAAAGATGCAATCGCCATCCCCGACTTGCTCTTCAACACTGCGAAGGAAGAAGGTGCTTAGTACATCAATGTAGGCCTGTGCTGTGATAGTGCCAAGTAAACCAACAAGGGCTGCAAGCCCCCTCCATGAAAAACACGACCACACCATAACACCACTACCTCCGACTTGCTCTTCAACACTGCGAAGGAAGAAGGTGCTTAGTACATCAATGTAGGCCTGTGCTGTGATAGTGCCAAGTAAACCAACAAGGGCTGCAAGCCCCCTCCATGAAAAACACGACCACACCATAACACCACTACCTCCGAATTTTACTGCAGGCCATACACATGCTGACAGATGATGTTCACCGGGCCTTCACCATACCCACACAATGTCATCGGACCGCCACATTGTGTACCGTGATTCGTCACTCCACACAACGTTTTTCCACTGTTCAATCGTCCAATGTTTACGCTCCTTACTCCAAGCGAGGCGTCATTTGGCATTTACCGGCGTGATGTGTGGCTTATGAGCAGCCGCTCGACCATGAAATCCAAGTTTTCTCACCTTCCGCCTCACTGTCATGGTACTTGCAGTGGATCCTGATGCAGTTTGAAATTCCTGTGTGATAGTCTGGATAGATGTCTGCCTATTACACGTTACGACCCTCTTCAACGGTCGGCGGTCTCTGTCAGTCAACAGATGAGGTTGGCCTGTACGCTTTTGTGCTGTAGGTGTCCCTTCACGTTTCCACTTCACTATGACATCGGAAACAGTGGACCTAGGGATGTTTAGGAGTGTGGAAATATCGCGTACAGACGTATGACACAAGTGACACCCAATCACCTGACCACGGTCGGAGTCAATGAGTTCCGCGGACCGCCCGATTCAGCTCTCTCACGATGTCCAATGACTACTGAGGTCGCTGATATGGAGTACCTCACAACAGGTGGCAGCACGATGCACCTAATATGAAAAAGTATGTTTTTGGTGCTGTCCGGATACTTTTGATCACATACTGTAAGTAGTAGATTCCCGCCACCGAAGTCCAGCGGAAGGATATAATTATCTCGGTAAGATATCGAACCATGCGTCCACCGTTGTATCGTGTTGTTACTAAACTACGTGCATACTTCCACCATACTGGCTTTACGTGTCTATATGTACAATGAACTATTACGGCTTATGTACTAGGTGATTTGGTCAAGGAATTTGTCGTCATCATTGTCCGTATTATTTCCTGGGTCAGTTTCGCCATCTTACTCTGAAATGTCTGTCATAATGCTTGGCCGGCCGCGGTGGTCTAGCGGTTCTAGGCGCTCAGTCCGGAACCGCGCGACTGCTACGGTCGCAGGTTCGAATCCTGCCTCGGGCATGGATGTGTGTGATGTCCTTAGGTTAGTTAGGTTTAAGTAGTTCTAAGTTCTAGGGGACTGATGACCACAGATGTTAAGTCCCATAGTGCTCAGAGCCATTTGAACCATTTGAACCATAGTGCTTGTTTGCTCTTTCCTGAGTCTCACGTCAAGTTTATTTTGTCATTATTTTGTGTACTGAAGGTGCAGGACTTTTGAGATCAAGTCCGCCGCCCTATCGATTTTTTTCCATGCTGTTTCGTGTACAACCGCATTGTATAAGTCGTCGTATGTTTGCTCAAGTCGTCTGACATGTATGAGAAATGTGCAGTGTATAGAGACCTGCTCTGGGGAACCTTTCTCCCCAGAGTACATTCTTCCCTTTCAGTGAGTCGCTTGCGATGTAAATGCATTGGGTAAGGGCCATGTTCAGTCAGGAAGTGGACTACGCCTCTGCCTGGGTCGATGTGTCTCATTTCTAAGCGTTCCCTGGCGTTGGGGAATATCGTGTAAAGTCTTCGACGCTTATCACTGCTATCTAAGCAGCTCCTCTTCAAGTGGTGTTTGCCACTTATTTCTGCCTCTGTTACGGTAGTTACCTTGTTAAGTCTTTCCATCTTGAGCCAATACCTGCGACCCGATATCTATGGTGTAGTCCATCAGTTGTGGTTTCCCATGACCACACACAGGGCTTCAACTGATGTCGGGAAACTCCATATGGCCTGAGCAACACACTTATTTGCCTTCGCCTAAAAACTGTTCTGATGAGAGGACCACATGGAAATCGGATTTTTCATCATCATCATCATCATCATCATTTAAGACTGATTATGCCTTTCAGCGTTCAGTCTGGAGCATAGCCCCCCTTATACAGTTCCGCCATGATCCCCTATTCAGTGCTAACATTGGTGCCTCTTCTGATGTTAAACCTATTACTTCAAAATCATTCTTAACCGAATTCAGGTACCTTCTCCTCGGTCTGCCCCGACTCCTCCTACCCTCTACTGCTGAATCCATGAGTCTCTTGTGTAACCTTGCTTCTCCCATGCGTGTAACATGACCCCACCTTCTAAGCCTGTTCGCCCTGACTGCTACTTCTATAGAGTTCATTACCAGTTTTTCTTTGATTTCCTCATTGTGGACACCCTCCTGCCATTGTTCCCATCTACTAGTACCTGCAATCATCCTAGCTACTTTCATATCTGTAACCTCAACCTTGTTGATAAGGTAACCTGAGTCCACCCAGCTTTCGCTCCCATACAACAAAGTTGGTCGAAAGATTGAACGGTGCACAGATAACTTAGTCTTGGTACTGACTTTCTTCTTGCAGAAGAGAGTAGATCGTAGCTGAGCGCTCACTGCATTAGCTTTGCTACACCTCGCTTCCAGTTCTTTCACTATGTTGCCATCCTGTGAGAGTATGCATCCTAAGTACTTGAAACCGTCCACCTGTTCTAACTTTGTTCCTCCTATTTGGCACTCAATCCGTTTATATTTCTTTCCCACTGACATTACTTTCGTTTTGGAGATGCTAATCTTCATTTTTTGTATTTTTTATTTGTAGTACGTGAAGTTCAGAACTCAAATGAGTCAGAAAAACCGTTTAGATGCAAATCTCAAAAACTCTTGAGACAATCGACTTTTCAGTTTTCCGACCGTATTTAACATGCTAAAGCAAGGTCAATTTTTCTCAAAAGTGTTCAAATGTTTGCAGAATGAGATTTTCACTCTGCAGCGGAGTGTGCGAAATCTTATGGGACTTAACTGCTAAGGTCATCAGTCTCTAAGCTTACACACTACTTAACCTAAATTATCCTAAGGACAAACACGCACACCCATGCCCGAGGGAGGACTCGAACGTCCGCCGGGATCAGCCGCACAGTCCATGACTGCAGCGCGTAGGACCGCTCGGCTAATCCCGCGCGGCGTCAATTTTTCTCTAAAGGTCCTGTGGCTGTCGTCTACCACGTATGTGGTTCGGGTTCGATTCCCAGCCGTGCCGAAATTTTAAATATAAGTGCATCATTCATGAACATTTTCATGAAGCGTAAAATACAAAAGAATAAAAGAGAATTTAATATTTAATGTTTTTTTTTAAAATTTAAACAGCCAGGTATAGAAGATAAGTAATTAAGAATTTATAATTGCAATGAAAAGTGGATTCTTGTGTGCGATATGTAACTAGAAATACATGCATTTTTCATAAATATAGTAATTAGATATGTTTTAATTAACATATATTTGATGAATTTTATATTTAAATGGCGTTGCTATTGGATCTGAACGAAAAAGAAAGGAAAAAACTAATGACCGAAACGGGACTCGGACCAGCGATTACCATTCTCGAGCGCTACTGATTTCGTACCACCTTTATGTATTTCAAATTCACAGAATTGCTAGCAGAACATGCACCTGTGTTTAAAAATTTGCATCAGCCGGGAATCGAGCCTATGAACTTTACGTGGAAGACCTGCATTCTACCACACAGCCACACACCCTGTCGAGAAATAGCCAACCTAGCTTTAGCATATTAAAACCGGTCGGAAAACTTCAAAGTCGATTTTCTTGAGACTTTTTGAGAGTAGCATCAAACTATTTTGGGAGAATTTGTTTGTGTTCTGAAATTCACTGTATCATAAATATAAAAAAATTACAAAAATACGATCGCCATAAGCCCTCTTGTGAGTAACAAAGCTCAGGGGTGTGTGCGCTGACCGCAAAGCATACGATCGAATCAGACATCGCGCCATGATATGTGTGAAGTGTAACAAGTGGTAATCTGAAGTGTTTAGTGTTTACTCTGACTAGTTTGTGAAACTGACTTTACGCCTCATTGGAAAATATTGCACGTAGTTATGAAAGTTAATTTGGTCGTCAATGTGTATGCCAAGTTACCGTGTTGTTATACTGCGTGTTACAGAAATGTTGACTAGTTTGGTCACGGTGTTCATTTGTGGTTTACCTTTTATCATTAACTGGACTGTTTTGTTGGCTCGTATGTTAAATTAATTGTTTTCAGACCAATTGTTTATCACAAACTCTCTCTCTCTCTCTCTCCCTCTCTCTCTCTCACCCACACCCGCACACACACACACACACACACACACACACACACACACACACACACACACACGTACAAATAGAAAATTTATTCTGAATATTATTCAGTGATATTACCTTCAGTTCGCAGATTTTTTCAACTAAAGGGCGTTTCATTCCATTCGTGCACTGCATGTCTGTTGAGCAGACGCTATAATGTAGTACATGTGTTATGTCACTGGCCGTAGCGTCGTCGGCAACTGTGCCACTTGGCTTTTGCACCCTGAAATGTTTGACTGACCCCGCCATTACCGGTGCCGCCATAAATCTAAATTGTCCGCTAAATAATGAAGCAGTCTGTCACAATAACGCCTTCAGTCCCCTGCGAAAGAGGTCTATAGCGTCAAAGCATTACACGCTACAACAACGTGAAGATAAGCAAATACGTGTGGAAAGCATGATTATGGCACAGTTATCCTTTGCATATTATAAAAACATGTATACACACACGGAAGTCTCTCTTTTGGATTAGGAATGCCGGCCTCAGAATGTGGGTTCAGTGGCCGCGATGATGGCCACATATTGGAAGGAGTGGAATTCCAATTTACATGCAGCCATCCAGATTTAGACTTCACGTGGTTTCCCAAGAATGATTATTTTGCAGGAGAGGGAAAAGATTTCATTTTTTATCTTCATCCTGTCTTTAATAATCTCGACGTTGACAGGGTTTTAAAGCCTAACTTTTCTTCTTCAGTACCACGTGCTAAGTAGGAAGTATTTTAAAGTTTAAAGCTGAATTAATAGAAAGCACTTTCATTCATTATTCACTTGATGAGCTTTTTGCGTTTTATGTTATCCCACGCTGTGCCCATTGCGAAACAACAATGGCGCATTACCGGAAGGGAGTATGTGTTGCGGGTTTCTGTAGAGACCTTTCTGCTGCGACACGGATATCAGACGCTACACAGTGTCCGATTGAAATGGTGCGGAAACTGGAAACGCTCTCCAAAGTTGAAATACGCTGGACAGTACGATTCTTGTGGGCAAAAGTCTAAGGTGTACAATTCAGGCGATATACGGACCAAATGCTATATCGAGTCCAGTAGTAATGAAATAATGCCAGTATTTTGACCAAGGCTGCATAAATGTGGATAATGCTGATCAGGAAGTCCACATCATGCACCATACGATTTACATCGATTCGGCAAGTTGAAAGAACAATTTGGGGGACGAGGCGGAGATTTTGAACAATAAGAACGTCCACACAGCGATGCTCGAATAGGTCGATGACCAAGAAGCGGATTTCTGTCATCGAACAACAGAATGACTGGTAGAACGTTTCGATCACCATTTACAGAGATCTGGTGTCTATGTTGGAAAATAGCCATGTATCTGTGCCACTTTGAGGTGTAGTGCAGCATTCAATAAAAGTTACTTTGCCTGCCATAATAATGTGTAATATACTCCCTGAAGTACCCTCGTATGAGGCCATAACGAGTCTTAACGATTAAGTGGTGATTTACGGTACGAATGGGATTCTATTGCATATAGCGTGCGACAGGTATATATGTGGCGTAAATACAACACTTACTGTTAGCTTGACGTGTATGTTTGCGCTGAATATTAAAGAGTTAAGGATGTATATAAGTTTAGGGGAAATATGCTAGGTACATTTTTCACGTTTACAGCTATAATTTGGAAGGAGAATGCATACATTGGAGGGGGAGAGGGTGTGAAAATAGTTCCGGCGATGTAAATATTTAAAATAACCACCGACAAACGCTGCCAGTAATGCAGCTAGCTCATACCCATTCGGATTTTTACACTGCATGTTTTGAGGCCTGCATCACGAAAACACACTATCTGTATTTTCTCGATTTATTTATGAGTTGTTATACTTACTCTGCCTGAGCAATGAATCTGCCGTCCTTCTTCGACGAGCCTTGACATTTTCTTTGAAATACAGATTTCCAATTTCTTCGTCCTCCTTTCACATTCACAACGCTTTCTGCCTACAGTAATTATTCCTAGTATTTCTCATGAAGTTTCGGCGTAGGCGTCAAACTCAAATCAGAAGTTTTCACTTCATGACATTAATGCGCGTTCTTCATGACTGTAGATTACATGACATACACTGTCTGATCAAAAGTATCTGTACATATATTTGCGGACATTAATACGGGCTGTTTTCACCCTTCGCTTTTGTGACTGCTTGATCTGCGCTGGGGACACATTTAGTGAGGTGTTTGAATGTCTGTGGAGGAATGGCAGCTCATTCTTCCTCAAGAGCCGATATCAGACAAAGTAAGATGATGGACCCTAGGGTTGGAACGAAGCCGACATTCTAAATCATCCCATTGGATGGTCAGGAGAGCTGGGTTCACGATAGGACGCTGGTCAGGTCAGTACATTTCAGAAATCATTGTCTCAAAGATACTGCTTTATGATAGGGTGCAGTGCCATGATGATACAAACATCGTCTTCGAACTGTTCCTCTACAGTACACATCACAAAATTCTATAAAATGTTCAATGGTTCAAATGGCTCTGAGCACAATGGGACTTAACTTCTGAGGTCATCAGTCCCCTAGAACTTAGAACTACTTAAACCTAACTAACTCAAGGACATCACACACACCCATGCCCGAGGCGGGATTCGAATCTGCGAACGTAGCGGTCGCACTGTTCCAGACTGTAGCGCCTAGAACTGCTCGGCCACCCTGGTCGGCTATAAAATGTGTTCATATCGTTCCGCATTTAGAATTTCGTTAAGCGTAATAAGGAAACCACACCCTAACGACGAGAAACACATCCATAGCGTCACATCACCTCCTCCGTACTTCACTGTTGGCGCTTCACATGATGGCAGGTTCTCCAAGCATTCGTAAAATCGAAACTTTTCCATCGGACTGCCACAGGGTATAGCTTGATTCATCTTGATTCATTCGTTTCATTTCATCCACCGTTCAGTCCACAGCTCGTGGTCTAGTGGCTAGGTTGCTGCCTCTGGATCACGATTTTTCACCTGCTTCGAGATGACTGGGTGTTCGTGTTGTCCTCATCATTTCATCATCATTCGTGAAAGTGGCTAGTTTGGACTGAGCAATGGTTGGGAATTTGTACGGGCGCTGATAACTGCGCAGTTGAGCGCTCCAAAAACTGAACATCATCATCATCATCATCTGGATCATGGGGTCCCGGGTTCGATTTCCGGCCGGGTTGGAGATTTTTGTCTGTATAGGGAATGGGTGTTTGTGTTGTCCTTATCATTTCATCATCATCATCAGCACCAGCATCATTATTCGTGACAGTGGGAAGACTGGACTGCGTAAAAATTGGACTATGTAAAAATTTGGGATTTGTACGGACGATGATGACCGGTCAGTTGAGCACCCCAAAAACCAAACATCATCATCATCATTCAGCGTCCAGTGGTGTCGCTCTTTACACCATCTCAAGCATCGCTTAGCATTCACTACTGAAATATGTGGTTTATGAGGAACTCCTCGATCATTGTATCCTATTCTTTTTAACTGCCTACGCACAATAACTGTGCTATCTGGAATTTGGGTAGGACTTTGGAACTGACGAGTGATTCCTTCCGCTGATTTCATGTAATTTTTTAGACCCACCTTCCGCGATGCTCGACAGTCCCTGTCTGTCAGTACATGAGGCCTGCCTGGTCTTGGTTTAGCTATAGTTGTTCTTTCGCCTTTCCACATCACAATCACATCACACAGCTTGGGCAGTTTTAGGAGGGCCGAAGTGTCCATGATGGGTTTGTTACTCAGTCCAAAGACTAGTCCACGTTTGAAGTCACTCGGCTGTTCTGATCGAACCATTGTGCTTCTTGCCATGACGTCGCAATGCATATCGCCTTCTTTTATAGTGGCGGGTTCGCCTCTCGTGATATGTAATGATCAGTTCCACATTAAGTAGGGGTGTTAGAATACTGTTCAACAGGTAGCGTAGTCACCATAAGTCTCCTAACCCATAAATTGATACGCTACGGTCGCAGGTTCGAATCCTGCCTCGGGCATGGATGTTTGTGATGTCCTTAGGTTAGTTAGGTTTAACTAGTTCTAAGTTCTAGGGGACTAATAACCTCAGCAGTTGAGTCCC